>NC_137774.1:140351404-140413904 GCF_963455305.1 Plecotus auritus
AAAGAGAGGTTGGGCACACATTAAAATTGAGAGGTCACCATTTAGCTCTCAGGTGAAAAACTGATGTTTTGAGTCTATGGTGTTATAATAACCTTGAAAGCCAAGCTTTTGGAAAAGAAAAGGTACCCTCCATTGTAAAGCTTCCATTTACATATGGAGAGTCAAGGCTAGTAGATTGGGGTCCAGAGCTCTACTCATAAGCCCTAGAGAAAGGAAAAAGGAAGAGATGATGTAAAAAACTTTTCATCTGAATGAAAGGGAAAGTGAAAAAGCCCTCAGCTTCCAGAGAGAGAGAGGAGTGCAGGAAGGAGGAGAAAGGAGAGGCACATGACTTCACAGATCAGAATTCTGGATGGGAGAAAGTTTAAGAAACTCTGAGAGCAGGTAGGCATAACCCAAATATCTCAAGGTGAATGTTAGAAAATTCAAAGGCCCATTCCAGGAGCTCTGGTTTTCAGCCCAACACTGGAGCAACATGGTACCCCTCAGAAAGGCCAGAGATATCCTTCTAGGCCTAGATAGAGTTCCAGAACCTTCAGGTGTCTCAATAAATGAATTAAGAGGTGGTATAGACCACTGAATGAGAGGGGGACAGAGAAAAGTCTAGGAAGTGAGGCGAGTTTGTTTTATGACGCTGGGTCCTCATATCAGGAGATCACAAACATCTACCCAGGTGTTAGATGCAAATAAGAGGAACTGAATCCCACTAGAGACAAGCATGGGCAACAGAGAGAAGATCTGAGCAGTCATGTCTTGACAGAGGCCTGGGACGTCCAAGGAACAGCAGAGCCAGAGTAACTGTGAAGTGGCAACATGAACTTTTCTCTGCTCCCTGTGGAAATGAAGCACTCCCAGACAAAATAAAACCTGAGAGAGAAAAATAAAGAACCTGTGTTTACTTTTGCCCATCTGAATAGCATTTATAAATTTCTGACCCTTTTACAAAAGGACTTGAGAACTAGCCTCATAGTGAAGCTGACTTTTAGTTTGTTATGTGTTAGGGGGGTATTTGGCATAGGACATCTAACTACCTCACAGAGCTGTGGAGGACAGAGAAGTATACCTTTTGGAAAATAAATTTTGAAGCTCCACACAATAAAGATGGTCGTCTGCCACAGTCACATATTTTTCCATAGGAGAGTGGGTCACCTAAGGACATCCATCAAAACACACACACCTGTAGACAGGCCACACCAGCTGCTTAGCTATAGGAGTGGTCCTAAACAAAGTTTATGAGCCCTAATCAGATGTGCCTCACTCCTTACTGCCTGAAGCACTCCCTGTTTAGGGCTGAAGTAATCCAACTAAAAATATACCTACCAATCAACACCTCCCTGTTGTTTCTAGCTGCACGAATGCTAAGGGTAGAAAAAGTCTCCAAATATACTTCAAAGAGCCCACAGCTCTTCGGGACACTAATTGACACCAGTATTGTGGAAAGCAGAATAGATGTGCAGTGCAGTCACCAACAGTGTCAACAAACTCAAGGTGTTAGTGTGTGAAATGAGGTTGTTATTTTGATGACAGTGATAATATCAGCTATTCCTCCTTATGATCATAGGGTACTTTTAGCTCATGGACACTAAAATTACCAACCAGTAATTTGGAGACCAAATTTACAGCAACCATTCAAAATAAATTGGTTCATTTCAACTCAGTGGCAGTAAGCAACAGAAAGGATGTGAAGTTCTCAAACTGGTTTGTACCACATCTTTGTAGCTCAGGTTGATGAAGTTCTGGACAGATGGTCTTTTAGACATTATTCAGCTAGGAGATCATTTCTGCTGTTGTCAGAATTGAAATCCCAAAAGCATATATTTTAAAGTCCACCGACTGTCTTTTTCTCATATAAATAGATATAGTTGTAGAAATAGGTATAATTGATTTCAGAGAGGAAGGGAGAGGGAGAGAGAGATAGAAACATCAATGATGAGAGAGAATCATTGATTGGCTGCCTCCTGTCTATTGGTGATCCAGCTGCAACCTGGGCATGTGCCCTGACCAGGAATTGAACCATGACCTAATGGTTCATAGGTCAATGCTCAACCACCGAGCCACACCAGTCAGGTCATAGACTGTCTTAATAGTATTATTTCAATAAGTCCAAAAGCTTCACTGTTGGAAAATTTTTTTATTTTGTAATCCAAGTCATCTAGCCTCATGAGGAGTCACTATGTCCTTGAATGTCCGTCAGTCTTATTCCAAGTCTCTATCTTGAATACAAGAAATCCTGTGTTCTTCGTCAGTATTTCTGAGCATCCCTGGAAGGCTTGTATTCCTGGTGGTTGCTTATTATATCAGTTAGGAATTGGGTCCAGATGCATGTAACTGAAATTTAACTGCTGAAGTTTAATCAAACAGAAACAGGAGGAGGGGTGTTTTTCTCACACATTTCAAGTCTGGAGGTGAGCAGTCCAAGGCCTCTGTAAAGTCTTCAGCATTCCAGGACCCTTCAGCATTTCTTTCCTCTGTCCTAACACATGGCTTTTGCCTCATTCTTATTGCTTCATGGTCACAAGATGGCTGCCCTTTTTTCAAGCTCATATCTTTGCTTTAAGCCAGCAATTTTCAACCGCTGTGCCACAAGAATTTTTAAAGCCTGTAATACTTGACTATTTAGTCAGGGCCACTGACTTCTTTCCTGTTAGATTGTCAAATAAAAAATAAGAATAGCCAGCACAATAGCCGTCCGGTACGAATGAATAAAAATTATACCTATTTTTTTGTCAGATCGGCAAAAACTATATTTTTGGTGTGCTGCAATTCTAGCAATTGGTTTATATGTGCCATGAGGTGGAAAAGGTTGAAAATTGCTGCTTTAAGCTAAAAGAAGGGACAAAGGACTAAAGGTCAACACCTGAGGCAGAAAAGCAAAACTGTCCCAGAAATCCCCAGCAGATTTTGAAATATGTCTCCACAGCCTGAAACAAGAGCCAGTGCCTTCCCTGAAACCTGTGAAGACAAGGAGCCTAGGGAGATACATGCCCACCGAAAGCAACACAAACATGACTGGTAAGAAAAGAGAGGAGCGTGGCAGCTGAGCACCCAGCGGTGTCTGAGTGTCTGCCAGCCTTCCAGGCCTCCTCCTGAGCCACTGCTCCTGGCTCCTCCACCCTGGCCACATCTGGCCACTTCCTGACTCCTGGGCAGGAGAACTCTACCACTAGATACCAGAAATGGATGCCTCAGCAGTGGCCTGGTGTTGTCATGGGGAAGTGGCCTCCTGGGCCTTTCTTTCTGTTCCCTCAGCTTGGCGTCATATTGCTGAGACCACTTACTCATTTACTTAACAAATACTTTTGAATAACTTCCATGCACCAAAGACTGTTTTAGACATTGGAGATACGAAGGAGCTAAGATCAAGGCCCCTACCTTGGTGGAACTTACGTTATGATGGGGAAAGTGGATTTTAGCCCCCAGTTGTCCTCTTAGCTGGGCACCTTTATGTGGGGCATAACCTGCACTACTGTTTATGATGAACCTGAGCATTCTGTCTCTCTTTCTCTACCAGAAAAAAAAAGAGAAAAAGAAAAGTAGTCAGCAAACATATTTTTCTGAAATAAACCCACTGATCTCTTCCAAGTCTCTTGCATTATTAGGCAGGGTACTGAGCATCTCAGTCTGCAGCACCTACCTTTAGGGCACTCCATTTGCTCACTGCTTCCTCAAGAAGAACATTTTCACCCTCCGGCATGAGAGATGTTGATAACCACCAATTCCAGTTGCTCCCTTTACAGCCACTAAGAGTTCAGAAAATTTGGGATCCAATGTTGGAGCATCCCATCAAATGAATACATATCTAATGGAAATTCTTCACAGAACAAGTCATGCCATCAGCCCATAGTGGCCTAATTTCCCAGCACGTTTCAATGGACAGTCTATGCATTCTGAAGCTCTTTTTTTAAAAAAATTTCTTTATTGATAAAGGTATTACATATGTCACCTTATTCCCCCATTACCCCCCATTCCCCCCACTCATGCCCTCACCCCCCTGTTGTCTGTGTCCATTGGTTAGGCCCATATGCATGCATATAAGTCCTTTGGTTGATCTCTCCCCCTTACCCCCACCCTCCCCTAATTTCCCTCCAAGATTTGATGGTCGGATTGATGTTTCTCTGTCTCTGGAACTGTTTTTGTTCATCAGTTTATGTTGTTCATTATATTCCACAAATGAGTGAGATCATGTGATACCTATCTTTCTCTGACTGGCTTATTTCACTTAGCATAATGCTCTCCAGTTCCATCCGTGCTGTTTCAAATGGTAGGAATTCCTTCTTTTTTAGCGCAGCGTAGTATTCCATTTAACTGTGGATAAAAAAATGTACCACAGTTTTTTAATCCACTCATCTGCTGATGGGCACGTAGGCTGTTTCTAAATCTTAGCTATGGTAAATTGTGCTGCTATGAACATAGGGGTGCATATATCCTTTCTGATTGGTGTTTCAAGTTTCTTGGGATATATTCCTAGAAGTCGGATTACTGGGTCAAATGGGAGTTCCATTTTTAGTTTTTTGAGGAAACTCCATACTGTTCTCCACAGTGGCTACACCAACCTGCATTCCCACCAGCAGTGCACCAGGGTTCCTTTTTCTCCACATCCTCACCAACATTTGTCTTTTATTGATTTGTTGATGGTAGCCATTCTGACAAGTGTGAGATGGTACCGCATTGTCATTTTGATTTGCATCTCTCGGATGATTAGTGACTTTGAGCATGTTTTCATATGTCTCTTGGCCTTCCTTCTGTCTTCTTTCGAAAAGTTTCTATTTAGGTCCATTGCCCATTTATTGATTGGATTGTTTATCTTCCTTTTGTTGAGTTGTATGAGTTCTCTGTAAGTGTTGGAGATTAAACCCTTATCGGTGATATCACTGGCAAATATGTTCTCCCATGTAGTGGTCTTTCTTGTTGTTTTGTTGATGGTTTCTTTTGCTGTGCAAAAGCTTTTTATTTTGATGTAGTCCCATTTGTTTATTTTCTCTTTATTTTCCATTGCCCTAGGAGCAGTATCAGTGAAGAAGTTCCTTCGGCATATGTCTGAGATTTTTCTGCCTGTGGATTCCTCTAGTATTTTTATGGTTTCCCATCTTATGTTTAAGTCCTTTATCCATTTTGAGTTTATTTTTGTGTATGGTGAAAGTTGGTGGTCTAGTTTCATTTTTTTGCATGTATCTATCCAATTTTCCCAACACCATTTGTTGAAGAGACTGTCTTGATTACATTGTATGTTCATGCCTCCTTTGTCGAATATTAATTGGGAATAGTGGTTTGGGTCGATTTCTGGGTTCTCTATTCTATTCCATTGATCTATATGTCTGTTCTTGTGCCAGTACCAGGCAGTTTTGAGAACAGTGGCTTTGTAATACAGCTTGATATCTGGTATTGAGATCTCACCTACTTTGTTCTTCTTTCTCAGGATTGCTGTGGCTATTCGGGATCTTTTTTTATTCCAGATGAATTTTTGGAGAGTTCGTTCTAGGTTTGTGAAATATACCGTTGGTATTTTAATGGGGATTGTATTGAATCTATAGATTGCTTTGGGTAGAATGGACATTTTGATTATGTTGATTCTACCAATCCATGAACACGGTATGTTCTTCCATCTGTTTATATCTTCCTCTATCTCTTTTATCAGTGTCCTGTAGTTTTTTTTTTTAAAGAAATAGTTTTATATATATATTTTATTGATTTTTTACAGTGAGGAAGGAAGAGGGATAGAGAGCTAGAAACATCGATGAGAGAGAAACATCGATCAGCTGCCTCTTGCACACCTCCTACTGGGGATGTGCCCGCAACCAAGTTACGTGCCCTTGACCAGAATCGAACCTGGGACCCTTCAGTCCGCAGGTTGATGCTCTATCCACTGAGCCAAACCGGTTTTGGCAGTGTCCTGTAGTTTTTTGCATATAGGTCTTTTACCTCTTTAGTTAAGTTTATTCCTAGGTATCTTAATTTTTTTGGTACGATGGTAAATGAGATTGCTTTTTTAATCTCTCTTTCTGTAAGTTCACTATTGGTGTATAGAAATGCCATAGGTTTCTTGGCATTAATTTTGTATCCTACTACCTTACCGAATTCATTTATTAAGTCTAATAATTTTTTGATGGAGTCTTTAGGGTTTTCTCTGTACAGAATCATGTCATCTGCAAATAAGGACAGTTTTACTTCTTCTTTTCCAATTTGAATGCCTTTTATTTCTTCTTCTTGTCTGATAGTAATGGCTAGTACTTCCAGTACTATGTCGAACAGGAGTGGTAAGAGTGGGTATCCCTGTCTTGTTCCTGTTCTTAGGGAAATGGTTTTAGTTTTTGTCCACTGAGTGTGATGCTGGCTGTTGGTTTATCATTTATGATGCTGAGGTATGATACTTTTATTCCCACCTTGCTGAGAATTTTTATCAAGAAAGGGTGTTGGATTTTGTCAAATGCTTTTTCTGCGTCAATTGATATGACTGTGATTTTTCTCCCTCAATTTGTTTATGTGATGTATCACGTTTATTGATTTGTGGATATTGTACCATCCTTGCATCCCTGGTATAAATCCTGCTTGGTCATGGTGTATGATCTTTCTGATGTACTGCTGGATTCGATTTGCTAGAATTTTGTTGAGGATTTTGGCATCTATGTTCATGAGGGATATTGGCCTGTAATTCTCTTCCATTGTGTTATCTTTATCTGGTTTTGGTATTAGGGTGATGCTGGCTTCATAGAATGAGTTTGGAAGTGTTTCTTCCTCTTGAATTTTTTGGAATAGTCTGAGGAGGATAGGTTTTAGTTCTTCCTTGAATGTTTGGTATAACTCTCCTGTGAAGCTGTCTGGGCCTGGGCTTTTTTTTGCTGGAAGCTTTTTGATGACTGCTTCAATTTCTTCCATAGTTATTGGCCTATTGAGATGTTTAGAATCTTCCTGACTGAGTTTTGGAAGGTTGTATTTTTCTAGGAATATGTCCATTTCCTCCAGGTTGGCTAGTTTTTTGGAATAGAGTTGTTCATAATATTTTTTTAACAACCCTTTGTATTTCTGTGGGGTATATTGTTATTTCGCCTCTCTCATTTCTGATTTTGTTTATTTGAGTCCTCTCTCTTTGCTTCTTGGTGAGCCTGGCTAGAGGTTCATCAATCTTGTTTATCCTTTCAAAGAACCAGCTTTTGGTTTCATTGATCTTTTGTATTGTTTTTTTTTTGTTGTTGTTGTTGTTTTTTTTTTTTTTTTGTCTCTATGTCTTTTATTTCTGCTCTAATCTTTATTATCTCCTTCCTTCTGCTCACTCTGGGATTTCCTTGTTCCTCTCTTTCTAATTCTTTGAGTTGTAGCATTAGATGATTTACTACCATTTTTTCTTGTTTTTTGAGGTAGGCCTGTAGAGCTATAAACTTCCCTCTCAGGACTGCTTTCATTGTTTCCCATAGGTTTTGGATTGTTGTTTTTTTATTGTCATTAGTTTCCAGAATGTTTTTAATTTTTTCTTTGATCTCATTGGTAACCCAATCAATATTTAATAACATGCTATTCATCTTCCAAGTGTTTGAGATTTTTGGATTGTTTTTATTGTAGTTTATTTCTAATATTATGCCATTGTGGTCTGAAAAGATGCTTGGTATGATTTCAGTCTTCTTGAATTTGGGGAGACTTTGCTTGTGACCCAGTATGTGGTCTATTTTTGAAAATGTCCCATGTGCACTTGAGAAGAACATATATTCCGCAGCTTTGGGGTGAAATGTTCTGAAGATGTCAATTAAGTCCATCTGATCTAGTGAGTCATTTAGGATTGTTGTTTCTTTGCTGATTTTTTGTCTAGAGGATTTATCTAGTGATGTCAGTGGTGTATTAAAGTCCCCTACTATGATTGTATTGTTGTCTGTCTCTCTCTTGATATCTCCAGGAGATTTTTTATGTATTTGGCTGCTCCTGCATTGGGTGCATATATGTTTACCAGGGTTATATCCTCTTGTTGTATTGATCCCTTTAGTATTATGAAGTGGCCTTCCTTATCTCTTGTTATGGCCTTCACTTTGAGGTCTATTTTGTCAAATATAAATATTGCTACCCCAGCTTTTTTTTCATTTCCATTTGCCTGAAAGATATTTTTCCATCCCTTCACTTTCAGTCTGTGTGAGTCCCTTGTTCTGAGGTGGGTCTCTTGTAGAGAGCATATATATGGGTCATATTTTTTTATCCATTCAGCCACTCGATGTCTTTTGATTGGAGCATTTAGTCCGTTTACATTTAAAGTTATTATTGAAAGGTACTTGTTTGTAGCCATTTTTATTTTTTGAGGCTGTGTTGCTTCTTACCTTTTTTTTTCTTCTTTTTACAGCATTCCCTTTAACATTTCTTGCATTGCTGGCTTGGTAGTGATAAACTCCCTTAGCCTTTTTTTGTCTGTGAAGCTCCTGATTTCCCCTTCAATTTTGATTGATAGTCTTGCTGGATAGAGTATTCTTGGATTGAGTCCCTTGCTTTGCATCACTTTGTATATCTCCTTCCATTCCCTTCTAGCTTGATGTGTTTCTGTTGAGAAATTATTTGATAATCTGATGGGGGATCCTTTGTAGGTAACTCTCTGTCTCTCTCTTGCAGCCTTTAAGATTCTCTCTTTGTCGATAACATTTGCTATTGTAATTATGGCGTGTCTTGGTGTGGGTCTTTTGGGTTTCATCTTGCTTGGGACTCTGTACTTGTGTAACTTTTTTCTTCCCCATATCAGGGAAGTTTTCTGTCATTATTTCTTCAAATAAATTTTCTAATCCTTGCTGCTCTTCTTGTCCTTCTGGCAGCCCTATTATATGTATGTTATTTTGTTTTGCATTGTCCCAAAGCTACCTTAGGCTCTCCTCCTGCTTTTTAATTTTTTTTTCTAGTTGCTGTTCAGATTGGGCTTGTTTCTGTACCTGATCTTCTAACTTGCTGATTCGGTCCTCTGCTTCTTCTAGTCTACTGTTGAAGCCTTCCATGGTGTTTTTGATTGTAGCTATATCATTTTTCATTTCTTCCTGATTTTTGCATAGGTTGTTGATTTTCTCGTCCATCCGGTGTATGAACTGTATGACCATTACTCTGAATTCTTTTTCTGTCATGTTGCATGCTTCTGCTTCACTTATTTCCTTACTTGGCGATTCCTCCTTTTCTTTCCTTTGGGGATTGCTTTGTTGTCTCCCCATTCTGACTATCACCAGAAGGTTCAGATGTCAAGTTGCGGGGGCCTGGACCATATGCAGTGGGAGTTTTGCACCCCCCAAGTGTCACTGAAAAGCTCTGATACCAAGATGTGCGGTTGCTGTGGGTTGGTGGGAGCCACACTTGGTCAGAGTCACAGGCGCTTAGTGTGGCCTCGTGTGTGCACCTAGAATCAGGGACTCTGCCTGCGCCACGTTGAAACAGAGAACCCACTGGCATGTGCCAAAAATCAAAGTCCCCTATTGCGTGTCAGGAGTCAGAGGCTCCCTGTGTCCGTGCCGAGAATCGTGTATCAGAGTCTCTGTTTTTTGGTGCTACCTCGCACTGAGAATCAGGTCCCTGTGTGCACATGTGCCAAGAATTGGAGTCACTGGCTCTTAGTGTGAATGTCCTGGGAATCAGGGACCTCAGGCGCATGTAATGAGGAACGGAATCTAGTCACTGGTGGTCAATGCTGCCTCTTGTGTGGAAATTCAGGGTCCCCAATCTGCCTGGAAGCCCGGGTTGCTCAGTCACACTGTGTTGGCAGGAGGTCCACTTCTGCCCTGCAGTAAACAGCCTTCTGTGTGCGCTTGCCCTGAATCAAAGTCAGGTGGCACTGCCCCTTAGTGTGGGCGTGGGGTCTGGTCACGCGGGTGTGCACTGTGGAAAACAAACTCCCTGTGTCCATGTACCCAGGCTCAAGTTCAGCGCTGCCTTCCTATGTGGGCACAGAGTCTGGTCGTAGGGAACAAACGCCCCGAGACTGCACATCCAGGTTCAAATTCACCACAGCCTCTCTGCTAAGGTGCAGGGTCTGGTCATGGGAAACAAACTCCCCAGGTTTGCACCCCCAGGCTCACATTCAGCACTGTCTCTCTGCGTGGGCGTAGGATCTGGTTGCAGAAAACAATCTCCCCAAGGTCATGCGCCTATGCTTAAATTCAGGACCGCCTCCCTGCCTGGGCGTGGAGACGAGTCACGGGAAACAAATTTCCCAAGTTCACAAGTCTGGGTTCAAGTTCAGCGCTGTCTTCCTGCCCTGCATGGTCATGGGATCTGGTCGCAGAAAGCTACCTCACCAGGGATGAGCAGCTAAGCTCGAATTCTGCTCAGTCTCCTTGCCTGGGTGAGGAGATGAGTCGTGGGAAACAAATTCCCCGAGTTCACAAGTCCGGGGTCAAGTTCAGCACTGTCTCCCTGCCCTACGTGGGCGCGGGATCTAGTTGCAGAAAGCTACCTCCCTAGGGATGAGCAGCTAGGCTCGAATTCTGCTCAGTCTCCCTGCCTGGGCACAGAGACTAGTCGCAGGAAACAAACTTCCTGTGTCCGACACCAAAGCTCAAAGTCAGGCAGAATCACCACTGCTTTGTGTGTGCAGAAAGCCTTATTGTGTGGCTGGGGTCTGGTAGTTTCTATGTCGCTGCTGCGGGGGCAGCAGGGAAGGGGGCTTGGCTTTGTGACTCACAGAAATCTGCAGCCAGGTGCCTGGAGTCTTGGTGTCCCTGGGTCTGTAGCTGTGGTGGCAGGTCTTCTACCAGAGCGGCTGTAGGGTCCTGGTTTGCTTCCGAGACGAGACTGGGTGGTGGCGAGGCTAGGATCCTAGTCTCAAGCAGTTCTGTTCTTCAAGATGGCGTGGTCTCTGTGCCACCGGTGTCTTCCCCAGAGTGTTTGCAGTGGCCACAAGGTTTTGCCGTCTAAGACTGCCCGGATTGGCAACCCCCTGGAAGAACTGCAGGATCAAACTGTCCCTATTTCACTCACACACACACCCACACACGTCCACACACACCTCTATAGCTCCCTCACTCTCTCACACACTCTCCCTCCCTATTTTCCTGCTGGTCGCCATCTTGCCTCCTTGAGCCATTCTGAAGCTCTTTTATAAAATTTGATTTCAGTGTTTACTTGCATTTAGTCAATCTGTTGTTTTGAGCCTCTACTTTAGTTAGAGAAAGAGAATGATAAAAATCCCAGTTCTGACAAGGTCTTTATCTCTTCCCCTGTGACTCAGGACCTGGGAGGGTGGGTGGGAAGGGGCTGAGAGGAAGCAGGTAATGGTGGGGGGAGGGGAATGGGTGATATCTGTAATTCTATCAACAATAAAAACATATTTTTAAAAAAGAGAATATGACCGACAGTGCCAGAATCACATCCAAAGGTAGTCAAAGTGGAAAGGGGTCCTTGAGGAGGTCTGAAGGTTCAAGGGGAATATGGTTGAATTTATGAGTTTCTAAACTTCCCAGCATATACTTCTTACCAATCCTCTTCATCTCCAGCTTCCATACTCTGTTTTGTGTTGTCTGTTCCAACTAAGTGTGTGATTTTCCTTTTCCCACCTCAGAACCTTCCCTTCAGTGCTTCTCCCAGCTCTCTGCCAAACCACATCTTTCCAACCATTGCTCAAAATATTTCTCCTTCTGAAAAATTGCTACATGCTATGTAGCCTTACCTGTTTTCACCCTGTTCTGCCTGACTCTCCCCCAGCACTTACGTATAGCTCCATTCAATTGTCCATCATCTCACCCCTTTACTGATGGCTGTTCTAGTTCATCATAAAATGATGCAACTCACAAAAGGGGCATCACAGTCGTCTTCATACTCAGGAACTCCCCCTATACGTTGTGTTACTCCTTGCCCAGAATAGACCATCTGGGAACAAGACCGCTGCAGATTTAAGATGCAAACTTTCTCTTCATCGTGCTCAATTTTCTAGGCAATTTACATTTGAGACTGCAGAGCAGTGGGTGTGTAACTGATTCCAACCTTCTCTGGGTGGTGACGCAATCAAGGAGAGGCCATCTGTGTCTTCTCCATCTGCTGAGGCTTCTTTGGACCTAAGCAAATGCAGTGCCCCAACTCACGCCTCACCTTATCAAACAACGTTTTCAAACTGAACCACTCCTCTTTGGGGGTCTAGAGCAGCGGGTAAAGAGATGGGCTAGAGTTCCATGCACATGATAATAAAGAATTGCAGCCGAAACCGGTTTGGCTCAATGGATAGAGCGTCGGCCTGCGGACTGAAAGGTCCCGGGTTCGATTCCGGTCAAGGGCATGTACCTTGGCTGCGGGCACATCCTCAGTGGGAGGTGTGCAGGAGGCAGCTGATCAATGTTTCTCTCTCATCGATGTTTCTAGCTTTCTATCCCTCTCCCTTCCTTTCTGTGAAATATCAATAAAATATATTAAAAAAAAAAAAAGAATTGCAGAACCTCCAAACCTCAATTTCCTTACCAATGAAATGGGATTATTATATACTCCTCATGAGTTTGATATGGGGAATTATGTGAGGAAATGTATAAACAAACCCTTTGCATGTTGCAGGTGCTCAGCATATATTAAACCTCTGCCCCTCCCTATCTCATTTTCATGCTGGGACATTCATGGTTCATTTGCAAAAGTTTCATTTCCCCTCCATTATTGGGAACCCCTCTAGGGCAAAAGCCACATCTTATTTGTCTTCACAGAAGAAGAGTTGGGTAATAGAAGGAACATTAGGAATCATGAACTTATGATCTTGGTCATGAACTTGTCATTCATTATCTGAGTTCATTTGTCAGTAAAACAAGTTGTTTGGTTTGGAGGATTGCTAAGATCTGTGAATCTGTCCTAAATCTCCTACAGAACTTAAGGAGTGAATGAGCACCCAGTAAGCATGACATCCAAGACTTTTTAATAGGCAAATGAGTAAGTGTCCAGTGTCTTAATGGCATTGTAGTCACATTGTGCATTGCTTCCCAATGGTTCCTTTAAGTCCGACATACTAGAGGGCTTAGTCATGCTGCAGCTTCTCAGGCCCCCAGAGGGAAGTTGTCCCTTAGAACTGAAACCCTTCCACAGGCCAAGTTATGAATCACCCAAGTAAGTCACATGAATTCACATTCTTCCCTCAGCCCCATCCATTCAACTGCCCAGTGAAGGTGATGTTAGGATGCTGGTTGGAACGACAGATTGAGAGACAGGAATCTAAATTCAGGTTCCGCAATTTCCCTTTTGTCTCATTCCCACAGCTTATGCTGGAAGGTGAGGTACACAACTGGTGAGCAAATGTTTGACGCCTTTCCCATCAAATGACAGAGCAAAGAAGGTCACTAGTGATGCTGAAAATTACTTTGAGATTATCAGATAAAAAATGTTATATGGGTCAGGTTATAAAATTGCCCATTCCATTATCACATCTCTCTATAAGAAGAAAGAGTTTTCCTTTCCTAGGCCATTTATTTAAAACTAGAGGCCCAGTGCATGAAATTCGTGCATGGGTAGTAGGGTCCCTAGTGGCTGCCGGCTGCCAGTCGTGGCCTCCCTTCCCCCAGCTGCCTGCTGCCACCAGCCAGGACCTCCCTTTGGATGCACCTTGGCCTGGTGCCGCCTGCTTACCTGCTCCACCATCCCGTTGTGGTCCCACTCTCGTCGGGGCCCATTGGGGCCGGCAGCACCTCCACTGCTTCCTTCTGCCAGCGCTGTGTTGCTGACACCAGCCATGTTCCATGCCGCCCCCTGGTGGTCAGCGCACATCTAACTCCTGGTCGAGGGGACAATTTGCATATCAGCCTTTTATTATATAGGATTATACAAAACCTGACAAATCCAATCAACCTAGATGACACCTTTGAGCTTATATTAAACAAAGCTGGGATGGAGGTCTCTGTTCTTGGCCTATTCCTGGTACCATCACAAGAATAGCTACCACATTTCTAATGAGCTAGTTTAGATTTTTCTTTAAGAATGCTAAGATGCAGGATTGTTCTAAAATAACTTCATTTCTGCCTTTAAAGACCATGTGCCTCAAACAATACAAGATTTATAATTGATTGAAATTGGCCAAAGGTCAAACTGGTGGGAAGAAGAGATTGGAAATTAGTCACCAAAGGGAAATGAATTGTCCAGCTCAAAAGATAAATGAATGTACCCGTGGCCCTAACCTATGTCTTACTACAGTCCTCATTTGGAAACCTGGGCTGGAAGGTAGTATGGTAAGAGGTAGGACTCCTTCTGAGATGTGAGCTCCCAGCTTTTTTTAATTTTCACAAATTCTTTAGTTTAAGGATTTGCACAAGGCCTTAGAAACTGATACTATGAAGACTGCTAACTCAAATGCACCTAGGCATAACTAATATATCCCGCTTCATCAGTTTGGAATGTGAATAACTTCACATTTCTTTGAATGTTCAATTTATCATAACTCTAATCTCCTGTTCTCACCTAGAAGAGAAGTCTATACTTTCTTTCCTGGCCATTCCGCATGAAAATCTGAGAACCCATGTTCACATAGGACAACACAGTCACTCATGGAAGAAGATGACAGCTCTCGCTGTGTCTCTACTGAAAGTATTAATCCATCAGTGTAGTACAAGCAGAAGGGCTGCTGCCACCAACCATCTGGAGTCGGGAGAGGTAGGTAGGGTAGAGTGTTTCTCTCTAGAGTGCCATGTTCCACTCAGCCATGGAGCTCTATGCCATAGCAAGCTGGGTTCTAGCAAGACCAGTCTTTTTATTTTTTTTTTAAGAGAGAGCTTCCCCCCCACTTCTTTTTTTCAATATTTTGTATCGATGTTTTACAGAGAAGAAGGGAGAGGGATAGAGAGTTAGCAACATCGATGAGAGAGAAACATGGATCAGCTGCCTCCTGCACACCCCCTACTGGGGATGTGCCCACAACCAAGGCACACGCCCCTGACCGGAATCGAACCCGGGACTCTTCAGTCTGCAGGCCGATGCTCTATCCACTGAGCCAAACCGGCTAGGCAACACCAGTCTTTATGATTAATTTTCTTCCTCACATACTCAGCCACTTCCCAGTGGGCAAGACTATGGTATAAATGTGCTGAATCAGGAATGGATAATATCAATGCCAGACCAGCTCTTCTCTTGGACAATCTTGACTCTGTTCTTAAGCTTAATGCACTCAAATGTAATGGTGAGTTTCCCCTCAGGTGCCACCCCAGTGACTTTTTCTGCTAAATTAGTTCAATTAAAAACAATTTAATATCTCAGAGATGATCTAATAGCTTGGAGCATCTAAAAATAAGGACTTTGAGTCCTGTTTCTCTTCAATCTTCAAAGAACCCCCTGAATCCCACTATAAATATGGGATTGGTTCATGAATGACTTTGTCAAGTCATGGAATATCCTATTAACAACTTTTTTGTGAGAACAGCCTTACATCTACTGAGCCTCTCAGATAATTGTCTAGATCAAAATGACTTGAAACTGGAATCAGAAATGGCAACTCTTAGACGGCCTTGTTCAAATAACAATAATAAAAATAATGACTTTAAGTTATACATCATTGGGCCCCTGTAATAAAAATAAACTAGAGTTTGTGAGAATGGACTACATGTTGAGTACTTCTCATATCATCCTTATGAAAACTCAATGAAAAAGAAAGGGAGGAGAGAAGAGCTCTGACTTCCCAAATGTGCAGTTACTGTGCTAGTCCTAACATACGTTGTCTAATTAAAAAGCTAATTCTTAGAGAAGTTAAGGAAAGTGTACATAATCATACAGCCAGTACATTGCAGAGCTGGGATTCAGAATCAAATCCTTCTAACTCCAGCATTTGTGCTGTTAACCATGTACCCTAGGGCCTCCCTGGGTTTGCACTGAATAATCAAATCAGAAGGAATGTGGAAAACACAAGATATGGGGTCCATCTAAAACTCCACCTCCTCTCTTCACATCTCTGTTCCATGCCAGGTGTGCCTTGGTGATTAATGCTTCTGATGCTCTGGGCGTGCCCAGATGATATGCTATCTACAGCACGCAAATGGGAAATTTCAAGATGGTGTTCTTTAACAGGCTTGCCACCAAATGCTGTCAGAAAACTAAAATTGTCCAGGCTATTTTGAGACCAAACTCCAAGTTTTATCCAGCTTTTCTCCATAAAGTAAATTGGTGTTCATAAATCTGAGAGCTGTTTTCTGCTTCAGATTTTATTTGGAGTCACATAGCTAGAGTTTGCGCTCATTTAAATTCATGTTTCTATGTTGCCCCCAATCCTTCTGAAAAGCCAGTGGAATTACATGGTCTTGGATGGAATTATGGACCTTTATTCACTAGCTTCAAAATAAAGAGAAAGTAAGAGTTGACTCAGAACACAAACACAATACCAAGAATAAATTAGGATTGCCTGTTCAATGCTTATACACCTCACCGGCTGGGGGTGGGTGTAGCTTGTTTACTTTTGAGTATAAATTACTGAGTTTTCCCACCTTGATCTAGGATCCTACCCTGTAAGACAAAATTTTCTTTTCTTCCCTCCTTTTATAACAAGTAGGGATGGCTTGGAGAAATGTGTGTTGGTTTTCATTCCAGGTGAGAAAGTAGAAAAAGAATGCAAATTCTAAGTAATGCATCTGAGACTAGACTAGACAGGACATTAATATAAATAGTAACAAGGACTGGAAATTTCACACACACCCCATTATTGGAACTTGACACTTGGGTCCCAGAGTCGTCATGGTCACTGTGCAACCGGGAAGTGATATAGGGTGACCCTCATGGAGGATCTTTTCCTGGAAATGGGTTTAGAGGCAAGCTTATTATTAACAATAAGCCCTTGAGTATGGGATTGAAAATAAACTCAGACAGCGCATAAGGTTACTGTTATGTGTTGAAAGGCAAAAATCTACCATCTGTCACCTATCCACATGCCCTGACCAAAGCATTTGCCTCTGCCTGAAATCCCATTCCAGGAACTGAGACTAAGTGATCAGACACTTTATACAGAGTCCAATGACTTAGGGGTAGACTCCCATGGAATTTAAAATTATTTTTAAAAACACATAATTTTTTTAAAGAAAGGAAACATTGTTGTATTGGACGGTGAAATTACTTTTTATCACTCATTACTGATTACTCAAAGGCTGCAGTCTAAGGAACTATTCTGGGCCGGCTTTCATATATTTTCACCCGTTAATTGTATGTGATATTATTCAGTCATGCCATGTTTGTTGGCCTCAGCTGTATGAATGGAAAAAAATGACAAGTTCTCAAGCTTTGCTCCTCGGTGCAGAAAAACATCATAATTTTTGTCATTGCTTTTAATTCTATACTAAAGTTCTCATTGCACAAATAACATTTCTGTACCAGAAAACCTGTATACATGGGTCAGGAGGTTATCTCTTCCTTTCCCCATTGCTGTCCATCTCAATCAAAATGTTTCCTTCTTGTCTTCCTTTCTCATGTTACATAGCTACAGTTCTGGATGTATTTCTATCCACTCAAAGCACTTAAGAGGACTCCGGGAAAATGATTTTGGCACTTAGGGAGAGTTATGCTAGTTGCAATAACATTTTGGAAATTAAAAGTGTCTTTAGTCTTATGATTACATAAATTTCTACTTGGCAAAGAAAGATTGTTCTACCATTGTGGGTCTAAAATTTAAGACATCATCTATTTTTTTTTACCTAAATTCTTTTTCTGTGAATCTACATTGTTGGTGAGGACACAACCCAGGGAGGCACTGGCTGTAATTTGAGTCTGCAAGCCTGTGGACAATGCCAGGGTCCCGGGGGGCTCAAATCTCTTAAGTCATTGTAGAGGGCAGGGAGGACAGGGTGGAAAAGTCACAGCTTCTCATTCCTTTGGCCCGTGTTCAGCTATCGGAGAGAGCTCTAGGACACAGGGAAAGCATGGCTCCTGCATTCCCATAGTAGGTTCCCTGAAATAGGCACATTTCAAATATTAAATGAGTTCCAATGGCAGCTTAATGTTATAAAAAGAGTTAGAAATATTTTTATGGAGAAAGTGGCCAATGAAGGCAAAAGTATTAGGGCCATGAAAGTTGTGATGTGGCCCTGACTGCAATGCCTCTGTGACATTTGTTCGTGTGCTTTTCTGCATCCCCTGCTGAATGGGGAGGTCTTAGAGCAGAGACAGCATGTTATTTGCCATTGTATATGCAAAGCTCAATTTGCATCAGCTCATGGTGCCTGGCATATAATAGGCAACCAATAAATATTTGATGAATAAAAGAAACGATTATCGTTTGGGGTATATGCAACAAGCTTGATGCCCTGGAAAGAAGGACGTTGCTAAGTCTCTATGCGAGTCTATCTCAGGGCAGCCGAGGAGTGCACTTGAAGGTGTGTTCTATGTTACATGGATGAAAACGCGAAAGGATGGAAAGTCATTTAGCAGGGCAAAATAGAGAGACATACTCTGTTTTCTCTGGATTTGATTTTAGAGCCGTCTTTTCATGGAAGACTGAAAGTTTAGCTCCAGCTGGGGCCCAGCTACTGGGAAAGGAGCCCTTAGCACTAGGGCCTGGTAGAGTGAGACTATGCCCCAGAAGAAGGGGAAATGCAACTGCAAAGACACAAAAACACAAACAAGTAACACCCTGCAACCCTTCCGTAGAGCTCTTCATGGTCCTCCACTGACCAAGGCCAGGGAAGGGAGAGAAGTACCTGGTAGGAGAGTAACACCTCTAGGAAACCAAGGTTATGGTGGCTAAGAATCCAATCTAATCAGAGAAAAGTCAGAACAGCAGGGTTCTGCCCAGAGCTCACCAGAAGCTAGATCCACTTCATGGAATACCTGGAGGTGATTGGGGAGGAGGTGGAATCTATTCATGAAGGGGCAGAATTTGGGGGAAAGCATGAAAGAAATCAATGTAACTGCAATCAGTGGGAACAAGGAAAATATTGTCACTTAGGAGTTTTATGTTAATAAAAAAGGCTTTTGCATCATTTCTTGAATTCAAAAATATTTCAAATACACTGTGATCTATTTACAGTAGAAATTATTATACAGAAATAGCAGAAAATGTCCCAAAGTATTACATATAGCATGATACCCTACAGTGGTTTTTTAGAGAAAACTTTAAACATATAGAAACATTTTTATAAGGTAAAATGAAAACACTTTTATGACTATATAAATGCAATAAAGCCAAATTTTCTTTCTTATACAGAAACTCAAAGCAATGAAAAGCAAGGCACTTGGATGATAGTTACTGCAGGTAGGGAGGGTTATATTTAGATTAGTGTCAAGGTCTGAGATTTTGTTTTGAGTGGTCAATTCTGGGTACATATTACCTTTAACCATAATTGTTTAAAGAACTAACTAAACGCATAAAAGAAGAGCATGCAAGAACCAGTATGAGAGAGTGCATGAACCAAGGATTCTAATTCATCCAATTCTGTTCATCAGAAGTCCCATTGGTTCCTTTTTCTGACTGAGTACACAGAGTCCTCATTGTCTTTCTTTTCCTGCATGACTAGAGTGTGTGGCAGGATGGTGGGGTCGGGAAGAGGAGTTTGAATCTCGCTTGTTTGCAGTCCTGGGCATATGGCGTGCAGACTTAAACTCTATATCCATGAGCACGTCCATGTCCTATTTTGGTTTTATTCACCACTTTGCCTTGTTCCTGCTTGAATTCTGGGACCAAAACCACAGCTTGGTAGAAGAGATTGCAAAATGATTGCATCCTACACAGGAGAGACACACCCATTACAGCCAAATGTACCATGGGGGCTCCAATTCAATGCCTCGTGCAACAAATTTTATTTCTGGCAGGGGAGCTGCCAGAGCAAGGGGGAAGCAAGGGAGAAAGAAAGAAGTAAGAGAGAGAAAAAAAGGTGAAACAGAAAGACAGAAACAAAAAGGTTGGGGAGAGTGGTGTTCATAGCCATTATGATATATATTTTTCTCAATCCAAGAAATAATAAATTGATTATTTTGAAAGTCTGTTCCACTTAAAACATGCATTCTGAATTGAGTTTTGGATTTCAGTACAATTGAGACAGATTGAGTGGCTTGGTTTATTACCTTTCATGTATTAAGCTAGTTTGTGGGGGCAGAGTATAGTCCACTGAGATACCCTCTTTAATTCCAGCTCTGATCTATTGAGAAGGTCATATAAGCTCTCCGGGCCTCAGTTTCCACATTTGCAAAAGCAATGGCTAGGCTCCATTTCAGATGTAACATTTTATGATTTTAAGTGACTTGAACAGACCAGTAATAGCACAGAAATTGGTGTTTCACAGGGATTTAAGAGATCAATGTTCAATTTCAATACGTGCAGTTGCCTAGGTCTTGAGTTCTCATGTGTTTCCACATATTCTTATACTTCACACCTTAAAAAAAATGAAGGTGGCTCTGGCTGGGTGGCTCAGGTGGTTGGAGCATAATCCTATACACCAAAAGGTTGTGGGTTTGATTCCCGGTCAGGGCACATACCCAGGTTGCAGGTTCAATCCCTGATCGGGGTGCATATAGGAGGTAGCCAATTGATATTTCTCTCTCACATAGATGATTCTCTCTATCACTCCTTTCCTCTCTCTAAAAATCAATAAAAAATCACACACATATCCTTAGGTGAGAATTTTTTAAAAAAGAAAGCAAGAAAATGAGGGTGGCAAAATCTTCTCCACAAAACCCCACATTAAATGGAACAACACTTTTCTTGAATAAGGAAGAGTTCTCTGAATGGGAATAGTCACTGAGTCAGCCTCAGATTTTAGACACTGTACTCAGTAACACAAGTCACAGGTAGAAAATGTCTCTGGTTTGGAGAACCACATGATACAGAAAACTAGCCCTGAGTCCACGTACATACACACACACGCACACGCACACGCACACACACATGCACACGCACACACTTATAATTGAAAATAAGCACCTCTTTTCAGGTCATGCATTCTGATTTGAGGCCCAGGATCATAGTTCCAAATCAGAGGAGGAACAAAGGAACAAGTGACAAGGCATTAGGTGCTGATGCCAAGTCCCTTGGTACCCAAGGGAGAGTGATGTAGAGAGAGGAGGTAGGTTCTACCCTCTAGCACCTGGTTGGTCATGGGGTAGAAAGGGGAGGAAAGTGTAACTGGAGTCAGGATTAACATTTCACAGGAAGTGAATAGAAAGCCCAGAGTCAAACCCAGATATAAATTGTACTTAAAATGTGATGAAGATAAAATCAATGGGAAAAAACACATTATTTATATATAGTGAGGAGATGCCTATTTACTCATCTGAAAAACTTAAAATTGAACCATTAGCTCACATTATACATTTATATGTATTCCAGATGGACTAAAAATTAAATATAAAAATTAAACTATTAATTAGGTAGAAATAAATTTATATGATTTTGTATTGAGAAACCTTTTCCAAGACAGAAACTATGAGGAAATAGGATAATAATTTTTTTTATATTTTTGTACATCTTAAAACTATAAAGAAAGCTAAAGCCACAAGATAAACTAGAAAACATATTTTCAAAATATATGATAAATAAAAAATCAATTATATCCCTTATAGTTAGAGTTTTTATTAGTCAGTTCAGAAGAGATACCCGCCCCCCCCCCTCAAAAAAAAAATAAAACAACACAAAACAGCATAGGCAATGGGCAAGAAAGTACTATAGAAGAGCCTCAGAAATAATTAAAGTATAAATAAATTAAATTAAAACAATATGATACCATTTTGCCCATAAACTCAGAGAGTTAAAAGACCAGTCATAGATTAGGTTACTCCTGGTTCTGACCTTAAAATCTTAGATGAGGATTTAAGCTCAGTGGATACAACATCAGCCTGCGGACTGAAGGGTCCTGGGTTCTATTCCGGTCAAGGGCACATGCCCGGGTTGTGGGCTCAATCCCCAGTAGGGGGCCTGCAGGAGGCAGCTGATCAAAGATTCTCTTTCACCACCGATGTTTCTATCTCTCTCTCCCTCTCCCTTCCTCTCTGAAATCAATAAAAATATATTTTTAAAAAATCTTAGGAAAACCATTCTAGCTTTCTGAGCCTCAATTTTCTCATCTCTAAGCTGGGTCTAATAGCCTCATTCACAAAGGTAGTGTGAGGATTAGGTGAGATAATAAATTTTAAAATAACTTTGTAAATTCAAAAGTTATATACACCAGGTATATACAAGTGTAATTACTGCTCCTGTAAGCTAAGTTGAGCTGTGCTACTCCTCAAAGAACAAAAAGGAGGTGACACAGTGGTAGACTCGCTTCCTCAAATAAATTTCTTGACAGAGTTGCATGGCATTGTACCTTCAGTAAGCTATATTTTAGGGATAGTGCTGACGAGAATTGAGACACCTGGATGTTGTTATCGGAGCAGCAGACACCAAGAGGGTCCTAATAATGATGTCAGCATGAGTGGATGCCTGAAGTCACCATTCATTGGCAGCAGCCTTCACAAGAGGTGGTGATGGAAGCCACTTCCAATAACAGAAACTTCCCCAAAGGAATACCTGCTGAGATTCCCCCCAGGGATGGCCCTATGTTCAAGGCAAAATTAGTGAGCAGGAATTACCTTCAGCACTACCATCAAGAGTCACCTGTTACAGAGGTGGTGCTGGGGAGATCCAAGGGGAGGTAGAGATCACTGGTCTTTTATGTAGTGGGTAAAGCATGTGGGCATCTGACTCCACCTATAGTGTGACCTTGAGGAAGGTCTCTGTGCATCAGTTTCCTCATTTGTTAAAACTAGATAATAGCTCTTGTATGGTTATTGTGTGCATTATATGAGTTAATGCACATAACACATTAAAGATTCCTGGAACTTAACTAATTCATGTTAAATATTGTTGTTGCTGTAGTTATTAGTAATACTACTGATACTACTACCACAATCTTCTTTTTAAAAAAAGTAACAGTTTCTCATTAGGAAACCTGGCATCATTGAAGGCTTCAAGATTCTGGTTAGGGTCTCCATGCAAGTCCTAGAACTCCTCTCTTTCCAAAGGGAGCGTCTAAAAAGAGAGTTTTAATCATAACAGTTGGTTATTTCCCTTGCTACATAGAGAAGTACTCATCTATCATTTGGCTCCATCTCCTCTTTCCCAGGGAAAGTAAGGAAGTAAAAGCACACACTACAATAACTTACAGCATCCTCAAAAATGCAGCTCCCTCTCACCCCCACCAGAGACGCCTCTCAGGTTCACAGCCTCAGATCCATGCTTCAAACAAGTGCCCCCAGGAAGAGGACAATTACTGTGCTCTGACAAGAGACAGGCCAATGATAATTTCTTGCTTCTTATACTCAACAGTAAGTTCAAATAGCTCAATCATGAATATTTCCTAGAGAATATCCCATGATGTTTTGAAACTTCCAATATGGTGGGGCTTATTTAAACAATGCGTGAAAGTAGACCAAACCTCACTCTGCCCTTCCCTCCTGGGTCAAAGTGTGCTTTGCCCCGCAGCTCTAAGAATGACTTTTTCCCTATATAATTGGGAAACAACATGATTTGAGAAACTAATTTTTAAATATAGCATTTGGGTGACTGTGAGCAGTGAGTGACATATGCAGAGGGGGCCTGCAGTCGGAAATGTCTGACCCCCACTGCCCCAAGATTGGTGCCATTTACCAATCATAACTGCCTTTCAGAAGAATGCTCAGTATAAGATGTCTCTTTTTAAGGAATGCAATTGGGATAGTAATTACTTTTCACATCATAAGAGAGAGTATGTGTTTGTTTTGACTACTAGCTCTTGGCATGGAAAGAGTAGAGGCTCAAGAGATGCTTTGGGTCATGTCCCAGCTGTCAGACACATATATACCATCACCTCTACTCTATAAATAAAATCATCAAGGTTTCAAGTGGTTAAGTGACTTGCCCAAGATCACTCAGCCAGATCATTATTAGTGGGAGAGAACAAAGGAGAAAGGAAGATAAGAACTATTTGCCTTATATGCCATTCATACTATCTTTTCCTCCAGAGAGAACAAGGGGCCATGGCTATAGATGGTATAGTACTTTGCTAAGGCTATCATAACTAAACTAGAGGCCTGGTGCACAAATTCGTGCACCAGTGGGGTCCTTCGGCCTGGCCTGCAGGATCGGGCTGAAACCAGATCTCTGACACCCCCCGAGGGGTCCCAGATTGTGAGAGGGTGCAGGCCAGGCCAAGGGACCCCACCAGTGCATGATCGGAGCCAGGGAGGGACACGGGAGGTTGGTCAACTGGGGAGGGACTGTGGGAGGGCTCCAGGGCCTGTCTCGCTCAGTCCCAATCAGCCTAACCCCAGCAGCAAGCTAACCTGCAGGTCAGAGCTTCTGCCCCCTGCTGGTCAGTGCACATCATAGCAACTGGTCAACCAGTCAACTATCTGCCCCCTGGTGGTCAGTACACATCATAGTGACTGGTCAGCCAGTCGACTGTCTGCCCCCTGGTGGTCAGTGCACATCATAACAAGTGGTTGAGTGGCCTTAGCATATCATTAGCATATTACGCTTTGATTATTTGAATGGACCACTGGACACTTAGCATATGAGACTTTTATTATATAGGATACCACAAACAGGGAGGCTAATCAACAGAAATTTATAGTCTCACAGTTCTAGAGGCTGGAAGGCCAATATCAAGGTGTCTGCAGGGTTGGTTCCTTCCAAGGGCTATGAGGGAAATATCTGTTCCAGGCTTCTCTCTTTGGCTTATAGATGGCCCTCTTCAAGTTCACATGGCATTCTCCCTGTATGTCTCTTCTTACTGTCTTCCTTCTGTGCATGTCTCTGTGTTCAAATTTCCTTTTTTCTTAAAATAAGGACATCAGTCATATTGAATTAGTGTCCACTCTAATGACCTTATAACTTGATTACCTTTGCAAAGATCCTATTTCCATAACAGGTCACATTCTGAGATACTTAGAGTTAGATATTTAGCATAAGAATTTGGGTAGACACAACTCACTGGATAGTATTTATAAGACACCCACTGGTGCTGTTACTCCTGCTACTTTGGTCACTGAGGGAGAATGCTCCACTGTCCCAGGTGGGAGCACCTGATGGGCTGGGTTTGGTAACATGCACAGACCACCCCTGCCAATGAGCAGAAAGAAAGCTAGAATCTAGCCTTCTCAGTTTCTAGAGTGGGAGGCAGGTTCTACTTTCTATCAAGACCCATGTTGTGAGAATACCCCAAATGGAGGAAGGGGGTTCAGTGGCTGAGCAATTAAAAACTTGAGAAGAAGCCATATTACTACTTTTTAAGTCAAACAGTATCTTCAAGTAGGCATATTAGTCTTTGGAAAGAAGCCTGATAACATTTAAATAGAAAGCTTGGAACCAAGCCAGGTGAAGAAGGGATTCTAAAGATAGATGGCAAACCTTGTACATTGCAGTCCAAATCTCTCTCATTCACATTGAGAGAGGTGGGATACGCTGGCACCTTTCTGTTCAAAATGATTAACTTCTGCCTTCACAATCCCAAATGGGAAGATCCAAGCACCCAGGGCCACGTGTCCCTTGTCCTCTCTGACATCGGCACCACAATCGTCTGTGATGAGAAGTGGGAAGCAAAAGTTTCTCTGAATTATGAGAGAGGCAAAACTAGGCAAATGCTGCCAGAGACTTTTGTCAGAATCAATGCTGAGTGACAGACATCTGTGTCAGGAGGGTCGGTAAGAAGATGTATATATAGAGAAGAGTAGCATCTAAGAGTTGAAAGGAATGAGAGCCTAAGAATGAGTAGCTACTGCCATAGCCAGGTTTTTTGCTCTGCACCTCTCAGTGCCTTGCCTTCTGTGGGTAATGCCTTATGCAGGGCTCTCCTGCCCTCCTGCAGCTTCATTATTTATTGAGCTCCCGGGACTGGAGATGCAAAGATGAAAAAACTTAGGCCCTGCTCTCAGAGATCCCGGCATAGTTGAGAGACTGACATGCTCATAAAGAGCCACAAAGTAATATTTTTTAAGGCCTATCAGTATGTGGAATTATGTGTCGTTCATATGTTTACTTATTCACTCTCTGTCCTCTAGTACTGCAATGCAATGGACTTTGTCACATTCACTGCTTTGTGTATAGCACACCATCACCTAGAGCCCAGTGAATGTTAGGGATTCAATACATATTTATGAACAATCTCTATACTGGAAGCAAACACTCACCATCTGCTCAAGTCTGCTGAGGGCAATCAGGGAAGGCTTCCCAAAGGAGGAGGCTCTGCATTATCATGATTCAATTCATTGTGGTGGATAATTGGCCATGGGTTTTTCATCTCTCTCTATATCTGTGCTCTTTGGCAGTGGGGTTGCCCCGGTGATTTGTCTGGACAATGGGATAGTAGCAAACTTTATGCAAGCAGAAACCTGAAATGTGGTTTCTGATTTCTCTCTTGGAACCTTGTCACCACCAGAACTAGAAGCCTGCTTGGAGATAGGAGACCATATGAAACAGAGATGAATTATTTCAGCTGAAGGCCATCCTAGGCCAGCTAGCCCAGCTGAGTGGATAGCTGATGGCAGATACATGCATGAGCCCAGGCCAGATCAGCAAAGCTGCCCAGCTGACCCATAGAGAAATAAGAAATAAGAAAAGACTGTGTTGAGCTAATGAGCTTTGAGGTGGTTTGTGACACAGAATGATTGTGATAATAGATAATTGAAACACTCACTGTCTCATTCACCAACAATCTGTGAAATAGTAATTTTATTGCCACTTCAAATCTAAGAAAACTGAGGCTCAGAAACAAATAAATAGAAAGAAAATAGAATGTCACTTAAGTCTTTAAAGTTCAAATCAAAAACTCCTTTCTTCATACCTTTGTATGAAGAAAACATGACTCTGATCTATCATGGGAGCCTATGAGTTAATTATGTGGAGGAAGGGAGAGAAAGAAGCAAGAAGGGAGAGGAGAAAAAGAGGACAGAAGGGAGGAATATGTTTGACCTTCAAGGCAATGCTTGCTCCACTAATTTAGCCACACAGGTGGTACTTAGGGAATTCTAGGCGATGTTTAATATAAACCACAGGCTAACTAAGAGATGTGTTCAAGAGAACTTTTTTAAGAGTGAAAAAGAAAAAGAGGGGTGGACAAGAAAGGACAGGGAAGAGAATGTATATATTTCTGTGAGACAGATGAAATCATTCATCCTACTTTCGGCTGGGTGGCCAGAGGACTCTCTGAGGAGGTGGCAATATGAGATTTTAATAGCAAGAAAGAACCAGCCATGTGAGGATCAGGAAGAACAGCATTCCAAGGCAAGAGAACAGCTGTGGCAAAGAACTTGAGGCTAAAACAAGCTTGGCAAGTTCAAGGTATCACAGAAGGGCTAGGGCAGCGTGAGTGAAGTGGGTGCGCAGTGGGGCTGATGACTAGATTCTCTAGATGACTAAAGAATGGGTTGTGGGGACAATAAAATACAGGCAGCCAAACTCGGGAGCAAGGAAACCAGCTAAGAGGTTATTGTAGTTGAACCCTATAAGAGACGATGGTTTCTGGACTGTGGCGATGGTGATAAAGATCATGAAAAGTCCGTTTTTCTTGGAAGTAGAGTCAACCAGACCTGCCAGTGGATTGAACATAAGGGAAAGTCAGGGACAAATAGTAACCCCAATTTTAGCTTAACAACTGGGTGGGTAGTGGTACCATTTACTGCAACAGAGACAACCACAGGAAGAAAAGGGTTTTGTTTTGTTTTGTTTTGTTTTCCAAGAGTAGGAGATTACTAGGAAAAGGAGAATGAAGAGAGAATAGGAATGAAGGGTTGAAAACACAATGCCTGCATTAGGGAGAGACTGGGTAACTTCCTTTGCAGTATCACTCTGAGGCGTCAGTCCTCAGGCTGTGTGCCCTGATCTAATGTTTTAATGTGTGTGAAGATCCAGGAAGGTTAGATTGTTATGGAATAAAAACAAACAATTTAAAAAATTAAAATAGAACCACAGAACTACTGAAGCACAGCTTGTTGTTAAGTAGCAACAGCTCAAGGCAGAATATGCAGTTTATTTTTCCTCCCCTAACCCAAGCACAGCAAGTGTGAGGCCAGCACTATTCAGTGGTGAGGTCTGGGGTAACCACCTCCCTTTTCACAAATCTCCTCTCTACCACAATGGAAAAAAGAGACCTTTGGGTCTGTTTTCTAATACAGCTCACACTTTTATAGCACTTTAAATGATTGATGACAACAACTCAGTGAGGTGAGCAGGAAAGATACCATTATTCTCAATTTTAAAATCAGGAATCTAAAGCAGAGGCAAGGCCACATGGCTAATACATAGTGGAGCTGGGACCTTCCAATACGTTGGTCAGTATTTCATGGCCCAAGGCTTCCTCTCTCTCAGAAGGTTGACTCTGTGTGGCTGATGGTCATCCCTTTATTATTCCTCATGGTTGGGACCTCCTATTGTCAACCCCTGTTTTTCAGTACCCCCTCTTGCCTCCCTACTTACCATGGATTCCATGGTTCATTCTCTTGTACACTCAGTAAAACCCCATGAGAAATCATCCTGTGGTGATGTGAATCCAGTAGACCTCCTCCACTCAGCCCCCATTCTCATCTCACTAACCTGGGTGGGCATAACAAGGCTCTCCATTTGTGCAAGTGATTTTTGGACCCCATGTATAATGTCCCTGTACCATCAATTCCTTTTGACTGTGCTCTTCCATCACATTGACTGGCCGACAGTCCATCTCCTCACATCAGCACTCAGGCTGCTGGGAGCTGCTGGAGGAAATCAACAATTGATCAGATTAAGGAAGTTCAGCCTCTGCTGGGCCACAGGCACCGCTCTGAGAGATCCACCCTATGTCTACTTTGTTTTCTACTCTTTTCAAAACTCAGATCCTTCCTCACTTAAAGGACATGACTTCCTACTTCACAGAGACAGAAGAAGCCATCATCTGGGAACAACTTGAACTTAAGGCCATGGGATCTAAACACGATCCTGCACCAGTGTTCATTTCCCTTCAATTATAGTGAAGGAGGTATTCCTTCTCTATCCTTAGGTCTCTCCATCTACTGTGCTCTGGATCCCATCGTCTGTCTTTTAGCTTGTGTATTTCCAACTGTGTTCCTCAATAAGTTCAAGTCTTTCTATCCAAAAGTAAGTGAAAAACAAAACAAAACAAAAAAACTTCCTTAGACCCCTATCTTCCACTCTAGCCATTATTTTGTTAGTTTCTACTCATTCATTGCAAACTTCTCATCACTGCTATCTTTTTCATTCTTACTCACTCTGTAACCTCCTACCAAACCTGACTTCCTTCTCCATCTCTCTAAAGCTTTACTACTGACTAAGCTCACAAATGATCTCCATGTTGCTACTTACAATTGATACTTCATCTGATCTTATCTCTCAGATGTATGAGACACATTCCACTTTAACCTTCAGGAAACAGTTTGGACTTTTATGGCACTGTTCTCACTAGGTTTCCTTTTAGCTGGCACACCAGACTTTCTTTTGCACTCTGCTCTGCAGCATCCTCCTCTTCTTCTACTCATCTAATATTTTTTTCTCCTCATTTGACACATATCTCAGATGATCTCATCCATCTCCTGTACATAGATAACTCCCAAGCCTTGAACTGCAGCCAAGAACTTTCTACTGAGCTTCAGATCCATGTATCCATCTGCCTGCTTGACATTTGTATGTATAAGCTTAACAGGCCTCAAAAGAACATGTCAAACTTGAACTTGTGATCTTTCCCCTCAACACTCGATTCTTCCTCCAGCAAATGAACCCACCATCCATTCAGTTGTGCCCGATAAAAATCCTAGTTGTTACCTGTAATCAGTACTATCATTCCTGTCTGCCTAGTGTCCATTCACCATTATACAGGTAACAGCTTCTCACATTTCTTTCTCATCCTGAGTCTGTTTGCTCCAGGTGGGACAGATTCTACCCTTTATCTCCAGGGGTGAACAGTTACCCAGAATTAACTAATGCGGCTCAATTCTAGGGTATTTTCTGACAATATTGAGAAGTTCTCTTCTGCTGGAGTTTCTAGCCTATAAGGATGTGAACTTGGAGCTTCTAGCTGCTATCTTACCACTATGAGGGAAGAGATTTCCACAGACAAAAAATTTTACTCATAAAGACATTATCTAAACTCCCAGATCCAGCCCGGCTGGTGTGGCTCAGTGGTTGATCATCCTGTGAACCCGAGGTCACGGTTCCATTCCTGGCCAGGGCACATATCTGGGTTGTGAGCTTGATCCCCATTGTGGGGTGTGCAGGAGGCAGCCAATCAATGATTCTCTCTCATCATTGATGTTTCTATCCCTCTGTCTCTCTCTGAAATCAATAAAAATATTTTTAAAATAAATAAATAAACAAACAAACTTCTGCATCCAGCCATGTCTGAAGCATCTGATCCATGCCCAGGACTTTTCCTGCACTTGAATCAATTAATTATCTTTTAGGCTTACGCAAATTTGAATTGGGTTACTATCACTTGTACAGAAAAAAATCCTATTATTTTTAGTGCTTCCCCTTCCCTCAACCCTCCTAATCCAATCAGCCCCAAGTCTTTTTAAAACCACTTCCTAATGAGCTAAATGTCTCTAAAATCACTGTACTTCAGTCCATTGGAACCATCACTCTAGGACCATCATCTCTCAGCAGGACAATCACAGTGGCCTTCTAACTGGTCCCTTGTGCCCATTCTTGTTCCTTCAATATACTCTCTACACAATATCCGCATGACTTCTCCTTAGAGTTATTTATTTCCTCCCCTTGCCCACATAATTAAGTCCAAAAATTACTCATATGGCCTGTGGCCTCTGAATGAGCTGGCCCCTGTCTAACTTTCCAGCTTTATCTTACTCCATTTTCCCTCTTATTCTCTTCATCCCAGCAATGCTGGGCACCTAAATATAATCACCTTTGCAAATGCTGTTTCCAATGCCTGGAACAGATTTCTTCTGATCTCCCCTTAACTAATTACAATTTAAATGTCATTCCTCAGAAAAAAAAGGGTTCCCTAGTATACTAAACCACGCCCCTTTCTTCTCTGAGCCATCTCTCATGTCCTGAAACCTTGAATTTTATATTTTGCCTTCTCAGCATTTATATTTGTCATCATTCAAGTAAGCATTTAATGTTAATAATTAAATTAAGATTTAGCTCCCCCACTAGACTCTTAGCTCTGTGAGAATAGGGATTATGCCATTATAGCTTATCACAGAGCTTGACATCGTTTTGGCTGTTTTTCGTTTGTTCTGTGGGCTGTAGGGGGATGTGAGGGAGAAATTAAAGAAAAATAGAGATGTTTAATCAGGTTTACAAATTCCATTTTAGACTAAAAACTTTACATTTAAGCAGTTGACCATCTGTTATGCCATTAAGGCAGTAATTCTTGCAGGTGAAGAAGATAAAGCAGAAAGTTGGGCAATTTCCTAAAAAACCGGTTTATGAAAAGAATAACATCTTTTAAAAAGAAAAGAAAACACACACACACACACACACACACACACATACACACACACACACACACAAAACCTTAACCTGCCCTGGTCTCTTCAACGAGTTTCATGAAAAGAAGAGAGAGAGATTGAGAGACAAAGGAAGAAAATTATGCTAAAGACTTTCAGGGGACATAATAACTACATGCCATGCAGGGTCCTAGGTTTGAGTTTGGTTTGGATAAACCAACTGTAAAGGACATTTTGGGGACAAGCAGAGGACATTTTCATACAGACTGGATTTTAGATGAGATTAAAATTTATTGGCAAGAAAAGATAGAGACCATTACCTAAAGAAAGCAAGTTAAAAGCAGTATGTAATCTCATTTTGGTAAAAATATGTATATGTATATTTACTAGAGTACATGCATAGAAAAAAGTTTCAGGAAATATACACAGGTGTGTTAACAGTGGTAATCTATGGGTGGTAGGAATATGGTGCTATCATTTTTTTATTTTTCTTTACCTAAATTTATAACTTCTATAAGGCACAAATACTTTTATAATACTAAAAATTAAAACATAAATTAATTTTAAAAATTAAAGTAGACTTAAACAAACTCAGATTTTACCAAAAGCCATCCAGGACATTTTTCTGTATCTTTCACCTTAGAAATGAATAGTGTCCCAACTTCTGAGGAGGTCTCAGCATGAAGAATTAAAATTTTTTAGCAGTCCTTGAAGTGAAAGTGAATCAATCAGATATTGAGCATGCATACATTACCTGCTGGCAATGTCAGAAAACGCCTCCCTATCAGTAGCAGGAGAGGTTGCAAAAAAGCAACCTTACATCAAGGTGCTCACATAATTACCAGGCAACATCGAAGCAGCCATTTCCTGCTCTAATGGAAAAATCCACAGTTCATCAACTCTTCAGGGTAGAAAGTACATAGAAAACTGAGAAAATGCTGAGTTCCAATGCTGTCTGACAAGGGGAGGGAAAGGTGTTTGAAGACAACTGTGGAAGACTGGAAAGGTCACTATTGGACACTGTTGAACTGAATGTCAAGAGACTTGTATTCAAAGCCTTACTTCAAGGGACTGGAAAGTCCACAGCCACGGTAGGCCTCATATTTCTTACCTGTAAAATGAAGTCTAGACAAAAACTAAAAATGTAATTGCTCCACAACCATGGCTTGTTGAATATCAAAATATTATGCTGGACACGAAGTCAAAACATTAAATATACGAAGAGAATTTTGCTCACATCCCCTTTACAAATTCTCACACTGTGGAGAAAGTTGCCTGTAGAGGGCACTAGTCAGTTAATAACATCTTTTTTAATCAATTTGACTCAAGAGCAGGAAGGGACCTTGTGGAGCACATATTCAATCCCTCTTTCTGTGTAGAGGAGAAAAATCGGAGGCCTGAAGAAATTGGGTGATTTCTCCGTTGGGCAGAGCTTAGGTAGAAAAAAGAATTATGATTCATGTTAAAACACAACACTTAGAGATCTAAAAATCAAATTGTAGTTAGTTGTCCATTTACTGAATCATCTTCCCTGAAAACAATATCATCATCACCATGAAGAGAAATAGCACTGACCTAGAAAACTTACTCTTTAAGACACTTTCCTTGAAGGCATTTAATTCCAATGTCACCTACCATTCACAATGTTATCCAGTAAAATTCTCTTAGCCCATTCATTACACTTATTGATAAAATTTGCAGTCTAAATACTTCTTTGCCAAATGTATAGAGTCCTCAAAATGATTCGGGGCCAGGAAGTTGTGTAAGATTTTTCCTCCCTCCCAATCCCATCAGTAGCAGTTAAGAGTCAATCAGTGGGTTGATTGAGTCTACTTCATTTATTTGTTAAAATGAGGCAAATGTCTGGGCTGGTACTGTGGTTCCCTAAGGTTGGTGTTCAATTATTTCAGTCATTCTATGATCAGATTAGATATATCACTTTTCAAGATTGTCTATTCTTGCCAGTATTCCAGAAAATAGTTCATGTGGTCAAATACTATACCTAGACCCAAGCTCTGTAAAACCATGATGAGGATATGTTTGATGTGTTCTCTTTGGGTTTTTCTGTTTGTTGTTTTGGGAAATATTTAGTGGTATCATGCTATAGTAGAAAAATCATCAACTTTGGAGCCTGATAGACGTAAGGCAAATCCTGCCCCCACTCATGTATCAGCCATATCTCATCAGCAAGTTAATTCAATTCTGTCAATATCAGATTTTTCATAACATTGTTTACCTTATAGAGTGAGGATTAAATGAGAAATGTATATAAAGTGCCTAGATCAGCACTTGGCACAATGCAAGTGAGTCTCCCACTTGTAAATAGGACCTGTTTTCAGAATTAGGAGAAAGTAAAGAGTAGAATTCCACAGTGTAATGGATTCAAGGGCATGGCTATTAAAACAATGTATTGTCCTTAAAATGTCCCATGGAAAATAAATTAGATGAACATTCCAGTGGATGAGCTACAGAAACATAACTTTTAATCTATCCCAAGCTAGTACCATGGTTGTCTTATTGTTCACCAACTTTCACAGAAGTAACATTACTAACTATAGCCTAAGTCACCCCACAAATTTTAGTGGCGATCAAAAACCATGCTCAGTGGAGTATGGGTAGAGGAACTTAGGACAGTTAGATACTCTCACCCCATGATATTTCTAGGGCAGAGAAAGCATTTCAGCTTCTTTTTAAAACCAGTCTTTTTTAGAGCTTATGGGAAAGAGAATGAGGGAGGTCCCCCAAAGCATGTCAGCCCAAGCATAGGTGCACTGTGGCTATGGCATTTTCCCTATAGTTTTGCATAGTTGGTTCACACCCGCTGAGTGCTTATTATGTCCAGTGCATTAGACAAGTACTATTTTATTCAAATTCTACCACAACCTGATGGGGAAATATTATTAACTTCAATATATTGATGGAGATGAGGTTTGGTGAGTGTGTGTTGCTTGCCCAGGTCACACAGCCAGTAGTGTGGTAAAACAAGGACAAATTCCTGGTGGTGATTCCAGAGTCCATGTTCATCAGTCACCTCTGCCTCTTCGGTCTTGTATGTATTAGCTTTTCTGAATGTGGTAATAGTGAGCAAAAGGCAGGTAGCAATCTGAAGGGGGAAAAACAAGGAATTTAAGAAATTCACTAAGAACCAAAATCATGCATATCCACATAGCCTACCCTAACATGACTTTACTATTCCAAGCTGGTACCATCAGCATAACCTGACTATTCCAGAAAGCTATTGCCCAGGAAGGTAACAGTTACAAATTACATTATTGTATTCCAAGAACTTCCCCAAACTCATCTATAGAAAGCATCAAAGGACAATTTTACATCAATATGAGCATTTTCAAACTCTTTTTCTCAAACTCTTCACCTTGCTGTGTCCATTAATCCCAGATTATAGTATGATCCTCACTCAACCCTAACCAGAACTCCCCTGCCCCACCACTGAAAGAGACACATTTAAAAAAACACAGACTTCAAAATCTCAAAAATATTCTCAATCTTGCCCTCCCTACTCTGAGCTTCTACTAAGACTGCTGAGAAAGATTTCTGTCACCTGTAAAGCATTGCTTCTCATCTGGGGCCAGTTTTGCCTCACAGGGGACATTGGGCAATGTCTTGAGACATTTCTGATTGTCATGACTGGGGGTGCTACTGGCATCTAGAGGGTCAAGGTCAAGATTGCTGCTAAACATCCTGCAATGTATAGGACAACCCCCCTCCCCCAATAGAACATTATTCAGTACCAATAGATTATTTTGATAATACTTTGGGAAGCCAGCATTTGAATCACTAATTAGCATTATCTAAATTAGTTACATAAACAAGTTTTCCAAACTCTGGATCATTCCAACTACATTCTCCATTGCCATTGATTTCCAGTGAATTTCATCCTGAAAGTTTATACTGCAGACATACACCTGCCCTTTTTTTTTGGGGGGGGGGGTTCCATCTTCTAAGAAAATATAACCTGGTGCTTTATTTTAGTTTTAACACTTGGTATTCTGTATGAACAGTTTGAATTTACGAACTTAAGACCACATTTTTTAGGAGGTGTCTTTAATTATCTTAATAACATCAAAGTTCCTGAGGTTGAGAAGATGGCTTTAATGAACAGGAAGCATGTTCTCTTTGAAGCCAAATAGCAGTAATTCACAGCATTAATCCAAAGTGATAGAGAATTTGGAATACTGCCTTTTGAAATTAGCACTTTGAATTACACCTTTTCTTCTAGATATTTCCATGAATAACATTTCCTTAGAAATCAGTGTTTGGGGTTATAAGATCAATTAGTGGCCAGAAAATATAAAGTCTACTTTCCTGCTTGTGTTGGGTAAAAGGCAAAAGCACACACACAAACACATACACACACAAACACACACACCACACACACACACACACACACACATTACTTAAGTCTTGAAATATTGTGCAATGATTTTCTGAAGGTGAGTAATGGGCTTCGAATCTTGAGGACTTAATGAAGTTAAATCCCAGCCTTCACTGTGGGCACAGAAGCCAGGGCTTGCATTGCTGGAAGGAGGCCCAGGATGATCTCAGCCTGTGTAGAGACTACATCGATAACCCACAGTGCCTTCCTATGAGGCAGCTAAGTCTCTGTCACCAGGAGCTTCATTGAACTTTCCCACAGCTCTCAAGCCTATCACAGAAATATTGACTCAAAACTTGACTCAGGGCCCGGCCAGATGGCTCAGCTGGATGAGCGCCGTCCTGTACACCAAAAAGGCTGCAGTTCCATTCCCGGTCAGGGCACATACCTGGGTTGCCGGTTAGATCCCTGGTCAGGATGTGTATGGGAGGCAACCAATGGATGTTTCTCTCCCACATTGATAATTTTCTCTCTCTCTCTCTCTATCTCAAAAAAAAAAAAATTGAAAATATCCTTGGGTGAGGATTTAAAAAAATAAAGACTAAAAATAAAAGCTTGCCTCAGGAAGGACCCAGGAGGTTTTCCTTTTTTATCAAGTTCTTGTGATGATAGGTGTCTTGAGTCTTGTGGGGACCCACTCAGACCCCAGATTGGTATAAAGATAATTTCAAAGACAAAACATGTTAGCTAAAGCAGACAAAGAAATAAACCTTATCAAAATTGCCCTTATTGACTACAGCAGCGCCTTCAGAAAATACAGCTGCATTCAATCCCTCTCCCGGGGAGTTTCCTGCAAATTCAGCTGCCCAGGGAGACAGATTGCCCATTTCTGTTAGCATCAAAAAGCCCAACAGAACCTCCCATACCTTCCCATTGAAGCCCTGACCACCACCAACATCACTACCACCACCTTCTCCACCTCTGTTAAATTTGGAACTTGAACATTTTTTTAAATCTCTGTCTATGGAATGAGTTCCCCATCACTGAATACTTTCACCTGCACCCATATATAATCCTTGTCTTTTCTCCTGTTAATATGTCTATTGTCAGTTAATCTGCAAGTCCCTTGCCACCAGACACCAGTTGGAATTCAGAAACTCTTACTCAGTATTCTTATTTTCATTGCACTGTAGTTGTTTGCATAAGTTCAGTAGGAATCTGCTTTGTTTATAAGAGGATATAATTGAGAAACTTGATTATATCATGAAGGCTTTGATTGGAATGTCATATTTGAGAATGATATGCTTAGAATCAGATATGACCAGTTTTAAGGAATTAAGACTGACCTTATGGAACCAATGTGTGCTAGTACAAACCCCTCTTGGGGAAAAAAGAAAAAGAAATTGATACATAGGTTTCCCAGCCATATAGGTGGCAAGGAAGGCCACTATCTGGCAGGCCCAGGAACTTTAGAATATTTTGGGGACCTCAAGAAAAGAGCAAATCATCCAAATACATAGATACTGCAGATGAAGTCCAGTAAGTTCTTGACTTGGCTTACAAGCATCGAGAGGCATTTAGAAGCTCAATCTGAGTTCCTTATAAAAGTTCCAGCAAAGCAAACTTGAAAAGGCCTATGTCATCAATTACCATTCTTACTGCACTTATATAAATGATCAGGTCAAACTTAATGACACTAGACTTATTTTGTGAATAAGAATAATCTTACTTTGATTGTCTTTGATCAAAAATGGGAGTGAGTGTAGAGAGAAATATTGTTTCAATGGGAAATAATAACCCACCCTGGTGTGTTATCAGATGTGAGTCTTGTTTATTGTCTTTGAGCTATTTTTCACCTCTTTGTAAATTGTACCCTGCTTTCTTACACATTTTGTTGATAATTAAAGTTTCCAATTTTTCTCCCACTTTCCTGACTTGGCATCACTGAAAAGTACAACTGCTTTTTTCCTGAAGTGCTGTAAGCTGGAGCTGAACTGCTTGATGTCACTTCAAAGGATTTATGACCAAAACAGTGTGGTCAGGCACTCAGAATGTTCACCAGACCACCTGTGTCTCCCATGCTGTGCCCCAGAAAATAACCGTGGCTGTGAGATTACCACTACCAACCTCACTGAAGATGCTTCAGAAGTCTTCTTGACTGGCTGCTTTCTGGATACAGAAACAAGGTTTATAATTTGCTTCAATCTTCTGTTTTCCTCTTCCTTTGCATATCTCTTTCCTTAAGACTTCCAATCTGAATCTCTCTGCACAGCAACCAATGTGGCTGTTGCTGCTCCTCCTCCTCTTCTTTAAAAAATATGTTTTTATTGATTTTTTAGAGAGAGAGGAAGGGAGGAGGTTAGAGAGACAGAAACATCGATGAGAGAGAGACATCATTGATTGTCTGCCTCCTGCACGCCCCCCATAGGGGATCGAGCCCCCAACCTGGGGTATGTGCCCTAATTGCAAACTGAGGGGTGGCCTCTTGGTTCCTGGCTCGATGATCATCTCAATGCTGAGCTACATCTGCTCAACCACTGAGCTATACCACCAGGCTTTCCTCCTCTTCCTCTTCCTTGCCCTCCTTTTTTTTGGTAAAACTTCTAGGGAAGTTTCAGATGGGGGAAATGTGAGAAGGGAGCCACTCAGACTCTCCGAGTTGATTTTAAAGTGAAAACATTTGAGCTAAGGAAGGTACAGAAAAAAACTTCTCAACTCTCCTCATCTGACTCAAGCAGAGCCCCCAGCTTCCATTAACCCCACCTGCAATGGGAGTTTTCTGCTGCCATGGTTTTCAGCTGCCATAGAGACTGCCCATTATCATCTAAAAGCCCCACAGAACCTTCCATACCTTCCTATTGAAGTCCTAACTCCTTCCCCCTTTTGCCAAGTATGGTATACCAACCTTTTTATTCCTGGAAATCGAGTGAGTTACCCATCTCTGTAGGTATAAATAAACCTTGTCTTTTCTCCTGTTAGCTTATCTATTGTCCATTCATTTGCAGGCCCCCAGCCACTGGACCTACATTGGAAACAGAAGAATTCCCTCACCTACAGTCTCCTTCCTGCTGGCTGTAATGGACTGCTCCCTGGTGAAAGCAGCACTCACTGCCATACAACAGTTTCCATTTCTGGACGTATGAGTGCATATGGGCATGTGTGTATTTACAGAGCTGGCAGCTCTGCAGGTCGTGACTGAACGTCCTTAGGAATTTCCTTGGACAGTCAAAGCTTAGTAAAGTAGAAAGCACTCTTCCCCAAAGATTAGAAATCTATCTTCAAACACAGACCATTGCCCTGCTTGTTGCATCATCAGGCCAGCCAGCTTAAAATAAATCATGTATTAAAAGTGAACCAATTACCAAACTCACCTCCCAATGCTAGTTTTGGGAAATGGGCTGGAAGGCCTCCTTCTATGGTAACTTGACCAGGCTTTTCCTGATGACATCGTCTTGGAATGTTGATAAACTTCGTTTGGCACATACTTCAGGGAGAAGACAGTTGTCTAAGTTAACGACAATTTTCAGTGAGAGGCAGCTTTGCGCTTTGGTGACTGGTGGACTGGGTTCAGCTCCCAATTCAGCCACTTGTTAGTTTTGCAACCTTGAGCAATCTTTAGCTTCTTCGAGGCTGCCTCACTTTCTTTATTGGTAAATAACACTTAGTTTGAAAGATTTGGGGAGAGGATAAATCACATAAGTGTATATGCAAGTGCTGAATTTTATTCCTGGCTTCTTTATGGTGCTTTCAAAATCATATGGGACGTAGGGGTAGTAGTCTGTAGGCAATATTGGCATAGCTCTTCTCAACATTATAATATATACCCTATTCCATTTACTTACTTTTATTTACCTATTTTCCAACTTCCCTTATTTCTGGAAAAAGATCACACATCCTTTATATGGACAGAAAAAACATTAAGTTTTTTTTTGGTGAAAACTAAATCAAAATTTTTTTAAAAAAGGAGAATATGTACTTTTTGTCATTTCTAAATAATAATAATAATAACAATGACATCAAATTTTCTGTTTAATTTCATGAAGGTTTTCTAGATTTCCCTCTAGCTTGGGCATAAGCTGATATGGAGTCTGGATCCCCTTCTCTGTCCCTTTCGTGAATATGTAAATCTTATTATAGCTGGCTGTACCCACCACGACCTGAGTCACCCTGAGTCTGGACTGACTGCATTGGGCAATAAGCAGGCCAAGATCTTTCGGTCAGCACTTGGCAGAATGAATGGAGGAAGATGCCAACATTGTTGCCAAATGGATGGCTCATATTTTCCATCTTTGTCTTTGTGGATGGCAGTCATGTGCTCCCTGTGGTGCCCAATTGTGCAACAGATGCCAGAGGCCCTGAGCCAGAGCAAGGGCCTAGGATGAGTTTAGGCTTTCCTGATGGGCATGGGCCTGGGTTAGGCTAACAGACATGAATTTAGCCTGGATAACCAGCTATGGCAGATTAGACCAAGGCTTTGTTGGGTAGATAAAAATCAGAAAGAAAGGCCGAGAGTGGCCCTAGAAATTGCAACATGGGGTGGGTGGAAGGGGAAACTTGGGCTGTTGCTGATTGTAGAGGTGGGATATGGTCATCAGATCAGGCTCAGAATGAAGGAAGTTGAGGAGTCAGGCAAGGTTATAGCTTGGACACAGCTGAAGATAATAACCATGATCATGCCAGATACTTTCCAAGGGGCATGTGATACTGATAGAGGCTCCCACTTACCAAAACATGGCTTAGAATTTCTCTTGGCAGCTCTACTCTGGGGCAATCTGACTCTTTCTCTGAGACCCAGTTTCTGGTGGGCCAGGACAGTGAAAGGAGGATTCTGCTGCCATTGAAACAAAAGCTGAATATTCTTTGGACCAAGGCCACTGAGTCTTTCTAGGTAACAGAGCTGTCTCCTGGGCTGCAATCTGAAGCAAAGACGAGGATTTCCTCTATCCATTCACAACATGAAAAAAGGTTCAAGACATGGGGCACCTTACCAGAGTCTTGAGGTGAGAAAATTAGTATTTTAGGAAAAGTGTTTTTCAGCTTACATCTGTATCCATTTGGAAGTGATACCTATTACCACTTTTAGGGAGTATATCACTGGGCTACATCTACTATCAAGGAAATATATCCACTGCACTGAACACATTTCTACCCACAATACCCCAGAAAGGATTGACATTTTTGTTAACAATAAGTAGGTATCACTGTCAGAGGTTAGCAACAATTGCAAAAACCCCTTGCAGTCCCTTAATTAACTTAGCAGTCCCAGACCTGGGGTTTTTATTGACCTGTGGTTAGTCCCTCATCCTGGTTCATGGCTTAGAAGGCCCTAGGTATTGGCGTACAGTTGGGTTGGAGAGGAGGTGAATGATGAGGAGCTACTCCCACTAGGTCTCTGGTCTTCTGTTAATGGGGTACGTGGCTCTTAGGGCTTCCTATACCTTTCAGAACTCTCCAGAACTTCAACTTTCCTGAGTCCACTAAGCATCCCAGGGATGGGAAATATTCTTGGTGTGGGTAGCAGGTAAGCTCCTTCCCTGCTGCAGAGATATGAGGTCAGGAAGCTTCTCTGACCTCTTTAGTAGTGATGTCCACACACAGAGTAAAATGAGGATTGTGGGGTTGTAGAAACCAGGGCTCAGACATCCTGGAAGAATGCCATATCCTCCCTGAGAGCCTCCTGTCCTGACTCTCAGGCAGCCACCATTGACTGGACACTGTGTCCCAGCCTCTTCCCAACCAGGTGTCCTTCCAGAGGCGGAGGCAGCCTTCCCGAATGGCCACACCCCAGTTCCTGATAACCACACCCCAGTCCCAAGGACTGCCAGGCCACCTGGTTTTTTCCCTTGATTAACTTTCATGAGACTCTAGACACATTGCATGCGCTAAGTACATAAATTGAAAGTCATCATGTGATAGTCTCTTTATTGGTCCTGGACACCGGGGGAAAAATGGCTTTGTAGTATATTTGAAAACAAACAAAAAAAACTAAGACTAAAATAAGCAAACAAAAAATCTTGGCTTCCCAAGCTTCCTGTAGAAATAAGAGGCCTTTCAGTTTTCAGCAGAAAAGTCTTGGAGCATGCCAAAGCATGATACAGGTGCTTAAAGCTTATAATGGATACTGGAATATTTTCAGAATCTGGTAACATGCAATGTAGGGTGGAGAGAATTTACACCTAACTCTGGTCCGTGTGAAAATGATATCATCTATCTGGATCTTGTCCACCTACAAAGCACTTCTTAGACTCATTTACCCAGGTGATTGCTTTATCCTTCCAACATACTTTCCATGTATAAAAATATCTTAACACTAAACCCACTATGCCATTTTTGAAAAAGTAAACTTGAGCTTTTATAGCATTTCCCAAATCTATAGTTTGACTTGTGTTTGTTTTTTTCTGGATTTTTAAAAAAATTTTTTGTAACATTTTTTTTAAAGAAAATTCCCTCCGTGTTGATTTGTGTGGCTGAGCTCCCCCGAGAATAGGCTGACCTCCATGAAGTCCTCACTCCCCAACAGTAGGAGCTTGAATAATGACTGAGTGACTAAGTGTCTCATTCAGTTATTATTCAACTATATTAAATTGCTAAAGTTGGTAATTGGAGCATATCTTATTACAAAGGCAAAAGTTCAACATTTTTCCCCAGGCACAATAGGCTTGCACATTTAAAAACTTCTGGTTTGGGAAGGAATAAGATGTCAGGGAATGGAGCATGCAACGAATTAAACAGGGAAAGTTATATTAACCAAACCTGGGCAAAATTACCAGGCATTACCTGAAAGATATTTACCAATCTCAAGCCTTATTACTTTAAGGGGTAGAGAAAGTAGAAGAGAATTTTAAAAATACATCAATATTCCCTAGCTCTATTAGGCTTACACAATTAAAAAACTACCATTTAAAATATTATACTAGGGATTGATATTATATATATTATATATACTATGCCCACACAGTACTGATTATGTAAACATTTTGAAATCTCACCAGATTATATTAAAACTCACTTGGATCCACAGCTATAGGCTACTTACTGAAAGTATCATTTGGTGTATGACTAAGGGGTCTGATTTTCTCTAAAATGGTACTCTAAAGAAGGAACGGTCTTACAAAGACAATAGGAACTTCAGGTATGTGCTTGGATGTGGGATCCACAAGTGTCTGCTTCAAACAATAAAAAATGAGCGTGGTGGAAGTGAAAGTGACCACAGCCTGCGGTAGAATTCCCCAAAGTGTCTCCTCAGAAGAGGCATTTGGGGCACTTATTTCATAATCTAGATTTCCAGATGTCTTCCCTGGAGGTTATGATTCCCAGGTCTGGGACAGGCCTAGGAATCAGTATTTTTAATGTGTGCCAGTGATTCTTACGGTAAGACAAATGTGAAAAACACTGTTCAATCATTGATACTCCTTCGTGAGACTATCATACATTCTTTTATTCAGTTATTTAGTACTCACTATGGTATTTCTCAAACTGGGATCCTGGATCTGCTACATCAAAATCATCTGGAGTGCTTGATTAAAATCCAGATCTTGGGCCCATCCCAAACTTACTATATCAGAATCTTCAGAGGTAGGACCTACAAGTGTGCATTTTAAATGAGCCTTCCAAGTGATTCTTATGCAATAAAGTTTGAGAATATATGCTGCATGTCAGGCACATAGAGTGTCTCTTCCAATTGTCTATTCCCAATCAATAGGTAACAAACACTTAAAGACTGACTAAGCAGGGATCAGTGGGTGATGTATGTAGGAGAAATGTAAAGGGTGAGAGGAGAGAGGCATTTCTTCCTGCGTTAAACTAGAAGTCCTCCAGGCTTGTAGGAGCAAGAAGGGAAGCTGCCCAGGCCCCTTCAACCTCTGGGGCCTATGACGGGCTAACCGCATGCCTGATTGGAGATGGTCCTGCAAAGGCTCCACCATCCAGGGTCAAGTGCAGCACCAGCAAGAACTCTCACTCAGAATTTCCTGCCAGAGCTCCAGCCCTGCAGGACATAAATATACTTTACTTTTCTCCTTTCTTCTCCCATTTCCTTAGTTTTGTTTGTGGAACAGTAATGGAACTTGCCCAGGCATTGTTTCATTTTGACACCATAACAAGGTCTGTTCTGAATTCACTTTCTCCATTAGAAGCCTATGGAGTGTTCATTGTTCCTGTGGACTTTTACTGATGGACAATTGTGTTTAAAATAACTTGTCCAAAGCATATCTGGAAAATAATAAGTAAACTCAGTTTGAGCAAATTTTAGCTGATTCCAATTCTGATTTCTCTGATTGTTTATATAGATGGAAGTTCAGGCAAATGCCCTTTTGGTTTTGAATGGTAAGAGAATAATAGCAAAAATAATAATGAAATACTTTCTTGTGGTATTGTAACTCGAACATAGAATTTGAAATCAAAAGAACTGAATAAACGTCATTTCATCTATCAAATGGGAATAATGAGACCTGCCTGAGCTACTTCACTGGGTTAGTGAAAGTCATCAGACTTGTAACATTGAAACTTGGTAAACTATAATGCTTTATACAAACACTGGTTATTGGTTTTAATAATGTTTTTTTCTTGACACCTTGTGACCCTCTAGCTTTAGGCATTATTGAACCATTTTTTGGTGGTATAGGTCAACCTAAAATAAAGTGCTGAACAAACATGGGAATTTGGGTAAAAGGTGCTTACCATTGCAATTACCTCCATTACAGAGACAATTATTTGGATCAAGACATGATATTTGCTAATGTCTGGGAAGGAGGAAGTATGATCCAAGTAGCAAAGGTCCCAGTGACAAATGAAAGGCACTTGGAAACTATGGCGCATTGTTCTGTTCTTCTGGAAGGTAAAACACTGCCAGGATGAAGACAGAGCCATTCCAAGTGGGTGATGAAATTTGCTTTATTGACATTACCAATAAGGATGTATTTATGGGAAACAAACATGAAGTATAGCTCATACTTACGGGACTTGACAGGTAAGCAAAGGGAAACGGGTTGTCTGATAATGAGGCCTAAAACTCTGAGCTTATTTGGCACTGGTTCACGTCTGCTGTATGATTTTTAGGTAATTATCTTTCCTCATGGATCCTCAACTTTCTCATGCATGAAATGGGCACAAAACTCTCCATTACACATTATAAGAGCGCACAATATGATCTTTTCACTGGAAGTAAAAGGTCATCCAGAGTTTATCATTACTAGGTAATGAACATTATTTTTTCATGTAGGCTGAAATTCAGAAAGATGTACAATAGAGTTAGCAAATCACAGAGTGCTTGTGTATTATAAATATCTTACTTTTGGCTTTCTGGGTTTTTGCTTTTTTTTTTTTTCAAGTAAGGGAATATATATTGGCCCTGTTGTTAGGTCATCAAAAGAAAAAGCATGCCCCTCTTCAGGACTGCAGTTGAAAAAGGAACTTCATTATTCCAAATCACCCACCCCCTCTTTGCACTTCCTGAAGTCTTGTGAGAAGAATGAAGACTTTGGGTATATTAAAAGCAAGTTCATAAAATAATTATGGCCATGGCCTAAATTTATGCATATTGTTACAAGTTAATGAATCATTTCTGTTTCCTATAGAATTTTTTAACTGGAAAAAAGTTAATTTATTGTTAAAGTTGCCAGGTTGACAAATCCAGAGCACAAATAATTTTTTTTAAGATTAGAAAGGAGCCATAGTATGGTTAAAGCTGAAGCACCCTTCAAAACCATCAGTTTATAGAAAGCTGGTACAAAGAGGTAAGTTGTAACAGTGATAAAAAGAAATGTTCATTGAGTGTGTTTTATGTGCTAGATATGTCCTAAATTATTCGCATCTATGACATCATTTAATTCTCAAAACTATCCTAGAAATAGATGCTATTGTTAATGCCATATTAGAGATAAGAAATGGAGGTTTGGAGAAATTAAGTCACTTGCTTAAAGTTCACTGCTTGTTTATTGTTCTGAGCTGCCTTGATCTCTTAGCCAGTTCAGGCTGCTGTAACAGAATACCATAGACTGATTGCTTAAACAACACACATTTATTTCTCACAGTTTTAGAGGCTGGGAATTTCAAGATCAGGATGCTAGCCAATTTGGTGTCTGATGAAGGCTCTTTTCAGGGTGTACACATGGATGCCTTTTCTTGCTGTATCCTCACATGGTGGAGAGAGATCCCTTTTTTAAAAATATATATTTTATTGATTTTTTACAGAGAGGAAGGGAGAGGGATAGAGAGTTAGAAACATCGATGAGAGAGAAACATCTATCAGTTGCCTCATGCACACCCAATACTGGGGATGTGCCCGCAACCAAAGTACGTGCCCTTGACCAGAATCGAACCTGGGACCCTTTAGTCCACAGGCTGACGCTCTATCCACTGGGCCAAACCGGTAAGGGTGAGAGATCCCTTTTTTAAAAGCATTAATACCATTGATGAAAGTTCCACCTTCATGACCTAATTATCTCCCAAAGGCCTTACCTCCAAATACCATCACAATAGGGATTAAGCTTCAACATATGGATGTTGGGGGCACATAAACATTTAGTCTTTAGCAAATGATGAGAAGAATTATTGATTTACTCATTCACATAATCAATTAACAAGTATTGAACACATATTATTTGCCAAACACTATGTACTTGGCTCTGGGGACACAAAGGTAAATCAATAAGATATGGTCCCATCTTTATGGTGTTTAAAGAGTAGTAGGGGAGATAGACATGAATCAATAGTCACATGAACATATAATTATAAACTAGAAAAAGTGATTTTGTAGAGAAAGTATAGGAATAGTGACAGTAGGGAACCTTGTCTTATCTGAGGAGTCAGAGTGTCTTCTCAGAGGATATGACCATTGAGCTGAGATCTGAAGTGTTACAAGAGTTAGCTAGAACATTTGGAAGAATGTAAGAGTGTTTTAATCAAGAGATTTGGAAAATGCAGGTGCAAAGACCCTTGACTGAAGCACTAAGGGCTGGGCTGAGGGTCGAAGGTGGTAGAGAGAGAGGTAGGCAGAGGCCAGCTTATCCAGAGGCTTGAGATATTTGGTCTTTATCATGAAAACAATGGTTTCTGGATTTCTCTTCAATAAAGATCACCAGTGACCTGGTAGTTGCCTAGTTTTAGCTTCTTCCCAAATTTTTTCTCCCCAAATGTCTGGAGCACCTAAGAGCAATGGCCTTGGGTTCATGGTCCTTTATTTCCCAGCTCCTATAAGAACTTCAGGACTCTTTCTCTGCCTCATTCTTCTTTCACCACTTTAATGTAAGACTATGGTAAGCTGTTTAAAATTGTGTGTGTGTGTGTGTGTGTGTGTGTGTGTATCATTTCAATGTTCATTCTTTTTTTAAATCTTTTTAAAAAATATTTTTATCGTCTACAGTTTTACATATGTCTCCTTTTTCCTGATTGACCCCCACCCCCCCCCCAGCCATTCCCACCACCACCCCCCGAGGGCAAGCCCCCACCGCCCCAGTGTCTGTGTCCATTGGTTATGCTAATATGCCTGCATATAAGTCCTTTGGTTGATCTCTAAATCCCCCACCTCCCAGGCCATTTGTCTCTGGATCTATTTTTGTTCATCAGTTTATGTTGATCATCAAATCCCACATATGAGTGAAATCATGTGATATTTATCTTTCCCCGACTGGCTTATTTCACTTAGTATAATGCTCTCCAGTTCCATCCATGATTTTGCAAATGGTAAAAGTTCCTTCTTTTTTATAGCGGCATAGTATTCCATTGTGTAGATGTATCACAGTTGTTTAATCCACTCATCTGCTGATGGGCACTTAGGCTGTTTCCAAATCTTAGCTATGGTAAATTGTGTTGCTATGATCATAGGAGTGCATATATCCTTTTTGATTTGTGTTTCAGGTTTCTTGGGATATAGTCCTAGAAGTGGGATTAGTGGGTCAAATGAGAGTTCCATTTTTAGTTTTTTGAGGAAACTCCATACTGTTCTCCACAGTGGCTGCACCAGTCTGCATTCCCACCAGCAGTGCAAAAGAGTTCCTTTTTCTCTGCATCCTCGTCAGCACTAGTCGTTGGTTGATTTGTTGATGATAGCCATTCTGACAGGTGTGAGATGGTACCACATTGTTGTTTTGATTTGTGTCTCTCTGATGATTAGTGACTTTGAGCATGTTTTCTTATGTCTCTCGGTCTTCATATGTCTCTTTCGAGAAGTGTCTATTTAGGTCCTTTGCCCATTTTTTGATTGGATTGTTTATCTTCCTTTTGTTAAGTTGTATGAGTTCTCTGTAAATTTTGGAGATTAAACCCGTATCTGAAATAGCATTGGCAAATATGTTCTCCCATGCAGTGGGCTTTCTTGCTGTTTTTCAATGTTCATTCTTGTTGATTTTTACAATGCAAAGTTTTGTGTTGTATTGACTCCATTTGGTAAGGGCACTTAAATTCCTGGAACACAGCTATTATTTTTAAACAATATATACTTGTCAAACATTTCATTTTAGCCCATGTTTATTGAAACATCTTCACTAATAACTCCAAAACCTCTATCCTATTAAGATCTCATGTGGGTTGGGAAGACATGCCACCAATGACATTCCACCCTCACTGACAAAATCTTCTTTCCCCATTGTCTGGCTGCTAAAATTCTCATTATAGCTACTTTCTTTAGACTAAAGCATTATTTAGTATCCTATCTAATAAAGAGGGAATATGCTAATTGACCATCACTCCGTCACAAAGATGGCTGCACCCACAGCTGAGGCCAAGTTCCCATAAGGAGCCTTAACAAGCAATCAGCAGGGACCTGAGGCTATACCCTCCCATGTCCCCGTGGGGCTTGACAGGGGACCTCAGGCTGTATCCCCCACCTGGCAGGGCTTGACAGGGACCTCAGGCTGTGCCCCCAACCCTGGCATCAGGCTGGGGGACCTCAGGCTGCACCCCCTGCCCCAGTGCCAGACCAGGGGACCTGGGGCCATGCCCCCAGCCCAGCAGGGCTTGACAGGGGACCTCAAGATGCGCTTCCCGTCCTGGTGCTGGGCTAGGGGACCTCAGGCTGCAACCCCCGCCCCAGCACCAGGCTGGGGTACCTCAGGCCATGCCCCCCACCAGATGGGGCTTGACAGGGGACTTCAGGCCATGTCCCCCACCCCAGCACTAGGCGGGGGACCTCAGACCGCTCCCCCCGCCCGGCAGGGCTTGACAGGGGACCTCAGGCTGCGTCCCCCGCCCCAGCACCAGGCCAGGGGACCTGAGGCTGTGCCCCCCTGCCTGGCTGGGCTTGACAGGGGACCTCAGGCTGTGCCCCCCACCTAGAGGGGCTTGACGGGGGATCTCAAGGTGCACCCCCAGTGCTGGGTCAGGAGAACTCAGGCTGTGCTCCTGCCCAGCAGTGCTTGACGGGGGACCTGAGGCTGTGCCCCTCTGCTTGGCGGGACTTGACGGGGGACCTCAGGCCATGCCCCCCACCCAGAGAGTCTTGACGGGGGACCTCAGGCCGGGCCCCCCACCCGGCGGGGCTTGACAGGGGACCTCAGGCCGTGCCCCCCACCCAGCGGGGCTTGACAGGGGACCTCAAGGTACACCCCCAGTGCTGGGTCAGGGGAACTCAGGCCACACCCCCTGCACAGCAGGGCTTGATGGGGGACCTGAGGATGCGCCCCCTCCTGGTGCTGTGCCGGGGGACCTGAGGCTGTGGCGCCCCCCCCCACCCCTGCCTGGCAGGGCTTGATGGGGGACCTCAAGGCACGCCCCCCGCCCTGGTCTGGGCTGGGGGACCTGAGGCTACGCCCCCTGCCCGGCAGGGCTTGACAAGGGTGGGACTGGCCGGGTCTGGATCTAGCCCAATTGGGGGCAGGGGGCGGCTGAGTCTGGGTCTCATGTGATTTTGAGGCACATGTGGGTGAGCGAGGACTTGACTCTGGGTCCCATGGTGCGCCCCAGACTCTGACAGGAGGAAGGTTTTCATATACATTTTACTAATTTCCTTTCATCTCTGACACTTCTATTATAGAGAAAGGGCAAGTAGCAATATTAAATTATTTCCTCTAATTAACCCACTTTCAATGTGCACAAATTTCGTGCACCAGGCCACTAGTGTTAAAATAAATGAAGAATCAGAAAACTTGTAACATTTAAGTTATCATTCATTTTTTCCATAATGGAAATGAATTTCAGATCTTTTCCATTAGGCAACTTTTGATAGAGAGAAATGGAGGGGAAGTACAGAAGGTCATTGAGCTCTTGGTTGAGGTGGGAAGGGGAGTTGAGAGGGAGGAGGAGGAGAAGAGGAGCTATGGGGAAGAGATTCTGCTCTGCGAAGTTGGCAACTTTTAGCAATGTCACTCTTCTTTCTTCCCTGTTCCTAAATGCGATTTATTTATTCTTTGGTAATTATTCATTACGGTGAGTAAATTTCTGGTTAAAATTTTTACTGTGGTTTCCTTTAGGCTGTAATTATTTGAAAACTCTTTATTATAAATAGTAACCTGAAATACAAACACTTAACCCTGGATTTATAACCAAGCATACAAATAGACTTACATTGTTTTCACATTTATTTTCTATTCAAATATAGTACAACATTTTAAAGGAACAATGTGCCCAAAGGCATTATTTGGCTTAATGGGAGATACCACTTTGAAAAAAATTAGCTAAATTTGACAGCAGCATGATTCAAGATGATTGACAGTTGAGAGTGAGCATCCAAGCTCCTTTTATGAGCAGTAGGGGGGATTTGGTTTCAATTGAACATTTACTTAACAATGTTTGTACTACTGGTTTCCAGGCAATGTATAAATTACTGCTCAATTGCATGTGGTACAGAGGATCAAGGCAAATCCATCTTTTGAGAGGCCACCAGCCTGTACGTGGTTTATTAGATACAGTAACATTAGGCTGGCTGACGAGAGGGCTCAAATGGAGCCATGACAAAATGGCAGCTCTGTGCTGGCTCAGGACAAGTCTGGAGTTCTGCTGGTTCCTTGGGCTTATTGCTTGACCGGAAGGAAATATGCTAGAGTGATTAGAGGGAAATGGTCTTTCTGTTCCAAGCCTGTATCTCCAGTGGCTTTGAAGTGGTTTGTGAAGTTATACTTCAGGCGGTGCAGTCTCATACCAGGTGTTAACACAGGAGTAACTGCTTTGTTAAGTTTCTTTCAAAGTCTGTTCAAGGAGTTGGAACAAGTGGAAATGTCTGATGTTTGGGGATTGCTTGCATTGTATGGATACACAGTACTCCATCACCACCACCACCACACCACCACCACCGCCCCCCTCCATCCCCCAATACTCCAGGAACAGCCCTTCTGGGCAGAAAGAGGTAAAAATGGGTCATTATGTCAAAGATAGCCTAGGAACAGAGTGAAACTCAGGACAAAGCTGTACAGATGGGGGACAACTGGTACACAACAGTGGTCAGAAAGTGTCACTTGAGCTCCACTTGGCAGGTGCCCAAGGTGTCCAACGGATACAATTCATAGGGACATGCAGTCAGAGTTATGGAAACATGAGACACTTATGCTTCTTTCTTTCTGCTCCTTAAAGGGAATGTTAGCTAAAGAGAAAACAATGTCCTTCCTTTATATGGGAAGCTGTCCAGTTATCCTGTGTCTTGTGAAATAAAGAAGAGCAATAGTTGGCACGTGTGGTATAGAGAGAGTAGAGGAGGAATTGAGAGTAGTGTCCTCAGACAGTTACACTTAGAAGGGAAGATTATTTGGTGCATTTGATCAGATTATTGTGATGCGGTTGTAAAGTCGTTTTGCCGTTTCCCACCCTTGTCAACCTCCCTTTTCTCATTCAAAACCATATGCTTCAACTAGAAATTCTGTTCTACAAGCATTTGAAAAGGGCAGTGGTGAATGGCAAGAGAATGGTCTAAAGTCCCCAGTCTCTTTTATTGTCCCTTTCCCTCTGCCTTTTACAAAGCAGATACTCTCTGGCCAAAATCAAACTCCTGTGAATCACCATGAAATTTCCTGAATTTGTTCCACATACTGCCTGGCATTGGCAGTGAGGGAAAGAAGTGGAACATCAGGGTGGGGGAACATGGTGCACAGTCACAGCGAGTGACAGTCTCCTGCCCTGTGTGCTTTCTCAATACCACGTTAAGCGATCCCTGAGAGCATACTTTCCCTCATGTCCCTCAGTATTATGGGCTTCCCGCATTGCTACATTCCTTTCTCCAGGAAGAAAAAGAAGAAGATAGAGTTTGGGGAAGAGGTGAAAGTGGTCTTTAATGGGAAGGAGACTCACAAAAGTTCAGCACCTCAGTGAAGAAGAGGAGATAGGGGTGTGGGCCAACATCGGAATGGTCTCCATGCCCCCATTCCCATGGCCCCCTATGCTCTTTGCTCAGTGTGCCTCAGCCTCCAAAGCTCCTTTTTCCTTCCTCCTCCGCTCCAGAGAGCTCCCACCAAGGCTAGCAAATGGATTAGAATTTACTGGTCTCATAATTTAAGGATCCTCAATTACTGCTTGGAATGGGACAGCTAAAGTTCAACCTGCCCTTAATTCCTCTGTTGGGGAATTAAAAGTCTAGCTGACAAATAGAGAAGTCTCCACATCAATGTGGAAAGAGTGTCAACTCACTTATTATTATCGCCTCAGCACAACAGAGCACATTCAATTGGTAGCCTGTAAGAGACTACAGAGTCAGGATAAAATTTCACAATTTCTACAGAGAAGTGGGAGAAATAACAATAGAACACATATCCCCTCATGAGTTACGTATTGAGATAAGCTCCCAGGTTAACTCCAGATGTATATGCTTACATTTTCAGGGATTATGAGGGCCATGACCTTGAAGACATCTTTGCTTTGTAAAACTGGAAACTGGGTTTATCTAATCCCTGGAGATACTCATTTGCTTCCCAGAAAGTTAGAGCAAAGACTTGGGCCGGTTATGCTTTCAAGGAGACCCTTACTACTCCTATTAGTAATAGCAGAAGGACTCCTTTGCATGGAATCAACCTCTAACATACCTTCTCTCATAACTAAAGAGCATCCTGTTCATTTCATAGCTCCATCTCTGAGGCTGCATGCTTTTTTCCATCAAGACCACCCTTTCCCTGAGTGCTTCTGTGTAGAAGCATTTGTGATTAGGAGGCAGGCCACAGAGTCCAGTTCTCCCAAGTGGCACCACTCTTTGGTAGAAACAGCTCCTATAGAGATCCAGATGCCCATCCCATGAGGGCCCGGGTCTCAGCAAGCCAGTAAGAGGAAAACAATCAGATTAAAGGACCCCACACTAAACTATGGCTGATGGCACCCCGTTAGCCTGCCCACCAGAGCTTCCAGGGTGAAGAGGTAGGGGAAGATTTCTTTTTGTTCCTTGAATCACACATTAAATCAGTTCTAGAATCTTGGAGACGAGAGGAAGAAGTATCTGAGGCCTCTTTACTACTCCAGCCTGAATTTAACTCCTAATACCTACCCAGTGCATTTAAAACTTCCATTTTATGCTTGTGATTCCTATTTTAAATGCATACTTCTGGCCTCCTTGTCTAATTTGGCAGCTTTGAGGGGCAGCCAAGGAATATACATCTTTATAAAGCACCCTAGGTGATTCTGATGCTAATGATACCCAGAAACACTGACTTTCATTGTGCTAATGCCCAACTGCTGTGCATGAACCTAGCTGCCCAGCCTGGGGCTCCTGGAAGGTAGAGTGATGCCTGCCAACAGTGACGTAGGGCCTCTTAAACTGTGCATTTGGGAAGCATTTACCAAAGTGTATTTGGGCTACATGGATCTGGTCTAGGGACAGTAATAAGTGTTAGAGGTTATAACATGTCAGAAAACTGTCCAGCATTACACCATTAATAGAAGGCATAGCTGAAATTCAAATTCAGGATTTACACCCACGTCAATCTGTCTTCAAACCCACATCCTTTTCCTTATGCTCCTCTGCCCCCCTTGCAACGCAATAAGAATTACAGTGGAATCTCACTTTCTGTGATGTTAGGTTCTAAAGTCAGGTATAATCAAAGGCAAGTTAGAAAAATATTTAAATATCCCACAAAGTATAATTATACAAGGTTTTGGGCATGTTATCCTTCCCAGTATTGTGTTTATATAAATATATACCATGCATGTGTATGCAAAATGTGATTTGACAGCATTTTTATTTTTAAGTATGTGAAAGAGACAGAGCTTGCATAATTTAATTCCTGTAAGTTAAACACCTATATGACGTGTCTCGACATATGCATACATCTAAATGTGTGCCAGATGAACAGTGGTAACATCTTACAGAATTATACAGTCACACAACTTTAGAGCCAGAAAGGAACTTCTGTGACCAACTGCTTTGTTTTACATTAGAGGGAACAGAGGCCCCAAGAGGCTGTCCTTTGCCCAGTTCACTGTCTATCTTTGCTTCCAACAGGCTTTATGACCCCAAGCATCTGCTCACAGATAGGAGGAAAGTCATGGGAACCTGGTCCTTCTTACTTCTGCCTATTGTGGCCCTGCTGACTGGTGTGAAATGCAGGGAGCTACCAAGTGTTGGGAGGTGGCTTAGCTCTGGCCTTGACATCTTACAGGGAGGCAGCTCCTTTCACAGGGTGGTTGGTTGCAGCTCCAGCTCTACCTCAGAGCTGTCTCCGGACAGGAGATGTATTCCCAGCCTGCTGCCTCTTGTCTGTGCAGTTCCTGGAATTGTCCAAACTGTTGGACCCGTGAACAGGCACAAGGGGTGTATAACAGGAAGGAAATCTATAGCTACAGAGCTCAACACACACACACACACACACACACACACACACACACACACACACATGACACATTTGCCCCATTCCTTTGAAAAAGGAAGAAGCCAGAATATATGATGTGGCCAGCTGTCTGGACTCTTAATTAGAGTATTGAATCCAAGAAATGGAGCAAATTGGGGAATGGATGCTCATGATTCTTGGTGGGGAGGACAGGGACAATTCCAACTCTAACCATAAGGATGAAGGGCATGAGCTGAACTAGTCTCTGACCTGGGAGACCATCCCCTCCCATTTAGATGCCCTGTCTGATCTCATTAGCCCCCTCCCATCCCATTGTTCATCTGATGCCTCTTCACCTGCCTCAATTCTCCTAGCTGGCTGCCAGGGTGTGCAAGCTCTCGCTTCCAGAAGGTGGGTGACAAGGGATAAGGCGTTCTCCAGGCATTGTCATGTGGGTAGTCATACAGTTCCCAGTGCTTCCAGAGACAAAGGAAAACCATATAAGGATAAAGTGTTAGGCAGGCTGGAGAGAAATTTCTGGGCCACATGGCTTCGTGTTGCTTTTCCTATCACAACCCAGGGGAAGCCTGTTCCTTTTGTGAGGAGGAAGGAGGCCGGGTGTAAAATCAGAAGTGTCTCACGCTCCAGCCTCCAGCCCCCTCCATGCCTGAACCTCAGAGGCATAGGCCACCCCCTGAAACGCAAGTCTTCATCTGCCCTCATTTTCCAAACCTTTGTCTTTATACACGAAGATCTTCAGTTTTTCAGAGCCATTGGGAAACAGGCCCCCCAAAATATGGTCCAGGCCATTCAAACTTCCATGTTCTTTTTTCTGATTTTCTTTAGGGCAATTCATGCCATCACAGGTTGCCTCAGGCTCCCTCCAAGAACCTTCACTGCGGTTGTGAGCAAACTTTTTCCAGTTCCTTTTCAAAACTAAAAGTATCCTACAAAGAAGTGGTGATCAGCTAAGTGCCAGGGTTGATGGTTTTCATTTGACAAGGGAACTTTCAGTGTCAGCTTTCCTTGTTTCATTTAACTTGGGAAGATGACCTACTTCCCATAGAAAGAAGATCCCAAAGTGTAGTTTCACAAAGAACAGTCATAAGCACTGCTTATATCCGAATGGCCTGGGGAACTTGTTAGCATGCCAAATTCCAGATTGGAGTATGATTTTAGGGCACTGATACTTGAGAACTTCTGGACTGAAGCTTGCTATGTTCTTGAGAGAGGCAACTCCATTGGCGTGGCGGGTTATGCTGGCTGTCTTTCCTGGAGAGAGTTCCATAAGAAATGCCCTGCACAGCAGTAAGACCCACCACTCAGGGCACTAGGGGAATGGGGCGGTGGCAAGGTGATGTCTATCAAGAGGGACCCCTTGCCTTGTGTTGCCTGTGGACCTTCCATCCAGACCTGCTGCTCCGTCAGGGACATTGAAGCCTCCTCCTGCCTGTAGGTAGGCCCTGTGGTAGGCCGCCTGGCCCTACAATAATGAAGCCAACCTCTCCAAGGACTCCACCGTTCTCTCTTCACTCTAGGGCAGTGGTTCCCAACCTTCCTAATGCCGCGACCCTTTAATACAGTTCCTCATGTTGTGGTGACCCCCAACCATAAAATTATTTTCGTTGCTACTTCATAACTGTAATTTTGCTACTGTTAATAAGTCGTAATGTAAATATCTGTATTTTCTTAGGCGACCCTGCTAGCGGTTCTCAACCGGTGGGTTGCAAATAGCTGTGCGATGTTAGACAGATTGCTCTGCCTCTCTGTGCTTCCATTTCCTCAATGCATAGAACAGGGATACTAAAAGACTCTGCCCCTCAGGATTGTTGTAAGAATTAAATGTGACAATGTGCATCAAATTCTTCACACAGAGTTAGACATATAGTAGGTGCTCAGTGAACAGGGCCACGGCTTACATGTAGGATGTCTTTGTGCTAGTTAGAAAAAAAAATGCTGTCCTCCTTTGGATAGACATTAGAAAATATGCCCCTTCCTCTGCCTGGTCTCTTGGTGAGCAGAGTACATCTCCACCCCCCAAGCTGGCCACCCGTAAAACTGAACAGGTGGGGCTGTTACTAGAAATCAGCTAAAGCAGTTACACGTGATGGGTGGTGGTGAGGCTGGCTGTGGGAGCCACCCCACACAGCCCGGCAGGCCTTGCAGATGTCTGTGGGGGCCCATGCCGAGGGGGTGGCTGCATCTCCTTTCTCAGAAGCACAGTGCTGTGCTTGATAGACATTCATCTTGATAAACTTCAGGGAGAACAAAGGCAGGCAGACACGCTGCATTTTCCTTTTCTAAGCTTGGTACCAGCTGATCATGCTTCCTGTTTCTCTAAGAGCTTCCCTGACACAGGCGACTTGTTTCTTTCAAATTTGGTCATCGCCCTGTCGCTTTCCTGTGTGAGTCAATGTGGCTGCCCTGGTGCACCCCAGCTCCCCAATCTGTCTGTGCTCCGCCTGCCCGGTTTCCTGGCCTCCGCAGGTAATCCCCTGCTGCCAGGGTGAGTGTCCCGCCCACGCCTCTCTGCCTCAGGACGTGCTCTGGGGACGTGAGTCACTGCACTCTTCCCCCTCACCCCCCCCCCCCCACCTCCCGCTGAACTATTATTGGAATGCCTCCACACGCAGCGCACGCTTCTTTCCGGATTTCACAGATCTGCGCTCAGGGATCTGCAAATCATACTCCTCTGCGCAGGTTCCACTTGGGGTGATCAACAAGGTGGTTTGCACGGAAGTCAGAAGGTTTCCATGAAAGGTCTCTTTAGCCAGGCATTCGGCATCCAGCAACAAGCGTCAAACGCATGTCTGACTCCAGCATTGTAGCCCTTGCTATGTGCCGCCTTTATGGGTGGCTCAAAAGAAATCATCTTGAGTTCTGCATTAAGTTTAATTTAAGGCTTTTTTATTTTTTTTAAATATATTTTATTGATTTTTTTACAGAGAGGAAGGGAGAGGGATAGAGAGCTAGAAACATCAATGAGAGAGAAACATCGATCAGCTGCCTCCTGCACACCCCCCACTGGGGATGTGCCCGCAACCAATGTACATGCCCTTGACCGGAATCGAACCCGGGACCTTTCAGTCCGCAGGCCGACGCTCTATCCACTGAGCCAAACCGGTTTTGGCTGCATTAAGTTTAGAGGAAAGCAATAAACTGAAAAGCAAGAATGCTCACTGCACACAGGAGATGGGGCAGGAGAGATCTCTTTGGGCAGACACACCTGGGAAGCTAAACCTGGGAGGGGACCTGAGGAGAGGCAGGGGTTTGGGAGAAGGACAGTGGGAGAAGACCAGGGAGTGAGAAGCTTGGGCAGAGATGTGGACAGGAGAATGAGCTGGGCTTGTTTACATGAACCTAAATACTGAGCTCAGTTGCAGTTTTGAAGATCCTGCTCCTCCTCCATGCTAGGGTGATTGATAGCCTATATTGGCAGTTTCTTTACGATTGCCAGGCCAGGAACCCTACCAGTTGTACAAGTAGTCTACTGTCTCCTTTTTACCACAAGGGAACTGTGGTGCAGGGAGGTGAAGTCCTGAGCTCATGGTCACGCAGCCGGCAGGTGAAGGGCACGCCCAGACAGTTCAGTTCGCCTCTGTTGACCTCTGTAGCTCAGGGTTGTTGGTTTTTCCAGGTGGATATTGGAAGGCAGGGGAGATAAGGTTAGTCCATGGGTCCTTCTGTGAACTCCTGATGTGATCCCACTCTGGCATGCTGGATGCTGATTTAGGCCCAGCTGGCAGGCATCTCAGGAACGTCCTGGCCCTCATTGCAGGTTGAATAATCTCGTAGACCAGGCATGGGCTCTGAGTTCAGGAATCCTGATTCATGTTCGTCTGGCCCTTGGCTGAGTTCGTGAGAGACAGAACAGTGTTCCCTATTTAACAAAAACATGAGAACATGAGCATGATGAAATAAAAACCTTTGGCCAGAGCATTTTTAGGGAAAAGGCAGATTTAAAGGCAACATGGAGGAGGATCCTGGAAGAGGCTGCAGGTGGGCTGTGCAGAAAGAGAACAAGGGAGAGATGAGAAATCCCTCTTCAGATTGCAAACACACATAGCATCTCAATAGCAAGGGACATGGAAGATGGTGCTGGTAGAGGATTTTCCCAGAAAGGAAGGCTGATCCGTCTTATTTTATTCCTAGGTGCAATTCTTAAGTCCCAACTTTCTCTCCTTCCACAAGAGTGGACACTTTATAAAAGTGGAGAGAAAAGCCTGCTGTTTTTTTGGTCTGCTGCTTGAATGCAGCTATTTGAATCAACGTGGTGGAAGAGGCTTAAGTTTTCCCCTCACAGACTGGGCCAGAGTGGAGCTTGGGAATGGCAGAGAAGAAGTGGAAATTTGGGACACCTTTCTATTCCTTGATCTGAAAGGAAAAATGTATACTTCTGCAGTTAGGACAAGCTGAGGAAGACTGGAAGATTCTCCAAAACACGGCTAATTATAAACAGGGTTACTGAGTTCACTTTTCACCTCCTCTCCAAGTTGTCCAAGGATGCACATCTCAGCCACCCACCTACACCTCCCCAGTCCAGCAACACCTGGTCCAAAGGACGAAAGGTGCCTGTCTGAACTTAGGATAATCACATCAGACTCTTACCAAACACCTAGTATGGGCTTTCCTGGAAACTTCTCGTTATAATTCTCTCAGCCTCCTTGAGAGAGGTTCTGCTCCTATCCCCTTCTTTTCAGATAAGAAACCTGAGTCATAGAAAAGCCTTTGAAATCCATCTGATGTAAAAGCTACTACTTTAATAGGCCTCTAAGGAATAGACATCTTCAGTGATTACATGAAATGATTTTTAACAAAATGAAGCAATTCAGTTGATAACAATATCCAAAAAACCAGCTTCATTGGGATGAAGACTGAAAAGAATAGGAAGTTTCCCAGTGTGTGTGTGTGTGTGTGTGTGTGTGTGTGTGTGTGTGTGTGATGAAAGGTAAGAATCAAAGGGAAGTGTTCATTCTCTAAGGCATTTGGTTGAACTCTTTTGTGGCTTAGAAGTGTTGCATTAGAACTACTTAACTGGGAGAAAAAGACATTAACCATCAGAACACTAAAAGAACTCAAAACCACTGCACTGTTTTTGTCAAAGTAATATCACCAGATAATTGTGCTAAAAATAAACCATGTGGCTAGAGGTAGGGGCACCCCTGAAACAGAACCTCCTGTTTTTACAACCCCTCTTCATTCTGCTTTTCTGGTTATATGTCTCCAAGTTACAAGAAAAGTTTCACTCACGTACCCTTGGGTATTTCAGACTTTTCAATGTGACTTCCCTAAAAGCCTCGCCCACCAATCCCTGCAAAATATAGAACTGGAAACTACTTCTGCCACGTCAGTTCAAAGTTCAGGTCAGGTCAGAGGTCTTCAGAGAATGAAATGGTATGCTTTGGGCACACACACACACACACACACACACACACACACAACATTGTAAAGGAGATGATTTTAAAACTTTTTAAAAAGTAGCATCCACAACTAAAAAATATTTGTATTAAGGTATAATTGACATAACATTAGATTCATTTCAGAACAAGGTAATGATTCCATATTTATATATGATATTTTTAACAAAATTTAATTTTTTTCAATTACAGTTGACATGCAATATTATATTAGCTTCAGGTATACAACACAGTGGTTAGACTTACAAAGTTACCCCCTAGTAAGTCTAGTACCCATATGATACCATACATAGTTATTGCAATATTGACTATATTCCCCATGCTGTACTTTACATCCTCATTACTCTTTTATAACTGCCAATTTGTACTTCCTAATTCTTTTACCACTTTCATCTAATCCCCCAACACCCCTCCCATCTGGCAACCATCAATTTGTTACCTGTATTATGACTTTGTTTCTGTTTTGTTTGTTTGTTTATTTCTTTGATGTAGGTTGTTTAGATTTCATATGTAGGTGAAATCACATGGTATGTGTTTTCTCTGTTTGACTTATTTAACTTAGCATAATACCCTCTAGGTCCATTCATGTTGTCACAAATTGCAAGATTTCATTATTTTTATGGTTGAGTAACATTCCATTGTGTATATATAAATATATACATCTTCTTTATCCACTTGTCTATCAATGGACACTTAGGTTGCTTCCATATTTTGGCTATTGTAAATAAAACTTCAATGAAAATAACAGTACATATGCCTTTATGAATTAGTGTTTTGGAGTTGTTCAGATACGTACCCAGAGTAGAATTGCTGGATCATATGGTAGTTCTATTTTTAATGTTTTGAGAAACCTCCATGCTCTTTTCAATACTTAAAAATGGAATTTCTAGGTAGAAATATAGTAGATCTATTTTAAAATTTTTAAGAATCCTCCATACTGTTTTCCATAGTGGGATTGTGACATTTATAATCCCACCAATAGTGCATGGTTCCCTTTTCTCCACATCTTCACCAACACCTGTTGTTTGTTGATTTATTGATGATAGCCATTCTGATAGGTTTAAGATAATATCTCATTGTGGTTTTAATTTGCATTTCTCTGATGATTAGTGATGTTGAACATCTTTTCATAAGTCTGTATGTCCTATTTAGAGAAATGTTTATTCAGGTCTTCTGCTCATTTTTAATTAGATGGGGGTTTTTGTGTGTTGTGTGTGTGCGTGTTAAGTTGTATGCATTCCTTACATATTTTGGATATATTAGTGGCAAATATCTTCCACTCAGCATGTTGTATTTTCATGTTGTTGATGGTTTCCTTTGCTATGCAGAAACTTTTAGTTAGATGTAGTCCCATTTGTTTCTTTTTCCTTTTTTTCCCCCCCTTGCCTGAGGAGACATATAAAAAAAAATTGCCAAGAGCGATGTCATAGACTTTACTGCCCATATTTTCTTCCAGGAGTTTTATGGTTTCAGGTCTTACATTCCAGTCTTTAACTCATTTTGAGTTTATTCTTGTATATAGTTTGAGAAATTGGTCTAGTTTCCTTTTTTTTCATATCTCTCCAGTTTTCCCAACATCAGTTATGAAAGACACTGTCTTTACCTCATTGTATCATTGTATATTCTTGCCTCCTTTGTCATACATTAATTGACTATATGGACATGTGTTTATTGCTGGGCTCTCTATTCTGTTCCATTGATCTAGATGCCTGTTTTTATTCCAGTACCATGCTGTTTTGATTATGATAGCCTTGTGGTATAGGTCAGTGGTCAGCAAACAGTGGCTCGCAAGCCACATGCGGCTCACGAGCCGCGGTTTGCCGCTCTGTTGACTAATGAGTTTGCCGACCACTGGGATAGGGGCTTAATCACAAGGAACAACAACAGCCTGTAATTATTGGAATCGAGAGTCTAGGTCAGTGGTCGGCAAACTGATTAGTCAACAGAGTGGCAAACCGCGGCTCGCGATCCGCATGTGGCTCGCAAGCCACAGTTTGCTGACCACTGGTATAGGTTGATATCAGGTAGCATGATATCTCCAACTTTGTTCTTCTTTTTCAAGATTGTTGTGACTATTCGGGGTCTTTTGTGGTTCTATATAAATTTTAGGATTATTTGTTCTAGTGCTGTAAAAATGTCATTGGTATTTTGATGGGGATTGCATTGAATCTGTAGATTGCTTTGGGTAGTATGGACATTTTAATGATGTTAATTCTTCCTAACCCTGAGCATGGTATAGTTTCTATTTATTTGCATCTTCCTTAATTTCTTTCTTCAGGATCTTATAGTTTTCCAAGTAAAGATCTTTTACTTTCTTGGTTAAATTTATTCCTAGGTATTTTATTTCTTTCAATGAAAATTTAAATGGGATTGTTTTCTTAATTTCCCTTTCTGATAGTTCATTATTGACTTATAAAAACACAACCAATTTCTGAATATTAATTTTGTATGCTGCTACTTTGCCAAACTATTTAGTTCTAATAGTTTTTTTTGGTGGAATATTTAGGGTTCTCTATATAGTATCATGTCATCTGAGGATCTATAATTTTTCAATTCAAAGTGGACTAACAAACATTTTAGTCCATCTTATTTAAGTAATAAACATTAATAGCCTCTTGTTTAGTATTTTTCAAAAAAAATTGTTAGCATTCTTGAGGTTGTTTTTTTAAAAGATCTACTCCATGTTCTGAATATTTATCAACTTTTCCAAATCCTCAACAAAACAGAACTGTGAGAAAATTTTTTTTGACATGAACCTCAAATGAAACTGATCAGCAATATTTTTAACTGAATTTTGAAACAACGTC
>NC_137774.1:141618904-141937710 GCF_963455305.1 Plecotus auritus
ATACCTCGAATGTGCTTTTAACTCTGCTCATCTTGCTATTTTTGATAGTTACATTCACTGATACATATACTCTAGATCAGTGGTCGGCAAACTCATTAGTCAACAGAGCCAAATATCAACAGTACAACGATTGAAATTTCTTTTGAGAGCCAAATTTTTTAAACTTAAACTTCTTCTAACACCACTTCTTCAAAATAGACTTGCCCAGGCCGTGGTATTTTGTGGAAGAGCCACACTTAAGGGGCCAAAGAGCCGCATGTGGCTCGCGAGCCGCAGTTGGCCGACCACGGCTTTAGATCATTCATTCTGCCTGCTGTATAGTATTTCATTGTATAACTATATTGTGATCTATTTAAAGGATGCAGAGATTTTGAGAGGCAGCTGAGAGGAAGGCTAGCAAAGAGTATGGCAACTTCAGCTCCACTGAAAAAGAGAGGAAAAGTGCTGGAAGAATCTGGGATTAAGAGCCTTGGCAAATTCCCCTGTGAAAGGAAGAAGAGGACGAGCAGGAATCCAGCTACCCCAGGGGCCAGAACAGAGATGGAATCTGCGGCCTTGAAGTTGTCAATGGGCTGAAAAGCCTCTGGAAAATTGATCTGGGATCACTTGATTATTTAGTAACATCTTGTCCAGAAAGTTAATTCCCTTGACTTCTCTGGTCTGTTGCCCTCTGAACCATAAAAAAAAAAAGTTCAGAGTCATTGCCTTTGCAACCTTTTAAGTCATATATGGATTAGCATAGACTTCAGATAGTTCTTGAGAACATGATAATAAATTATAAACTAGTGAGGATATGAATTACTTTTTTCTTAAACAGAATATGGTTTGCTTTTTTTTAACTAGAGGCCCGGTGCATGAGATTTGTGCACTGGGGGGGGGGGGGAGGGGCACGGTGTCCCTCAGCCTGGCCTGAACTCTCTCACAGTCCAGGACCTGTCGAGGGATGTCCACCTGCGGCAGTCAGACATTTCTCTCACAGTCCAGGGCTCTCACAGTCCGGGGCTCTTGCAGTCTGGGACCACTCGCTCCCTACCGCCTGCCTGCAGCGGAGTCAGGAGAGGCTTCCACCACCGCCACTGCACACTCGCCAGCTGTGAGGCCGGCTTCTGGCTGAGCAGCGCTCCCCCTGTGGGAGCACACTGACCACCAGGGGGCAGCTCTGGCGTTGAGCGTCTGCCCCCTGGTGGTCAGTCTGCATCATAGGGACCAGTCATTCCACTGTTTTATCTATTTGCAATTAGGCTTTTATTATATAGGATAGGATTAGTAATTTAAAAAGCCTATTTTCTGTCTTTTGTTTATATAAACTTAAAATATCTAAATATTGCCGAAACCGGTTTGGCTCAGTGGATAGAGCATCGGCCTGCGGACTGAGGGGTCTCAGGTTCGATTCCGGTCAAGGGCATGTACATTGGTTGCGGGCACATCCCCAGTGGGAGGTGTGCAGGAGGCAGCTGATCGATGTTTCTCTCTCATCGATGTTTCTAGCTCTCTATCCCTCTCCCTTCCTCTCTGTACAAAATCAATAAAATATTAAAAAATATATATATATCTAAATATTATGTTTCTATGATTCTAGACATAAATGACATAAAATTATCTTTAAGCTTACTTAAAATAATGTTTTTTAATCTGATGAATTCATGTGTCTCAATGATGTAAATGCATTTTTAAAATATTATCTTTCAAAACATACAAATCAGAAGTGGCAGATACAACAAAAGCCCCTTGGAAGAGTGCAGCCTGTCTGAAGGTGCACACCCCAACAGGTTCAGTCCCATCTCTGTGTAATCAGAGGTAATGAGGAATACAGCACACCATGCCACTGCCCACTGTTCCCACAGGAAGAAGATTCCTCAGCACAGTGGGATCAAATTCCTATTCTTTCTGGGAGAAGGTGCTAAGAGATCTGAAAGCATTTATGCAGTAAATAAACTGAGAAAGTCATAGCAGGTTTAATAATCAGGTACCATTATGTTGGCAAGCATCAATACCTAATAAAGACACACTTGTGCCCTTCTACATTTGATTTGTATTTAAACCATTGTAGCATTTATTTTTAAAAGTATTTTCTTTTCTCAAAGTCATAAAAGAACCTTGCATGAGAAGAGTAATTACTGGCATCTGTCTGGTGGTCACGGAAAATGCTGAGTGACAGTAAGTCCCAGAACATCTATATCATACATCATTAATTCTTCGGGGGATATTTGGATTTAATTGAAAATTCAAAATAACATGCTTATTTTTGGTTTGCTTCACTTAGAAATATTAGTTTCTCTAATAACAAAAGGTGTAGATTTCTGTTGAGATATGTACTGTGCTTTATTCCCATATTCTGACTGATAGATCAACTGATTTTTTTTTTAGGAAAGGGATTTTAAATGGCTTAAATGTAATTCTAACTTTATTGAGTAGTCAAAGCATAGACTCCAAACAAACCTAAGCCATTATTTTTTAAATTTTTATTAAAGATTCATACTCTCAAGTAGAGAAATTTAAATATTTTCTTTATATTCCCCCCATCAACTCATGGCTATCCGTTAACATTAACAGAATTGAGACTTGCACAAATATTAAAAGAGATTTGGCCCTTAAACAGATATGGGGAATGTAATTTGCTAATTAACAGTACCTTAATAGTTTATAGAAAACATAGTAATTCAGAAACAGAAAAAAAAAAAGTGTGAGCTATTTATTAAAGGCTAAAAGGAAGAGGTATGCAAAAAAAAGGTTGAAAACCACTATGAAGAAATCAGGTCAAGGGTTATAAATCTGCTATTTAAATACAAAAGCCTTACATGGATCAGTTCATTAAGACCTAGATCTAACAGTAGAGAGCTCAGTTCATTCAAAGTCTTCCTTAATTCAAATGCAAACTGCATTATTTACTCTGTATGAAAACCATAGTATAAAGAACAATCAGATTTCCAGATCATAATTCTTTTTTAAAAAAATATAATTCTTTATTGATTTCAGAGAGGAAGGGGAAAGAAGAGAGAGATAGAAACATCAATGATGAGAGAGAATCATTGATCGGCTGCCTCCTGCACACCCCCCACTGGGGATGGAGCCCGCAACCCAGGCATGTGCCCTTGGCCGGAATCGAACCTGGGACCATTCAGTCCGCAGGCTGATGCTCTATCCATTGAGCAAAGCTGGCTAGGGCCAGATTATAATTCTTGATTCAGATCAATTTATACTATCTGCAGATCAAATAATGTTTTTGCTTGTTTACATAGAATTTTTAAATTTAAATTAAGATTCTCCTAGGAATAAATATGCATTTTTTTACAATGGCAGTAAGGGAGAAAAAAAAAACCTGAAAATTTTCAAGTTACCTTGAAATCACTAATATTGAATATTTATAAAGAAACACACTTTTTGGTTTTCCTAATTTGGTTGATTATCATTCATTTTCCATTTGCCAGTGAAAATCTAACAAGTCATAGAATAATCATTTTACAAACTGTACCACCGTCCCACCCCCCAATACCCCCCAAAAAAAGGAACAGAATTGTGCTACTTACAAACTTCCTCTCCTGGGAAGACTTAGCTCCTTCTGCAACAGAAAAAAAAAACACAAAGATATATATGAGAAGTTACATTCCCTCAGACCACTAGGACAGGAAATGGATAACAAGAAATGTATTGTCCTTCCTTATGCGTAATTTGGCATTTGCTACACATAAGAAATTTTAATGTCATAATTTTACTCTGGATCCCTCCTTATATTGTTCTTTTTATCTATTGTGTTCAAGATACAAACACGGTTCACCTAAATTCCAAAGCAGGAGACACCACTCCTCACAAAGCAATGACAGTAAAATACTGAGTTGAGTTACCTGGCTCTATAATTGAGCATAAGGAAAATCTGAGGAACCAAAGGCCTTATCCAAAGAAGAAGCAGATACAAGGAGGAAAAGTCTTGCGGGATTATCTATACTAATAAAAGGGTAATATGCAAATCGACCGAAAAGTCCAACAGTGGAACGACCCTCTGGACGACATTCCAGACAAAGCCGCAGCTGCAAAGTCGTACTCTTGTGAAATGAAAAGAACAGTTAAGTCAGACCATTTGCCCCCAACAGAAACAGACTCATGCCAAAGCATTGTGCATACCCAAGATGACACTTCATTTTTAAGAATAAATCAAAAGACTTCTTTCTGGTGTTATTTTTTAAACAAATGTAAATTATGACTTAAGGCAGGGGTCCTAAAACCTTTTAAACAGGGGGCCAGTTCACTGTTCCTCAGACGGTTGGAGGGCTGGACTGTAGTTTAAAAAAAACAACTATGAACAAATTCCTATGCGCATTGCGGGCCCGGGACGAGTCGGCTGCTAAGCAGGACAGGTAGCGGCACCCGGCGGGCCGGATAAATGTCCTTGGCGGGCCGCATGTGGCCCGCGGGCCGTAGTTTGAGGATGCCTGATTAGGGTATTTGAAAGTAGGTTAATAAACCTCTACAAAGGTAACTAGACAGCAACACCAATTAATAGAGCACTTTCTAGCTTTAAAAGGATGCTCTCACACTTATCTCTCATTAAGACCATTATGACCCTAACTACAGAGGGGCTGTGGGAAAAACAGCAACAAGCAAACAAGCCAAGCAAACAAACACACACAAAGGGACACAGAAGTACCTCCACCCATTAATGAAGCTTTCAAATCCGGGGTACTCAAGAATGATCACCTGATGGCAATAATTAAAGAATAGAAAGCAATGAGTCATTGGACTATTTAAATTCAAAAAGGACACACTATAAATTCTAAAGACTCGGCTAATTTGGTTTTCCATTCCCATAACTATAATTTATTTTTTTTTTTTGCCTTCCAGGAGCTCAAAGCATTATCTTTTGAAAAGTGTTTCCCCCTCAGCTTCAAACTCACCTTTCCTGTCCCCTATCTTTATGGGCTCCTTCAATGCCTACCAGGACAGTGGCCTGAGATCTCACTTCTGGACAGGGCAGCTTGCTCCACAGAACGTGGCCTGAGAGTCGCAGGCTGGAGGGGAAGATACTGCTTTAGATATGATGCCGGACTTATTAAGTGGCAAATGTGTTTTGATACAGGGTTATAATAATCATATCACTGTTTAACTGCAAGAAGAAACAATCAACAATTTTAGGGACAGAGTATCTTTTTCCTTCTTCCAATAGCACCTTGCCTTTTTCAAGGTCTGTAGGGATCAGTGGTGAAATGCTTTTTTTGCTGTTTTGTTTAGCTTTATTGCTTAAGCCTTGATTAGCCCCATGAAATTATAGTGTTTGCTGAACTCGGCTCCCTGATTCTGAAACGTAAATATACCTTCATTGACTAAAGCCTCTGACCATGACAGTTTTCCTTCGGAAGTGCAATGGAAATGGAAAACCAATGAGGAACTTCCTACATGTGCATCTTTGGCTATGACAAGCCCTGGGAAATTAGTTTTGGATTCAGATTTAAAAAAGAAATGAGAGAACTTCCTAGAAGTACTTGTTCACCGGACTGTTCCTTGTAGAAAAGAATTAGAGACCCACTGCCCAGCAAGATGCCAAGAGGTCCGTCCAATAAGGAAACACACTCTTGCTGGATTCAGCAGCATTAAAAGAAAAGGAAGCGTACCTGAGATGTTAGCATTAATCACAGAAAGAAATGTCAGACGTCATTTCAACTTCATATGCAAACAGATCACTATAAAAGGGAAAAGGCCAAATGAGTGATCCCAAAGAGTGGGATCAGTCATATTTCACCAAGTGACTCCACCATCCGCTGGCTGCTCTGCTCTGGGGGTAAAAACGCTGAAACAGCAAGATAAGGGATAAACACCAGCTCTGTTTTTAATCAGTCTTTCGAGTGGGTCTAGAATTATGAGTTCTAAACAAGAAGAAAGGTCACGGTGTGCAGCCCAGCACTGCGGCGCCACGGGACGGCAGCGGGGCTCAGCGATGAGGCACAAGGACATTCAATAGGCCGCTGTCAGCTGACCTGAAGCTTCCAAGCTAACCGAGCCGGAGGAGCTAATCCACCTGACGGTTTGAATGTCAGGCTCGGGACTGGAAACTCAATTTGGTAGCAAATTGGAATCAGATGTGATGGTAATAAAGGGAGAGAAATGACTGTGCTGTGGCCAAGACCTTGTGAACAGGAGCTGCAAATGGCTGCAAATACCAGGCAGGCGAAGCAATTGCAGGCAGAGCGAGGAGTGCGGCTGCCCTGATAACGTGGGGACCACATGCTGATAACGTCTGTACCACTCAGTCTAAGTGAGCAGCACCAAGGCATTTACTGCCCAGTCCCTGTGGTACTCGGTGTGTGTCCTTGTTTATTTTCCTAATGTCATGATAAGGCCACTAACAAATACTTGGATCAACATGTGGTATTGGTCACAGTCATAAACCAAAGTTTGTGTATATATATTTGAAATATGTGTTAAAAATTTAGCATCAGGTAAACATTAGAGGCACTCAGGATAAAGGACCATACTCGCTATAAAATACTAGTGTAGTGTGGCAAGGCCAGGAGCAGAGGTCTTTTAAAAGTACGCAGCAGGCAGAAACCGGTTTGGCTCAGTGGATAGAGCATCAGCTTGCGGACTGAAGGTCCCAGGTTCGATCCCGGTCAAGGGCATGTACCTTGGTTGCGGGCACATCCCCAGTGGGGGGTGTGCAGGAGGCAGCTGATTGATGTTTCTCTCTCATCAATGTTTCTAACTATCTATCCCTCTCCCTTCCTCTCTGTAAAAATAAAATCAATAAAATATATATATTTTTTTAAAAAAGTACACAGCAGTACGAAGGGAGGAGGGTCAGTGATGGTCCCCATTATTCATGATGACAAAATCTGGCGGAACTGACATTATGCTCAAACTCAAGAGTAAGCGCAGGTTAAATTAAGCTAATGGCAACACTCCTGGCTTGGACAAAAGAATTGGTTCAAAGATGGCAGGGGATTCAATCTGGGAAAACAAGATGCAAGCAATGTTTGCTTGGGATTCCTGGGAAAGAACGCCCTTTCCTTTTCCAAGAGAACTAGCAGGAAAGAAAGGGCATCATTCACCCTAGAATCGAATGGCCACTACTTGACATGAAAGGTGGCAGAAAAGAAACAGACAGAAACTGGGTATTGGGTGATATCTTTGAGACAGTGGTTCTAGCCTTGCCTATTACCTGGATTTCTCCGTTATACCAGCCAATCAAGTCCCTTTATTGTTTAAAGCAGTTTAACTTGTGTTTTCTCTTCCTTGGGATTCAAATATTCCCAAGTGACACAATCCTGGAGCCTCAGCTTTATTAAGCATCGTCTGGGAGTTGGCTAGGCAGCCTCAGCTGTGGGCGAGGAGAGGGGCGTTCCAGACGTGGGCACAGATGTGGCAAGGTCGGGTGGAGTGAAACCATACACAGCTCTTGGGAAGATTGGCATGGCTGGGACAGGGGGAGAAAGTAAACACAACCAGGACATGAGAATGGATGCAGGGACAGGGCCAAGCCATAGAAGGTTTTTGGAAGGGTCTTGTTTTTATCCTATGGACAATGGGGACACTTTAAACAGGAGAAAACATGGCCGAATCGGCACGTTCAAGGGAATCACTCTGGCATCAGGGTGTCAAAGGGCTCACTGGGAACAAATGGGAAAGGAATTAGGGGCTTATTCCACTGTCCAGGATTCAGGACCGAGTGCCAAGACCAAAGAAAGAGGCAGCGGGGAGGGTGGCGAGGGTCAAATTCAAGAGACAAATGTGCGCACAGAATCCACAGGAGAAGAGCAGGAATGCTTAACTTCTGGAGCTAAAGGCAAGGTGCACCATGCAGAGATTAGGGAAAAGGGGACATCCTAAAGCACTGGGGCCTTCCAGAAGTTAAAAATGGAAATCTGAATGTAAATGAGGGGTTGGCAAAAACCACTGAAGTTAGCTCAGTGATGGACAGGAACATGAGATCAAGTTGCAAAATTAAGGTAAGAGCAAAGGTTGCCATTCCAGGTCTTTCTTGCATGGAAGTTAAACACCAAGCCCCTTTCCCACTTTAAATTTTGACACAAATGGTGGAAATTGTTTTTCTTTACTAAATTCATCTGCCTTCGTGTGCTGAACAACAGTACCTAACATTTCCTGCGGAGTAACATACATTATCTTATTTAATCTTCACTATTATCTCCACTTTAGGGAACTGAGGCGAAGGCTGGTTAAGCAGCTTACACAAGGTCACGGAGCTGGGTAAATGGCTTAGCTTGTCCTTGAATCCGTATCAGCCTTAGTGCTGGGCAGTTTAATTACTTTTCATCACCAAGTAAGACCTGGTGTATTTGTACCGTGGACTCCCCTCATCAAGGGCACCAAGCTGCATTCATAGTTGATAACACGCTGGCTGGCAATCACTCTCAGGAAGGAGGGATACAAAAGATCTCTGCAGCTCTTTCTAAGCAAATTTCACACTTAAATTATTTTTATAGACTCTGATTTTACTTGAAGCAAAGCCTTGCAAATACATTACTTTTAACACAGGCCTTTTAAAGAAGAAAAGCGTAACAAGTCAAATAATCAGCTAACCCCAAAGTAAATGCGCAAATGAAACAAGCTTCCTTTCCAGTCAATTACTGTGGTTTTTGATGCTTCCTAACATGGTATACACTGGACGTCAAGAAATTAAGCTTGGGAATGAGATATTTATATACCTACTGCCTTCCAACTCAGTATTCTATAAGGGATATCTGCCTCCTAAGTCAAAAGTTTCCATGTTTCCCTGTAGTGTTTGCCAAATAACAACTAGAACATCCTATCTAATAAAAGAGTGATATGCAAATTAACCATCACTCTGCTACACCCACAAGCCACGCCCACAAGCCAATCAGGAGCGAATATGCAAATAAACCCAACCAAGATGGCTACAGCCACAGAGAGCAGGAGGGAGGCTTGGGTTTCCCCGGCAATGGAGGAAGCCAAGCTTTCCGCCTGCCCTTGCCCGCCTAGGCCTCCACTCAAGGCTACAAAGTTTCAGTGATAGAAGATACATAAACCCAAACAGAAATGGCGGCAGCCACGGAGCTGGAAGGAGCAGGAGGCTAGGGTTGTCCGCGGCGATGGAGGAAGCCAAGCTTTCCGCACACCCTGGCCAGTCCAGGCCTCCGCTTAAGGCTACAAAGTTTCAATTATAGAAGATACATAAATCCCCCAAAAAATGGCTGCGGCCACGGAGCAAGCAGAAGGCTTGGCTCCGCTCCAGGCTACAAAGTTTCAATTGTAGAAGATAAATAAACCCCAGATACCAGGGCCTCCGCTTGGGTTGCCGGGGGGCATGGCCGGCCTGCAAACCACCATAGGCCCCTCGCCCAGGCCGCCCCACACCCCAAGGGAACACCCACCCTGATCCAGGACACCCTTCAGGGCAAACCAGCTGGCTCCCACCCGTGTACCAGGCCTCTGTTCTATCTAATAAAAGAGTAATATGCAGATTGACCATCACTCCAACACACAAGATGGCTGCTCCCATGTGGTCAAAGATCCTGCCCCCATGTGGACACAAGATGGCCACCACAAGATGGCCAGCAGGGGAGGGCAGTTGGGAGGAACCAGGTCTCCAAGGGAGGGCAGTTGTGGGCGATCAGGCCAGCAGGGGAGGGCAGTTAGGGGTGACCAAGCCGGCAGAGGAGGGAAGTTGGGGCGACCAGGCCTGTAGGGAAGGGCAGTTGGGAGGGACCCAGGCCTGCAGGGGAGGGCAGTTAGGGGTGACCAGGCCTGCAGGGGAGGGCAGTTAGGGGAAAACAGGCTGGCAGGGGAGCAGTTAGGCATCAATCAGGCTGGCAAGGGAGTGGTTAGGGGGTGATCAGGCTGGCAGGAAGAAGTGGTTAGGGGCAATCAGGAAGGCAGGCAGGCGAGCATTTGGGAGTCAGCAGTCCTGGATTGTGAGAGGGATGTCCGACTGACCGTTTAGGGGCCTAAACGGGCAGTTGGACATCCCTCGAGGGGTCCCAGATTGGAGAGGGTGCAGGCTGGGCTGAGGGACCCCCCCACCCCCGTGAACGAATTTCGTGCACCGGGCCTCTAGTCTATAATAATAAAAGTGTAATATGCAAATTAACCAAACGGCCGAACAGCGGAACGACCTTCCGGATGAAGCCGGGCCGAGGCAGCCGGGGCTGCAAAGGCCTACTCTTGCAGGAATTTCATGCATCGGGCCTCTAGTATATTAATAACATCCCCAGTTTATTGAGTGCCTATTATATACTAAGGGAAATGCACGTATTTCCTCCAAGTTGTTAGCTTCCACCTCACAGTCATATTGTATTTTCTGTGCTTATTTTGTGCTCAAAGAACAGAAGAACTATTTCTTTCCAGCTAACATATGTCATTTTTGAAATTAAGGAAACTAGTTTTGATCAGATTAGGAAGCCACAGTGCTTTACAACAAATGAAGCTAAACAAGACCAACCAAACATGACACTAAAAAAATAAATAAATAAAAAATGAAAATAAATCCCTATTTAAGCCAGTTGTATACTTCACAGTGCTCCAATGCACAACACCTAGATTCAGACCTACCTATAGTCTAATCTTAGCTAATGCTGAAAGCGCCCTTGAAAACTTCCCTCAACTTCTCGGTTTCCTACATTATACAATGAGGCTATTCCAAGTTATGTCATAAGGTGTTGAGAAGATTCATGAAAACTCATGGCCTACATTTAAACAGGGGAGCACCCCAGATATCTCTCACAGTAGGAGAGACACCCTAGAGCACAAGCGAGCGCTCTGATAGAGAGAGGTTGGGTGGCATCAAAGAGCAAGTGCCCAGGACCTGCCCGTCTCTCTCAGGGCAGAAACAACTGGAAGATTCAGAACAAATGAGGCTTCGGTGAAATCATGCACCATTACTCATCAGCAGGAAAATTCCTCGAGTAGAAGCAGATCAAACACAGATGCTAGCTACTTAGAATTTTAATCATCTTTAAGGCAGTGACCATTTAGAGGTCCTTTAGGACTATAAAATTAAGGTCATCATGGACAAGTTTTGTGATTTTCTTTTTTCCCTTAGAAGAGGCACGTGAAGAAGGCTCTTGATAAATACGCGTATCAGCCCTGCCACTTAGCTGTGTTTCTTGTTGCTTGGGAAAGCCTGTGACCTATAGTGAGCTCAGATAACAAGGCAACACTGCACAGCTGTGCCCCACAAGGCTCCACAATTTCTTCAGTCCTTCCATCCATTACCAGCAAATTACAGTAAATTCAAAATATTGATCTGCACACCCCTATATGGGAAGAAAGTTACCATCGACTTTTATTGCTTATCGTGGGTACAATTCCCTAGGATCAATAAAAGCTACAATGTTCATAAGCTTCAAAAAAGCTAGTTAATATAGTGGATATGAGATACCTCTTAGGATCACTATAAATCTATAAGATTCTTCAACAGAACAACAGCAAACTTCTTCAATGTTCGAAAGCCTTATTTGAGTTTAGAATTTTCTCATTACCCAGGAAAATGCCCTTGGAAAGAAGTAAACATCAATGACTGGAAATAAAAATTAAGCAACTAGAAAGAACCCTACTCAACGGATTTTCACTTTTAACTTTCAGTTCCTCGTATTTCCACACCGACATCACTGTCCAATCCAGAGTCCAGCATTAAGAGTTGAAAAAAACAACAACAAAAAAAGTTGTAATCACTTTTAAGTGTATCTTAATGCAGGTTTACATGAGTTTTCTTGACAATGGTTTCAATGAAAACCAGTTTGCCCATAAACAATATTTCAATCACCCCAATTTAAAAAATCAATATCCTTTTATGAACCAATTTTTAAAAATCAGATAATTCAAAGGTCCCATTAAAATTACAGACAACCTTAATACAAAAAAAGAAAAAGGCTTTTTATAGAGCCAGGGAAGAGAATTGGATGAGACTATCTGACCAGTGAAAGTGAATTTATTCAGCTAAGATTAATCATTTTTATTTACTAAGGACACCTCGTAGTTTAGCAGTCACTTTTCTGAAAGCCCATTTTAGTACAGAAATTTACAGGCAAATCAGCTCTAGGGAGCTCTTGAAGTGCTGTATGAAGCTAATACCCACAAGTCTGCTTTTGCCTGACCATTCTTCTCCATCTAAATGCAAAAGACGACACTTAAAATGTACATAATAAAATGTATGAGGGCAATGGAAGATTAATGGCACCCATATTCAAATAATCAATAATGTGACTTAAGCCTTTAATGGTAGTGAAATTTATTGTAAAGAGGTCACAGAATAAAATAAACAATTGGCTTGTACAGGATATATTTTATTTAGTAATAATAGGTTCTATTTGTGAAAGGGTACGCTATCTGACTTTTTATAAAGTATTTCTTCCAATGTTCTGTTTGAAATAACATCATCAGCTGAACGTATGCTGGCTGGCACTGGCAGCACCAAGACTGAGGACCCAGGTTAGGTAGGCCCCCCTACTCCCTACTTCACACCTTCCCTCCATCGCCACTGTGGAAACAGGTGCTGCCCTGGCTGCTGCCACAGCGACAAAAATCAGCCTTGCTCTAGGAAGCCCCAGGCACCGTGCTACACATTTTCTCCCACAGGACTTACTTCAGCCTTTCCCGACCCTGCAATTACAGGAAGGCTTACCACCATTTTTTTTCTGCTGCAGAAACCGAATCTTGGACAAATCGGGCTGTGATTTGCTCAAGGTCAGAGGCCTCACCTTCAGCACAGCAAAGACCAAAGTAGCCTTGATGACAGTGTTTCCATACCACACCAACCTGGACACTCAACCAACAGAAATTTTTAAGTGGCAAATAATAAATCCTTAATTATTGAAGCTACTATTAGTTGAATGTTTTGTTATTTGCAGCTAAAGACATTTCTGATACTCTCCAAAAATTGTACTGAGCTGTGCAAGTCAGCTTTGGGGCAGTGTCTCCCAAGGCACACCAGGGCATCAAGACAACCCTGGCGCCATCAGCTCTCAGCATTAGCAGGGCTGGTTACCCAAAGAAAATGACCAAATGCTCCTTACATTAGGATTAGGTTCTTTGAGAAACAAAAGCCTTGGACGCATTGATTATAGATCTGCCGGTGTGGTTCCTTTTTCCAAAATAGATTTGGGAGAGCTGCACTGTGTGTGTTAATAACTTCGAAGTTAAACAAAGAGACTTCAAACTTAATGGCATCACATTTGTGGCCGTTAATTAGCAGAAAATATTATAACTCGGTGAAGTTTTAGATTTTTTTTTTAAATTGCTTCTTCCCAAAGACTAAATTCTTTTCTCACCGCAAATACAGAATCCTCCCAAAGTCAAAATGACCCCTGGTGATGTTTTTTGATCACAAGGACGACAACAAGGGTGGACATTTAAATTTGAGACCTAGGAACTTTTTGATAAGATGGCCTCTTATTTTTGTTAACTAAAAAAATAAGTTAACAAGCAGGAAGATTTCCCCCTTAACATATGTGAATGCTTCCACCTGTAATTCAGGGGTGAACTTAGGTGGTTTCCAATTTGGTTTTCCGTTCTTCCTTTGAAAAATAAAAGGCACACCGGGCCTTATTGTACTGACAATATTACTGTGTTTCACAGAAGCTGGGTGTCCTCACACTGGATTACACTGGATTACCTTGGAAACCTGAAATTGACAGCAGAGTCTGGACTCACTGCCTATAGAATATAAGTAAAAAAAAATAAAAAAGTAAGACCTGACACTACTATAAAATAGTATGAACAAAGAGGGAAAATCAACTTCAGAATATTGAAGAATACAGTCAGTCATAGGCAGCCTAAACCATTTTTCAAAGCCACACTCTAGACAAGCTGATGAATTTTCGCTAACGCTTTTAAATGGTTCTGTTGCTTTAAATGCTAGTTTGAAAAGATAAATGGAATTACACTGAATTGAATTATATATCAATCAGAATAAAAACAGTAACTAAGTAAAACAGACTACTAAAGAATTATGTCTTTTTAATTGAGATATAATTGACATATAACATTGTACACGTTTAAGGTGTACAACGTAATGATATGACTCATTTATATTGCAATATGATTGCCACTGTAGCATTAAGTAACACCTCTATTGTGTTACATAATTATCATTTCTTCCAGTAGTGGGGACAATTAAGATCTAGTCTCTTAGCAAGCTTAATGTTTCTAATGCAGGTTTGGGATCTATAATCGCTGTGCTGTGAATTCGATTTCCAGGACTTACTTATCTACTAGTTACAAGTATGTTCCCTTAAACAACACCCCTCCCAGTCCCCCAACCATTCCTCTGTGTTGTTTTTTTCAAGTTCAATTATTTTAGATTCCACATATAAGAGGTATATATCTCTTTTATCTAAATATAAAAATCCAATGTGCTATACGCTAGCTAAATGAATTAAGTTGCTAACCCATGGTGACCTTTGGCCCACCAATGAATGCATTGAGGGGGCAGAGCCACAAGGAGGCCACCAAGCACAGTGGCCCAGAAGGACTTACCCTCCTGGGGCTTTCTTCCCTCTCTGGAAATTATAGATAGGAAGAGCTCACAGTGTTGATGTGGATTAAATAATACACACAAAGTGTCTAGAAAAGTGACTGGTACACATTGAGCACACTAATATTAGGTTATTATCCTATCTTAAATATTCATGCAGAAATCTGACATTGCAACCCTGAAGTTTTACAATTTGAAAGTATAAAGTGTTCATCTACATAATAGGTACTTATACTGATGTATCTCCTGTGCACCAAAAGACAGATGAAAACTAATAATATGTTTAAATATTCTCTAAGCCTACTTGAATGAAAGCTTGGGGAATCTATCCTGGAGTTTCTTATTGATACGCTCAGGTGCTTTTTAAATGAGCTCTGCTACTTTAAAAACTAAGCCAAAACAGCTGACCTGCGCGGTTGTAATTGCCTTTTATGAAGTACGGTGTCCATCTCAATGAAAAGCAAACTTCTTAAAAAGCCAGATTCCATTTTTATCTACACACATGCTAACCAAGTTGGCATATGTTCCCAGCATGCTATAGTATGTACTTGAAGCAGACCCTTTTTATCTTGTGTAGCTTTCATTACATTTACAGGAGAGAAAGTATTTCTTTCTAATACTTTAGAAAGGAATAATGCTAGATGTGTTGTCTACTGTGTTTGCATTCTGTATTTTTCTCAGTCCACCTTTCATCAATAAATAACAGTGTTGCTTTAACTAAAAAGTGTGGAAAATTCTGATTGAATTTTCCACTTCAAAGTACACAAAATCATTTCATCTAACATGCTGTGTTAGAAAATCTATGCCCCATTCTGACCTCCTGTTGCAGACTATTCAAGTATTGGTGATGCACCGTATCACACTGCATGGCTGGCAAAGTCCAGTAAACATACTGACTGAGAAATGTTTTTAAAAAAACCCTATTCCACACAGATCCCAGTTACTATAAAAAAAAAAAATCACAAAAATGTTTGCATTCTGTCTGTGTGAGAGCATGACAGAACTCTAGGAGAAATTCCCACAATAACTTGCATAACTCCCCATCCAAGCAGGAGTATGCAGGACTGCAGGGAGGGGGGATAGGGTGGGGAGGGGCCCAGCAAGGTTCCGCCCCAATATATGCTCAGAGGTATATGAGAGAAGACATTATTAACCGTGTCCTTCCTTTAACCTATTTGCAAGGTAAAACAAAATTTAGCAGAAGAGATTATCACCACTAGTGAGAAGGCACAACTCAGCCGGCAGGCAAGGAACACACGGAGGAAAGGTAATGTATTGATTGACCTTTCCTTCCAACCGCAGTCCAGGCAGCGAGCTGTCTTTTTTCATTTGCAGGGAAATGACAGCTGACCTAGCTTATTTTCCGGGGCTAGCAAACCAGGATAGTGTTTGGACGAGTTAGGCAGCCAAGACGGGTGTACACCTACAATGGCACCGCACTCTAACATCACGCTGTTCTAAGTAGGAGACCCTAGGCAAGAATACTGTAACCTGATGGGTTAGAGCTCTTTCTTCCTCCAAAAATTCAAGCTTCCTGATTGGAAAGCAGTGGGGAAGGTGTTTCCTACGTTTCCGAATGGCAGCCAGGATGAATTATTCATCTTCCCTGAAATAAAGAGCAACAGGCTCCACTTAATTCCACATTTCCTAAAGAACTTTGTCACTGGTTATTACTTGACAGGAAAAACTTAAAGTTCCCGGGAAAATGTTTTATATTCGACGTTTCAGAAACACCTAGTTAAACAGAGCTCAGAAAACTTACTTAGTGTAAGATTTCTCCGAAATTTTTACCATTATTAGCATTTTTAAAAATATATATATTTATCTTATTGATTTCAGAGAGGAAGGGAGAGGGAAAGAGATGAGAGAGAATCATTGATCGGCTGCCTCCGGCATGCCCCCTACTGGGGGTTGAGACCACAATCTGGGCATGTGCCCTGACTGGGAATCTAACTGTGACCTCCTGGTTCATAGGTTGACACTCAACCATTGAGCCATGTTCGTGGGGCATTATTAGCATTTTGTTTAACAAGAGCAACAGGCACAATATGCAGTATTCCCCCAATGAATGGGACCATGGAACACCCCTCAGGCACACACACAAAACATGCTTTGAGAGAGAGATGTAGGTTTAACTAAACCTTTATTTTAGGACAATGATAGGATGACCACAAAAAAAGCAAACAGCAAACTATTTCCAAGCACTTCACCAGTGACCGCCCTTCGTAACTTTGAATTTCACAGTCTTGTACTGCACTCTGATGAAAGAGGTGGGCACCCTACACTGTAATTCAATCAGGTAGCCCCAGCATGCCTTGCAATGCACAACCAATCCAAGAGAATGCTGAAAATGAGGACTACCAACAAATTCCTGTGCACCCCAGTGATCCAATCTACAGAGAAACGAACACAAAGCATCCAAGCACATGACTAGCATGCCACAGGCCTGTCATTCATGTGAAAGATAACCCCAGGAAGTAAGGGCTGTTACCATGCCCATGTGTTTATAACTGGCAGAATAACAGAGCTGGGTCCCTATTTATCAATGGCCAAGGCTTATCTTTGTTCTCTTTTCCCTATTGGCAAACTTCCTGATCTCCTTGGACAAATTTCCTATGTCTGAGACTTCTGCTTCCACTAAGGATGTAGACAAGCACAAAAGACCACTTCTCTCGACAACATGAATGGAGATATGAAGGAAAGTGTTAGAGAGCGGGAATTTCTGAGCATGCTTCCTCCTAGGGAGAAGGCTAACCCCTATTTTGTAAAACTACTGTTTGGAATTCTCTGCTATTTTTTTAGACGGACTCTTATTCTAAAAACAACTTTGCTTTCTAGCCTGCTTTAGCCTGCTTGAATAATGAGGAAGATAAACTTAGCTGTCTGACCTTGTAGGCCAGAGACTAGATATGCCCATACTCTCAATGCCATGCCAGGTGCATTTTTTAATTGGATAGAACTGCTTTGTTTTAAATTGTTTTAGACTGTTTGCTCTGCAAAAACAGGATGTAGTGAATGGGTTTAAATACGGTCAGACACAAAGGGTGGGGCTGCTCTCTGGGCTTGCTGCGTGGAGAGAGAGCAGTCAGCCGGCCGGTTATTAAAAGGCTCCCTACATTTTAATCTGGTCTGGACTCCAGTGGTCACTTACTCATGTTCGCTCCACAACAGAAAGCAAGAAATGAAAGTATGTTACCGGTTTGTCTGGCTCCTCCCAACCCTCCATGGCCGGTTCCCCCTCCTCCTGCCACTCCACCAGGTAGAAAGCTGGCTGTGGGCCCTTCTTCCTTTCAAGAGTTTATCACTTGCTGTAATTTACCTTTTCTAGGTGTATTGATGACCTTAGCTCTTGAAATGATTTTTTAAACTATGATTATATAGCTTACCCAGCTTGTTTTTATTGTTAAGGTAATGGTAATGGTGTCTACATCCTAAGTGAAAGGGGAAGTCCAGAAATAGGAGACTTTGCTTCTTCATGTGTCTGTAATTTTGAGTACAAGCCAAACATTTTGAATAGAAGCCCAGTAGAAACTGAGGTAAATAATAGCTCCAGAAGAAGGGGTGTCTCTCCTATGTGACACCACCTGAAAAGGGTGCTGAGTCATGCTGCTCTCTACCTAAATGGGGTGCTGAGTCATGCTGTTTTCTACCTGAATGAGGTGCTGAGTCATGCTGCTCTCTACTTGAGCTGGGTCTAAATATTATTTACGACTTATGGTCAAGAAAAGAAACAGGCAATACATGCAGATGCAGAGATAGCATCATCATCATCAAAGACTCAAAAATAATTATGCTAAATGATAGAGTGGCAAACACATATGATGACTGAGTGAAGACATGGGAAATTTCGGTGGAGAGGTAGAAACTTTAATAACAGTAAAGAACAAAAGGGGAACACTGGACTGAAAGATACCAGAATGAAACGGACTTAGCAGCTGACTGAGCAAAGTTTAACTTAAAACGATAAAAGTTATCAAAACAAATCACCAAAAGAATAAAGCTAACAACAAAAACAAAACAAAAAGAATGTCTAAAACATGTAGGATAACATCAAACTGCTTAATGCAGGTATAAAGGGAGTCCCGGAAGGAGAGGAGAGAAAATGAGGTAGAAGATATAGCTGAATAGACAATAGTCAAGGATTTCCCAAAAAGTAAAGAAGGGCATCAACCCACATATGTACGAGGCTCAGTGTATCCTGAGCAGAATAAACAGCAAGAAACCATACTTGGGCACATCATAGTCAAATCTCTTTTCAGGCAGGAAGTAGGTAAATGTGTATGAAGTAATGGGAGGAGAGCACCTATGAAAAATTAACAAGAGCCCTGCTGGTGTGGCTCAGTGAGCACCAACCCATGAACCAAGGGTCACCAGTTTAATTCCCAGCCAGGGCACATGCCCAGTGCGAGTTCAATCCCCAGTAGGGGGCGTGCAGGAGACAGCCAATCGATGTTTCCCTCTCAACAATGTTTCCACCTATCTCTCTCCCTTCCTCGTATATATTTTTTAAAAAGTTAGTGTGAAAACTATGTTAAAACAAGCTATGGAGTTAGCAAGATACTCAAGCCAGTTACAGAAAGCACCATGGTCTCTGAACATGGCCAACCAATGTGTCTGAGCTGATCAGGTAGGTCGCTCTCTCACGTTGGAAACAAAATCCTTCCAAATCCCGATTTGAAGCCACAGAATCCCCAGGCAAGATAACACCTGCCTGGCTAAATATCTCAATTACTTTTTCAGAGTTGCTGGTTATGTTTTGATTTTTTTTCTTTTTGCCTGAGGGGTAGAGGGATAGACGGGCAAACAGGACCCAGAAGTCCTTGAAGGCAAAGGGATGATTTCCGTAATTCTTCATAAATCTAGAGCCAAATTGGGTAACCTGTACTTAACCCAGTCTGTGATCTTTTCACCTCCAAATTTAAAAGATTTCCTATACCCTTCCTCCAAATAAATTGCTAATCTCATCTTGGCCAATTGCTTGTTACTCAAGTCTTTGGCAAGCACAACTCTGATGACTCTGAGAAAAGTCAACAAATGTAACTCACCAGCTTTTCAAAGCCCTTGGGAAAAAGTAATCCGCATAAGGACAACAGAGGTAGGGCTGTACCAAGTCACCTATGCAAATTAATCTTGACTAGCTGGGGGAAAGGGGGTGCTGGGAAGAAAACTGCTGCAAAAATCTGTTAGTAAAGAGAAACAGGCCAAACTAGTTTTTTCTCCTTAATGGTTTAGGTCACGACATTCAAATGAACTTAAAATAGGAACTCCAGCAACTGAAATATTAAAAGCCATAATGACTGTGATCTTTAACTTGTTCTTTATCTTACCAGTATTTTGAAACCAAATTACACCCTTTTCTTAAAAACAAAGGAAAACAAAACAAATATCATTTTACTGAATAATAAATCAGGATGTTGGAAAGCAATATCAGGAAAGACATAAGACCTTGAAGACAAACAAGAGAAATTTAAAACATTCTAAATATTTCTAAAAGGATCATGAAGGGGTCTTCAGGTGCTGCTAATGCTGTCCTTTTATTATTTTTTATTGGGTGAGTTACATAGGTATAATCAGTGTATGAAAACACATTGGTATCTGCACTTTTTAAATATGTGTTACTCTTACAGAAACAAACAATTTGTGTCTCAGGTCTGTAGGACAGTATCTGTATATATGTTATGGTTCAATAAAAAGATGTTTACTAGTATAAAGAGATTAGGGAGCCTGCTATACTCACCTTTAACTCTAAGCACTAGGCCCCACAGTGCCCGGCCACCAAATGGATGTGTGTGCCGAGGTCTGTGCTCATTGTTACATGCCATTGAGTCAGTCCGACTCCTGGGTACCCTATGAACAAGTGACGTCCACAACATCCTGTCTTCAAGCTCCTGTAGACGCAGGCCTATGGCTCTTTTATGGAGTCACCATCCCCCGCGATCTCCTCTTTCCCCGCTGCCTCCTGTTTTCCCTGCACTGCTGTCTTTTCCTAGGAACCCTGCCTTCTCCTGATGGGTCCAAAGTAGGACAGCTTTGGTTTTGTCATTTTTGCCTCCAGCAATGTTCCAGGCTTCACTTGCTCTAGGACCCACCTGCTATTGAACTGAATTCCAAAAGGACATGTCTCCGTCTTGTAATCTTGAATGTTTTAGTACTGTGTTTATATCAGACTTTACAGATAGCATCATGGAAAATAAATTAGAGTCCACTTTCCTGAAAATTACTTGTATGTGTCTGAGCGATAATAGGCTGAAAGAAATTGGGGTGTTCTCTGTTCATTTTTCGATTGAACTGCTTGGGATCTGGAATTCTGTTAAAGCCAAGAGACAAGAAGTCCTGTAAATTGGGACAGACACATGTAGAAACATTAAGGAGAATAGACACTTTTCCGACAGCTTTGCAACATGACGTAGGTCCCCAGTGATGTGGAGTCAGTGATGAGAGTCATACCTGTGTCCAAGGACGTCTCTGGCATTTGAGGCTGAAAGAACTTCACCTGGGTATAGTGGTCGCCTTCCTTTTGAACGCTGGGAAGTCCCACACTGTATAGGACGTCCCTGGGAAAGAGGCTGATCCCTGGTAGGTTCGGTAGGAAGTTAGACAGGAGTGGCTGGGGTGGGGCCTGCCCTGGGGCCCTGACAGGCGTCAGACCAACATTACCTTCAGATAACCTCTCTAAGGGCAGCCCAGCAGCCAGAAGACCACCAGCGGGCAGGTTCTGAACGAGCCGTTTCCTGGCACAATCTCAGAGGAAAAGGACATGACCTCAATGCGATCTTACTAGGGTCCTGGACTAATTATAATAAAATTTGCATTGCAGTTTTGACCTCCTCAGTTAGTCCGCCCCCCACCCCCCCGCCATGGTGTTTTCTGTATGCATTATGGGTAACGGCAAAAGAAATATAGTTATATAACTCTTTTCTGTCAATCATCCCGAATGCAAATAAAAGTCCCCATCCATTTAAACCATTAAACCATATAACCCAAGAGTTCAGGGCCACTGTCTCTCTCAACTTGTCCGCTCCTCACTTGCAGTGTATCTTCAGTAAATCCCGCTTTGCTTTGCTTTCATTTTTGTTGACCTTAAAATCTTTTCTGCATGGACAAGAAGAACCGAGGTCCCAGCTAGTAACCCCAATTGGTAACAGTAGATGGCGGTGGCAAGGAGCATGGCATCGTGGCTCAGTACAGGGACAAACTGGGTCTGGATTCTAGCTTCACCTTTTACTGTCTCTGGGACCTTGTGCAAGTTATTTAACCTCTCTGTGCTGCCTTGCCAAAGGCAGCGAACTGTGCATAAGTTTGCCAGGTAGACAGATCACATTAAAAGTGTAGCCCAAAAATTGCAACTTGAGACTTCTTAGACATGAAGAAGGGAACTGATCATTTGAAATGTGGGAAAACTTTACCCTTGTAGTGTGATGTGCATTGTCACAGCTTTATCCTGCCCACAGGCACACCTGGCCTCTAGGAGCTATTGAACATCAAAGACAGTTGTCCAGAAGAGTTAAAGAATGACTAGAGGAGAAATGAAAATGTGATCCATCTGCCCATGTCAAGGTGTTTCTTACAATCAAACCATGTAGGTGTTTATCTACTTATTTACTTTGGCTATCACAAGCCTAAAGCTCAATCTGCTTTATCTATTGATAACAGGAAGTTGCCTCAAACTCATTGAAAGCTTTTTTGCTTCCCTTCATGAGTTGTCTGTGACCCTCTGTACATTATTATCACCCATTAGTTTACTTACTTACATACTTATCCACTCCCATGGCCTTTCCCTGCTTCCAAGCAACCTTTCTAAATGTGCCTGATGGATATTCAGCTCTTTGTATGAGCTCCTAGAAAAGGTAAATTGCATGCTGTGCATGTATTTTTCATTGACATTAAAGGTATGGTACCAGATAATTCTTTTTTTTTTTTTACTTGTTTTCACACAGCAACAGTGTTTCATGCTTCATCCATATTGCTGTGTGCCCTTCAGGTTGTTGCTTCTAATTGCTGGGTGTTATGTGACAGCAACCACCCTATTTTCCCCATCACTCTTTCAAAGGTCTATGCCCACAGCATCCTCAAACTTTCTGACACAACAATGCTGCAAGAACAAGCTGTCTCCTTGGACAGAGGCCACCTTTCGGCTGGGGACTGCTGGGTCACAGAGCAGACTACGTCTAATTTAACTTAAGTCCTGCCATTTTATTGCCCCCCAAAAGCCATTACTCTGTGGGATGGCTGCACCAGGCCATTTAATTACAACAACATTCTTAATGAGGTAGATAGTGTCATCCGCCCACTGTATTGATGAAGACACAGGAGACTTTCCCTCGGCACAGAGCTAGGATACGGAGTTAGGAAGCAGGCCTGCATGATCTCCAGGCCCACAGAGGCTCCACCATTGGAGGGCGGTGCATGACACCTTTCACATGCACTTCAAGTCACATTCCCTCCATTCTGATTTTGCAGATAACTTTGCCACACACACTCTAGAACGTTCCTGCCCACACTCACGCTGCTTAGAACGCCTGGCCCTGTTTTCAAGGCCCAGATGGAAACCTGGCAGCTCCCGGAAGCCTTTTCCAACAGCCACTCACAGATCTCCCTCAGTTCCAAATCAAAACCGTAACCATACAATATTGTTACCATACAATTTACTACAATCTCTGCTTTCTTTCTCTGCTAATTATATCACATTCCTGAAGATAAGAACCAAATCCTGCAAGTTATATTCCTCCATGCCTAACCCACGGCTGAATGCGCGTTAGACAATCAAAAACAAATTGAACTGTATATACATATAACAATGCAGACATTCTATCTCAAAGATCATCTGGTCCTGAACTCTTAACTTACAATATGAAAAAAAAAAAAATACCCTGGGAAATTTGAATAATGATAACCTAATGTTGAAAGCAATCACAACTTAAAGGATAGCCACAATTTGGTACTCATTAACTGCCGGCTGCGCAGTAAAAACTATTCATGCATTATCTCATTTATTCCTCAAAACAATCTGATGAGATAGATATTATTTTCTTCTTCCCCATTTTTCAGATGAGGAAACTGAGGCTTTCTCACAGTAGGTAAGTAATTGGCCCAAAGTCACAGCTAATAAGTTTCAGATAGGAGATTCATGCCCATTTTCGCTGGGACCAAAGGTTATTGGTAGATAGATGGTTGATGTAAAAACAAACAAAAACTGTAAGCAGCTTCAAAATTTTCTAATAGAAATAGATCGCCCCCTAGAAGTCTTTGTAAAAAAGTTTACATAGTACATCTAAGTGACTTAAATACTCCCAGAATAATTATGGCAACCAGTCTTCCCAACCCTTCCCCATCTTTCTACATCTTTAAATATAGTAACAAGCACTACATCCTCCAAAATGGAAGAAATTATTCTTTAACACTTGAAATTCCTGGGACTAGGAAGGTGTTAATTACCATCCAGAAACTTACTGCATAATAAGGCTCAAAAATGTAGTTATTTTGAAGCCTATCCCCTTCATGCTTAAAAATCAACCTATTTTCTTTTGCTTTTACGGACAGAAACACAATTCCAGGATTTCATTGCCTTTATTCTACATCATCTTTGCAACTATGAACTCAGGTCAATGCAGCTTCTTGTCTCCTCTGAACACTGGGTTTCTAAGGTCTCAAAGACATTTACTCGTCAGATAGGTAAAAATGAAAAAGGATCAATCCTAAAAGGTTTATGGCAGTGAGAAAAGAAAACCATCTGCTCTGAGATAGCTCTGGGCTTCTATTCCCAGCAGGGGAGGCCGGGTTTTATAAACCTTGTTCTCATTAGCAAAAGATAAAGAAATCACGGAGAATTAGTAGGAAGGATTTTTCAAGCCCTCCAGCAGATTGAAACAGTGTATTTTAGAATTATACGCAGGTTTTTGGTAGTTGGATTATCTGGGGTAGCATGTGGGTAGTTTGGTTTGCCTTTTTAAACAAGAATAGAATGTTACAACACTTTCTGGTTTTGAAATTTATTAGATGCTCTGCCTACCACTATTTACTCTCACGTGCTCAAAATTTCAATGCGATCTTTACGAACCTATTTTTTTCTGGATCAGCAAAGCTTCCAATGGAAAATGACAGCTCATCTAGAAGAAATCTTCATCATCCGTTTGTGCTGAAATGCCAGGAGATTTGAAAACTAATCCTTTGTACACTCGGGTCCTTTTCTGCCCACCTCCTGTCTCCCCAGATCGTGTCTCTGATGCACCCATATCAAATTGATTTTTATTTAACAGAGGCCTTTACCAGCTTCACAAATAACTGCTCGGTGGTCTTTGAACTGTTATTTCTATTGCCTGTTTTGCTTCATTCTTTGTTCATTTGCTATGTTACAGCGTTCATACTGGAGGATAGACAGGTAAGCATAGTTTGAAAGTGAAAGACACTTTAAAAATTCCCAGTGGACAAGCATAGGCAATTAGAGGTACATTAGGTACCTTTGATTTCCCCCTAACCCTTTACTTTTATTCAAATAAAACAGTTTTAAAAGCTTGCTTTCCTATACTCAGAAAGCACAAAAGGCTTTCTGAGACTAAAGGAAAAAATTCGGGGTGGAAAAAAAAAAAGCTACTCCTTGAGCAAACGAACCCCTTATTTCTGGTCTATCTATTTTCACCACAGCTTTAAAGTAATTCCGTTTTAAAAATTAACTTCTGCCTGGCTGGTGTAGCTCCGCAATTGAGTATCTTCCCATGCACCAAGAAGTCCCAGGTTGTGGGCTCAATCGCCAGTAGGGGGCATGCAGGAGACAGCCAATTGATGTCTCTGTCTCACAGATGTTTCTATCTCCCTCTCTCCCTTCCTCTCCTTAAAAAAAAAAAAAAAAAATCAATAAAAACATATTTTTAAACAATTAACTTCCACTAAAGATGCTGATAGAAGACTACTAAATAATCGTGCTTTGCAACTAATGACAAATGATGCCATTTGTAGAAGGATTTTAGGATTGAGAAATACCATTCAAAAATCTCAGGTTAAATGATAAAGTAGCTAGCTATAAGTAGCTTTGATGGAAAAGAAAAATAATTCCATAATTTAATTAAGAGAACATTTCATATACTCTCATTTTATGGGCGAGAAAACCTAGAGCAATGGAGGCTCGGTGTTATATGGCTCCACAGGGTCGGAGCTGGTTGACGACAAAGCCCAGTGCCCAGCCCAATCGAGAGTATTTTTTCCACCACGCCCTGTGGCTGCTGGGAAACTAAATGTTTCTACTTGCTCACATTTCTTTCAAGATTATGCAATGCGGACTCACAATGAAATCAATGTTCTCAAAAGATTTGGCAGCTGGTTTGCCATAACGTGTCACAGACCCCCAGAACATGGTTGCCTATAATTTGTAAGGGTTCTTTGCTACAATTCAGGTTATTGAGTTGAAAATAATATAGTGCAAATTCCAAACCAATGTGCTTAGAAGGAAAGGTCACTGGCGCCACACATGCACATTTCCATTCGCTATTTACTGTCCAGGTAACGCCGCTGCCTAGCAAACCGTGGCTTCCCTTGTCACTTCTTAATGGGAGAAGAGATTTTTAGGCCCTTCTCAAATTTCTACGACTGCAGTATTTTGGGGAGCAAAGACTCTGACCTTTAAATTTTATTTGGTAACATGGCTGAACCTATTTACACAGCACATTAAGGCACCGGACATCTTTATAGCAGTTTAATGAGTTCCTCTTAGAGTTTTTGTCTAAGAAAAGAAGCCATGATTCTCCGTCACAACAAACCAGGACAACAAAAGGACTCTCACCAGCAACAGGAGGAAACGAGCTGACTTAAAGTGTCATATATGGCACTTTGCACGGTGAGGCACAGTTCCGAAAATGCCAAGGCAGAACGGAATGAATACAGGAAAAAGAGAAAGGAGGAGCGAAGGCATATGCTGAGTGAAGCCCTTACAACAGCACTGACCAAGAGGTGCATGCTGGGGAGGACCGTGCATGAGCTAAGTCACATCACGCGTTAGTGTGGCACTGGCTGAACTCCAAGGTGGGGCCCCAGAGGGACCCGCTGCGCTCGGAGCCATGCTCTGCCCTTGGCCATGGCCAAGTTCACATCTTACATGTGATACCATCAGACCTGTTCAAAGCTGGTTCGTTCATTTTTGCCCCTCACATACCAACAGAACATCCATGACTTCGTCACAAGGATCCTGAGTCCAAGTGAATGAGCTTGGGGCGTGGGAGAGAGACAGCCTCGGCACTTAAGAAGTGTAACAAAGGGCTATGACGTCTGGAGTCCATTTTCAAGTACTCAGCACGGGGAATGGGGTGCATTTGACCCTTGAACAACAGGGGTTTAAACTGCGTGGGTCCACTTATATGTAGATTTTTTTCAATAAATACCATAAATATATTTTCTCTTCCTTATGATTTTCTTAATTAACATTTTCTTTTTTCTATATTACTTTATTGTAATATATAGTATTTAATACATAGAATATGCAAAATATGTGTTAATAAACTGTTTATGTTGTGAATTAGGATTCCAGCCAAGAGTAAGCTATTAGTAGTTAAGTTTTGCAGAGTCAGAAGTTATATATGGATTTTTGACTGGGGGAATGGGGTCAGTGCCCCTAACCCTTGCATTGTTCAAGGGTCAATTGCACTATGTATTAGTTAAAATGATATTCTATACACAGTCAGGGGGCTCGATCTGAATTTACTCCCCCAGGGGAGTCAACCCGCCTTACCTCAGATGAAGCTATCTCTCAGTCTAACTGCCACTCTGAAATGAACTTTCTTTGCTGAAATCAAAATCTGTGGCTTCATAGTCAGCATGATGGATATTAAAAACAGGCTTTCATTGTTGAAACGAGTGGTATTTAAGGGAAGCGAACTGGCAAAATCACTTTAGAGACATTCTTCACCCTTGAATGAAGAAGGGCCTAAGGTTCTAGGGAGGCCTGTAATGTGGACGGGCACCCACGGTCCAAAGGTCCTTGGGTCAGAGGAGAGCATGATGCACTGGCTTTAACGGTGAGAGCCCCACCTCTGGAGAGTTGCCAGGTGATCCACCTTGAGGGGAACTTTCCCAAAAGGTCTGACTAGACTGCAGCGGTCACCAACCTTTCAGACCTCACGGACCACCGGTTGGCGACTGCTGGACTAGGGCACTTCCAAGGCCAGAGAGCAGGGGTGTCGGGGAGTTTAGGGGACAGGCTGCAGGAATGCTTTGTGTCTCTTTGCTAACAAATGTTTGCTTCATAAAAGTCCGCATAGCTGGCCTACAACTTACTAGTACCATGTGGGATTAGCAAAACCTTGCCCCAAACCTTTCTGTGGCTATTGCTATTTGTCAAACAGAATGAAAGCGTGGACATGACCAAACTGGCTTAAGACTATTCTCAACAAATACGTAACGGATAGGTAACACACACCACAGCTGCACTGGAGCGGACCCGCCCCAGCTCAGTAAACCGTAGGGGTATTTTTACAAGCCACAGTCATTATTCTTGATTGAAAATACCTACACTTACAATTAAATACATTATGTTGCAATCAAAGGTAACAGTCAAAATGTATTACCTTCATTATTTTGCTACATTTCACTGGTGTTTACATCAGCTGTATCTATATGGGGGAAGTATGAATAGCGCTCTGCTGAGCATCTCTTCCCAGCACCGATTCAGTGTCCTCCCACTGCTCCTTGAAGTTGGCCCCCGTGGGAGTCCCTACATCACAGAAACCAGCAAACGCGGCCACAATAAAGCCGCATCCCCATTTTCCGCAGAGGGACCGCGTGGCCATGCACCCCCGCCGCCGGGCGCGGGACACACTCACTTTTGAAGCCGCAGGGTCCACTAGTCTCTGTCGATGTCGGGCTGAGTTGAAGTGGTTCTTCGGAGGCTGCCCTTCCTGACAGTGAGTGACGATGGGGATGAGTGAGAGGTGGGAGGGAGTAGTGGGGTGGGGGATGATGGGAAATGGCCAGAAAAGGGAGAGGGACAGCGTTTAACACCACTGTACTTTGTTTAGCTAAAATCTAATAATAAAAACACATGATAGCGCCCCCCCACAAAGTACATGCCACCCCCCCTCCACAAAGCACATGCCATGTGTAGTCATTTTGTTAAAAACAGCCTTGTATATGCAGGTGTGTGATAAAGCCATGGACAGAGCCCAGTAATAAAGCAGTTCCCACCAAATCTTCATTTTTTTTTTTTTTGTCATCTGATAGTGTCTCTAATGATATTTCAAGGATAAGGGAAAACTGGAACATGATTTGCCTGAACATGAAGTCCATCTTACAAGAATCATAGAAGGCATGGGGGGGGGGGGCATTCATAGTTAGACTTGTCACGCATTTGGACATCAAAAAACAAATCACAGTTTTCCCTGAAGCCATGAAAAGAAATCTCCTGCCTTGGAAGTTCCTTTCTCCAGCATCCTGGCAGAATTCCTGCTGTGTGGTAGCTGCCAAAACCTCTGCCCCTAAATGCAATTAAATTTTACTGGTTCAAACAGAGATTTAGGCTTAAGTTTATAACTTAAACTACAGAAGGTTAGTCCAATCCTACTAATTTCTGTGTGTGTGACAAATGGATCACAAAGAAAGATGTGACACCTCCCCATTACTCCATGTCAAAGACACACACACATACACACACAGAAAAAAGAAGAAGAAAAAAACCCCACACACAAGGAATTACATTTTAAAGGGGAAATTTGGGGTCTCCATAAATGATACAGAGTGTTTCACTTCTCCATCTTTCAAAGTTTTTAAGAAGGATTTAAGAAGCAAGCACTGTCCACTGTGAGCATGAGGAGATGAAAGCACCAGAGATATTTCAGAAATCCCCTGGGGGCTTAAACCTGTGGACCACGTGAGAGACAACACAGGTAGCCAAAGGCCCTCAGATGAGCTTAGCATCTGCTTGGCTGTGTGCTGACAGACAGTGAGAGACCCTCTATCAGGTAAAAAGCAATGTCTACATTATAATACTAAGAAGTATTTTCCTCCGCTAGAATAACAGCTCTATTACTTTTAAGACATGGATCAATCACACCTACTTGAATTGCCAACAATCACTGCTTCGCTGTCCAAAGTATAATGCTTACCTTTCAAAAAGGAAATGTCATAAGTAGCAGATTGCAAGTATTATATTTTCCTAGTAACTGTCCTGCCAACATGCATTCTTTCCCTACCCTCTTCTGAAAAAAAAGAAAGGAAGAAAGAAAGAAAGAAAGAAAGAAAGAAAGAAAGAAAGAAAGGAAGGAAGGAAGAAAGCCAGAAAAGAGTCTTAAAGTTCAGCTGACCTAGAAAATGTATCAGAGCTTTAATGGTAGAAATGGTGCTCATTAATTCGCTGAATACCTGGCCAAACAAAACCAAACAAAAAAGTGAGGAGGACCTCCCATTCCATACAATCAATTGTTTTTACATAAGAAATAGCTTCTCAAAAAAGAAAAGAAAAGAAAAGAAAAAATCAGAGATTATTTGGCTTGATCTGAAAATTCTCCTTTAAATTTAATGGTCTGTCAGAAAGTGGTTTTAGTGCTTTTTATTCCCTAAAGAAAGTGAGATGTAAATAAATAATTACTCTCATTAAACGTATCTGGAGAACTATCCACCCTTATTAAGTCCCTCTGGAATGATCACAAGCCATGTAAGAGTTCCAATGCACAGTGCCAGGCTCCGCTCTTCAGGAAAAAAATTAATTTCAGCGTTAAATACACAATTACAGTCAATGCGCAAATTAACTAAATCCTGGACCTGTGGTTTATTGCTCTTTTTCAGACTCCAAGGTGAAAATGTTATTTTATTTTAATTAGCTAATTGCACCATGAACTCAGCAGGAGACAGATGTTGATATTAAACCCAGAATCTGAATCTTCAACCCCCAGCATGGGGAAGGCTGGTGTAATGAGAGCAGCACACCCATCAAGGGAGGAGAGGGGGTTTTTGAAACCTGATCTCTGTTTTAACTCATTTACTATCAAGTACAATAAATCTGTAATAGTCAGCTTTTGATGAACAAATAGGTCTCTGAAATAATCAATATATTTACACAGATTCCAGTAATACATCTTAATAGAAACCAAAGAACAGCCTGGAAGGTTAATGTCATTTTAATGAATTGCCCAGGGAGTGAAAATAAAGGAACTGGGAATAGCTCACAGCAAGCTTTTCTTCATGTGACTCATTTCTTAAAACAATCTGAATTGTAAATAAAACAGTCACATTGTAGCTTATTGTAGGAAAAGAGGGTGGTAGTGGTCCGTGGCTCCGGTATTCTACTTAGTTTGATGCTGCTGAGGCTTTGTGCAAAGGCGTACACAGCAAGGTCCCGGATAGAAACCCTGGAGAAGAATTTAATTCATTAGAAGTTGGACATGCCTGCTTCTTCACTTTAGAGAGACCTTAATTTATTAAAAGCTTTCCCTTTCCCTTTCCTGTCTTGTTAGCAGCCAGATTCCCTGACACATCAAGGCCCTGGGCGGGGGAAGGACAAACAATGCATCTCTGAGCATACACAGTCAGCTCCATCAGCTCAATTATCAAATCCTTTCCAGTTTTAGAAAAGCAAACAGTTCTCATACATGGTATTGCAGGAAACCAATGTCCCTGTAAAACAAATCTGTACATATACTTTTCCATGCTCAAGAAAAACATTAAATTCTATCACTCAGGCCAACACTAAAGACAAAATTTGTGCCTTCGATTTCTTTTCCCAAATTCTTAGTGACAAGAATCCATTTCTCCCCCTAAAGGACAGCTAGCCTTCAGATTCTGGAATCAGGCATTCCAGACTGAGACCTCAGTCTCCCGGTACCAGTTACCTGCGGGCTAATGCCATCAACATCAGCAAAAAACAGATTAAAGACCTGGGTGGGCCCCCACTGAATGGCTTATTTACATATGCAAATAGCGCTCCTTTACTACTAGAGGTGCAGGTGGGACAGGAGGGTTGGATTTCTCCCCATTACTTTTGTGGAAAAGGCAGCACATGGCAGGCAGTCCTGTGGTTATGTCGGACTTGACGTACCTCTTTTCGTGGTAAGTCGCCATCTCCCATTTATTTATATATATATATAAAAAAAGGACCCTCATTTCGACGTATGTACATATGTGCTTTATGTTTATTATTTATTTACCACAAGTAAAGGTCAGGAACTGTTATCTTTCTTTTAATTTTCTTTTACTGTTTCACTTTGTTACTGCTGTGTGTGTGCTCCATGTGTGTGACGTAGGTGCTTATGTAGGTGGGTTCCAACTTACGGCAAAAATCGCGCTACGTCGCGCCGTAGGAACGGATCTCCGATGTAACCCGAGGACCTACTGTAGACTGCTAAGGTCTACTCAACCAAAATCATTTTGCTGTGATAACCACCACTAATAAAAGCAGCAGCCTTCAATTATGTAAATAAACTATTAAAAGATGACAAAAGGAGTGTTGACATGTGCAAATCTGGAAATTTAATGAGAGATATTTCATCTCCATGTAAATGCTTTCATCAAGCCCTCCCCTGTTTTGTAAGTCACTTTAGAAACTATAGACATCCCTTAACACTGCAGATCATACTTTTTAAAGAAATTATTGCTCCCTAAACAATACAGATCTGATAGCATAGTACTTTAGCTTAATTTGCATCACATAAGCATATTTATAAGAATGCTTTGTGGAAAACAATATATCAGGTGTGAAATAATGGGTGCCCAATGACTTTAGTGGCTGACATCAGATTATTTAAAAGCCTAATTCTTTAAATCAGGTATACATTACTTTATCTCAAAATCAGAGTCACACGGAAAATTTAAAACTAAGTTTATCCATAATTTTGGCATTGGTCCCATTATTATTTTTAAATCTGCCATTAGACTTTTCCAGTCTAGAGATTTTAACATAAGAAAAGAAAGAAAGAGAGAGAGAGAGAGAGAGAGAGAGAGAGAGAGGGAGGGAGGGAGGGAGGGAGGGAGGGAGGGAGGGAGGGAGGGAGGAAGGAAGGAAGGAAGGAAGGAAGGAAGGAAGGAAGGAAGGAAGGAAGGAAGGAAGAGTTTCAATTCTGAAAAGAATCACATGCATTCTCAGATAAAAATACAGCTTTTCACCCAACTCTTAGACATACTTTTGTCTATCATATATATTTCAACCCCCACCTCGTGCATCAGTAAAGCAATCTAGGACCATTCGAAGCCAAGATAAATTATTTGAAAGTATTCACAAGCTGAGGAGATTTAACAATTACCAAGGATATCAAAACAGGAATCAGAAACCCAAATGAATAAGGAAGAAATGTGCCATTTAGAAGGTAGAGCACATTTTCGGGGATAACATCATAGGCTTCTAAAACCCATGGAACTAATCATACAATAATTTAGGAAGCCTTCATAATTAGTAACATTGTAAAGATGCAAGTACATAATTTTTTCTTGTCTCCTTTCACACCCAGGTTTTTCAAGTTGCCTCAGAGGAGAGTCACCAAAATTGGGTCTGGAAGGAACACCCACCTCGCAATGCAAACCCTGACACAGTGGCTTCCTAGCTTTTCTCAGGCAGATGCTCGGTGAGAAACATATTCCACATCGTGAAAGTGTAGTCGCCAATACTGCCAGCAACGCACTTTACATTCTAATCCAGGCCAGCTCCTCCTTAAACAAATGCTGTTCTCCCCCGAAAAAAATGGAAGATTTGACGTGCAGCTATAAAGCCACACCCCGGAAATGGTTCTTAAACTGTGATGACACAGGAGTCACCTAGAAACCCCTTACAAATGCTTTAGGTTGTGTCCCAAACCTCAGTCATTGCCTTATTCATTTCCCCCATATCCATATAGTATGTGAACTATTACATCTACTATGTATACGATTCTTTTCTTAATTTATTTTAAAAGATTTCTCCATTTAAAAAAAAAAAAACTTAAAATACTTTCATCTTAATGATGACCTCTTGAAATCATGGCTTTGTTGTGCCACTTACATGTTTATATGTTAAACGCTAAATAACAGTATCTGTGTATGACCAGAGTCATCCGTGATATCCAGTGGCGTCTAGCCAGGGGTGGGCAAACTTTTTGACTCGAGGGCCACAATGGGTTCTTAAACTGGACCGGAGGGCCGGAACAAAAGCATGGATGGAGTGTTTGTGTGAACTAATATAAATTCAAAGTAAAGGAGCGAAGGGGAGAGCAAGAGAACCCTCCGCTCTTTCCGCTCCAAGGGCCCGATAGAACAGCCGAACGGGCCGGATCTGGCCCGCGGGCCGTAGTTTGCCCACGGCTGGTAGGCCATGCCAGTGTGGACCGTGGGAGTGAGCAGCCCAGGGGCATCCAGTGGCATCTATGCCATGCCAGTGCGGACGGTGGGAGTGAGCAGCCCAGTGGCGTCTATGCCATGCCAGTGCAGACCGTGGGAGTGAGCAGCCCAGTGGCGTCTATGCCATGCCAGTGCGGACCGTGGGAGTGAGCAGCCCAGTGGCGTCTAGGCCATGCCAGTGCGGACCGTGGGCGTGAGCAGCCCAGTGGCGTCTATGCCATGCCAGTGCAGACCGTGGGCGTGAGCAGCCCAGTGGCATCCAGTGGCGTCTATGCCATGCCAGTGCGGACCGTGGGAATGAGCAGCCCAGTGGCATCCAGTGGCGTCTATGCCATGCCAGTGCGGACCGTGGGAGTGAGCAGCCCAGTGGCACCCAGTGGCGTCTATGCCATGCCAGTGCAGACCGTGGGAGTGAGCAGCCCAGTGGCACCCAGTGGCGTCTATGCCATGCCAGTGCGGACCGTGGGAGTGAGCAGCCCAGTGGCATCTAGGCCATGCCAGTGCAGACCGTGGGAGTGAGCAGCCCAGTGGCGTTTATGCCATGCCAGTGGCGGACCGTGGGAGTGAGCAGCCCAGTGGCACCCAGTGGCGTCTAGGCCATGCCAGTGCGGACCGTGGGAGTGAGCAGCCCAGTGGCATCCAGTGGTGTCTATGCCATGCCAGTGCGGACCGTGGGAGTGAGCAGCCCAGGGGCATCCAGTGGCGTCTATGCCATGCCAGTGCAGACCGTGGGAGTGAGCAGCCCAGGGGCATCCAGTGGTGTCTATGCCATGCCAGTGGCGGACCGTGGGAGTGAGCAGCCCAGGGGCATCCAGTGGCGTCTATGCCATGCCAGTGCGGACCGTGGGAGTGAGCAGCCCAGGGGCATCCAGTGGCGTCTATGCCATGCCAGTGCGGACCGTGGGAGTGAGCAGCCCAGGGGCATCCAGTGGCGTCTATGCCATGCCAGTGCGGACCGTGGGAGTGAGCAGCCCAGGGGCATCCAGTGGCGTCTATGCCATGCCAGTGCGGACCGTGGGAGTGAGCAGCCCAGGGGCATCCAGTGGCGTCTAGGCCATGCCAGTGCGGACCGTGGGAGTGAGCAGCCCAGTGGCACCCAGTGGCGTCTAGGCCATGCCAGTGCGGACCGTGGGAGTGAGCAGCCCAGTGGCGTCTATGCCATGCCAGTGCGGACCATGGGAGTGAGCAGCCTAGTGGTGTCTATGCCATGCCAGTGGCGGACCGTGGGAGTGAGCAGCCCAGTGGCACCCAGTGGCGTCTATGCCATGCCAGTGCGGACCGTGGGAGTGAGCAGCCCAGTGGTGTCTATGCCATGCCAGTGCGGACCGTGGGAGTGAGCAGCCCAGTGGCACCCAGTGGCGTCTATGCCATGCCAGTGCGGACCGTGGGAGTGAGCAGCCCAGTGGCACCCAGTGGCGTCTAGGCCATGCCAGTGCGGACCGTGGGAGTGAGCAGCCCAGTGGCGTCTATGCCATGCCAGTGCGGACCATGGGAGTGAGCAGCCTAGTGGTGTCTATGCCATGCCAGTGGCGGACCGTGGGAGTGAGCAGCCCAGTGGCACCCAGTGGCGTCTATGCCATGCCAGTGCGGACCGTGGGAGTGAGCAGCCCAGTGGCACCCAGTGGCGTCTAGGCCATGCCAGTGCGGACCGTGGGAGTGAGCAGCCCAGTGGCACCCAGTGGCGTCTAGGCCATGCCAGTGCGGACCGTGGGAGTGAGCAGCCCAGTGGCACCCAGTGGCGTCTAGGCCATGCCAGTGCGGACCGTGGGAGTGAGCAGCCCAGTGGCACCCAGTGGCGTCTAGGCCATGCCAGTGCGGACCGTGGGAGTGAGCAGCCCAGTGGCATCCAGTGGCGTCTAGGCCATGCCAGTGCGGACCGTGGGAGTGAGCAGCCCAGGCTCTGCAGTTCTGTTTTGCTTGTTTGGTTGGTTTTTCTTTGGGGGGAGGGGGGGCGGGGAGGAGAAGGGGCGTCACCATAACCTGGCATTTATGGTTCTGCGATAACATCTCCCCCTCAATTCCAACTGTCTACTCTGAGATGTCAAACAGAGATTGCAAATGTCACATGCCCATGAGCCAATTCTTGACCTTTGCCCCCTAAATCTGCCTTCCTCAGTGTTCTCCAGGAAAGGGCACCACCTTTCACCCAGGGAAGGGAAGACAGAGGAAGGAAGAGAACTGATGAAGGGAGAGGGGGGAGGAGAGGAGGGAGAGAGGCAGGCCAGGAAGGAGAGGAAGAGGGAAAAGAGAGACAGAGAGAGGCGGGTATGGGGAAAGGAGCAAAGTGATTGGAGGTCATGGAAGATATTAGGTACCCACAGATCACTGAGCCAAAGTTAACAGCAGCAACCACAGGAACGGCTTCCCTTTTCCCTTCTTTGCTCAGTCCCACTTCTGAAACAGCATGTGCTGTTCCACCTGAAACCGCCCTTGCCGTACCGAGTCGGATCCACACATTAGTATGATGAGAGGAGAGGCAAACAATTCGAGCAAAGAGGCCACAAAGTATTTTCTTCTCCAGCTCCTGCTTCCCAGAAATGCTGAGGGGTGAGCTAGATATCCTCTGTGAAGCACCACTTAGCTAATGATGGGGTTTTCTTTCTTCAAGGTTTCGCTTCAATGTAATTTGGGTAGCTTTGCAATCTCAAGTCAAAATAAAATCTTGGGATTGGATTCCTGATGAAATTCTTACTTTGAATTCAAATTTACTTCTCAACCCAGGTACATTTCAATTTGCCTTTTAAAGTGTTTGGTCCACATGAGGAAGGTAGAAAGCCAGTCTGCATGGAGCCCACCATGATTCCATGGAGAAGGTAGCTCTGGGACTACCTGAGGTATAGGGAGCAAAGGAGACCTCACTGAGGGCCAGGCTCCTCCTCACCCCAACCTCCCGGACCTCAGCATCCGCATCTAGCATGATGCATTTGAGGGGTTACCGTTCCAAGACCCTTTCTGAAAGGTAGCCCAGAATTGCAAAGATCAAACATATTCAGGATACCCGGTTTTAAAAATGAGTGAATGCAATTATTGAGCTCATGTCATAGTTCAAATTTCTTGTAGGCTCCATAATATGTGTGTTTTGGGAATCATAGTATTGACTTCCTATTTAGACAATGTTTATGTTTACTGCTGTTCATAAAGTAAGTTTGGGTCTTGGACTAGATCATACCCATTAGTCATTGATCCTTTGTTAGAGCATTTCAGAACATTATATATTGATTCAAATTAATGAATTTTATGTCAGAGACCAGTTAACATATTTTACCATAGACAATAAGTTTATGGATGTAATTACTGACTTGAGCTCCAAAAACACAGCACAATTATACTGCAGCACATATGTCAGCCCACTTAAGTCACTCCAATTTAGAAAAAAAAAATCTAATGATATCACACGCCACACATTTTGTAATGAGAAAAATTACAAGATAGCTAAATTAAGAAAACCAATTTTCCACAGGAAAATCTGGGGAAGGGTAGAATTTAAAGTTTTACCAATTTTCTGAAGGCAAAATAAAATTTTCAACATAACTCCGAGATGTACCCAAAGCAAATTATTGCCGGCAAGTAATACAGCTCTAATAATTAGACTTCTTGGGGTTCAAATGCGGCAAGGGCTGCACTGTCGCCCGCCAAGCTGCTCTGATTTGTTTCACCTATTCCAGCAGGCATCCGGGGAAATGGCCAGCGTCCCAGCAATGGGGGGAGGCCTGGCTCTGCCGATATGGGCAGGATGTTGTCAAATGGCCTCTCTGTCACCTTGCAGTTGTGAAACAGATCAAGTCCGACAAACACACCCCAATCATGATGACCACCTGATACAACACTGCTAGCCCACAGGACAGTGACAGCGCTGTCCTTCCCACCAGCATGATCACTGTACATTCTCGGGTGGGGTATACAGATGAAAGGCTGTCTTGTTACTCCCACTCTGTAAGGCTGTAGATGCTTAGAAGACAAGACCCTGTTAGGCAGGTACAAACAGAACCATCCTCATGTTCAATTCTACAATTTCATCTTCCAGTCTCACCAAGACAGACCTGTATGTGGAGACTGTGAAACATTGCTCTCTGGTCTCTCCACAGTAGTTCCACTGCTGGGCTCTGCCCTGGGAGTATGCACAGCGTGAAGGCATGCTATCATCATGGAAAAGGTCCAAAAGAACCACAGATGTTTGCATCTGTAAAATGGGTAGAAGAACAGCTACCTCTGTGGGGTTGTAAGATAAAATGACACCTATACCATATTCAGCGCATGCCCGCAGTAAGGAGGTGGCGCACAGTAACTGCTGATTTATACATAGCACCTCTGACACTGGCCCACTTCACACTGCTAGTTCTAGACTCCACATAGCTGACTTCTGGAGGACTTAGAGCATTTTCTCCATTTGTAAATGAACATAGCAATGGAGCCTAGATCCAACCCGGGAGTTCCGGGCTGTGTGGGGGCGACCCATGGCTCAGATCCTCTGTTCTAACATAAAAAAAAAATAAAAATCCCATGTAACAAAAGCATCCAAGAGGTACCTCTAATTGTAAAGCAAATCCTGGGCTAACTAACCTCTCTGAAAAGAACTGAGCAGTGACAACAGACTGGAGGCAGATGGCCGCATAGCCGCCTCAGAGCAGCCTGCAGGCCCCGCACTGCCTCAGTGAGCCGGCCCTGCGTCTGACCGCATGATGGAGCTTGGCCTTCCAGTGACACAGTGACTTTCCCAGGCTGCCGTGCCTTCCACGCGATTGTCCCAGACGTCTGCCCAGGGGAATGCAAAATAGGAAGGAAGCGGGCTCCACAATCAGCGAACTAGGGATTTTTTTATTTTTATGTGTTTTGTCAGAGGATGGGGAAGTGGTGGGAGGGAAGTGCGGAAACGTGGGGCATGGAAGGAGGACAGATGACAGAGAGAAGCAGAGGAAGTGTGGGGAAGAAAAACAAGAAAGGCTGCTGACGAAAAGCTACTCCAGCAGAGAAGGAAAAGGTGCTCCTTGCCAAGAAAAAATGTGCTAATCTTATGCAGCTGAAACAGATATTTAAAGAAACCTCGTAAGACTTTTGTCTTTAACTCCTTCATACGTAATCTTGAAGGACTACTTCAGCCTAAACACTCCCAGGGGAATGAGAGGTACTCTGTGACTTCCCACTATGAGCCACACTTCTATAAATGCGAACCTCTTTTTTCTTTTTATTTTTTTTATCCCATTTATTTCTTCTTGTCCTGCCGCATATGCACTTTTTGTTTATATTCAATACTAGAGGCCCGGTGCATGAATTCATGCATAGTTGGGGTCTGGCTGGCCTGCCCCTATGGGGGCTGATTGGGGCCGGGCCGGCTGGCGGGGGGGGGGGGGGCGGGGGGGAGGGAAAGGGCCACAGGCAGTTGGCCGGCTGGCCCCATCCCTGATCGGGGGTGGGGGGCTGATCGGGGGCCAGGTTGGCTGAGGGGAGGGGCCGTGGGAGGTTGGGGGGGCAATCAGGGCCCCAACTGAGCTGGTTGGCCACTGCAGTGTACATCATAGTGACCGGTCGTTCCGTCATTCCGGTCACTGGGCTTTTATATATATAGATTATTTCGTATTAGTTTCAGGTGTATAGCACAGTGGCCAGACAATCATATACTTCATAAAGTGTTCCCTGAATATTTCCAGTACCTACCTGGCACCATATATAGTTATTGCAATATTATTAACTATATTCTCTATGCTGTTCTTTACATCCCCATGACTATTCTGTAACTACCAATCTGATTTCTCAATCCTGTCACCTTTTTCACCCAGTCCACCAACTCCCCTCCCCTCTGGCAACCATCAGTCTGTTCTCTGTATCTATGAGTCTGTTTCAGGTTTTTCTTGTTGTTGTTCATTTATATTGTTCTTTAGATTCACATATAAGTGAAATCTTATGGTACTTGTTTCTCTGACAGACTTATTACACTAGCATAATACCCTCTAGGTTCATCCATGCTGCCACAAATTGTAAGATTTCATTCTTTTTTGCAGTCGAGTAATATTCCATTGTACATTTGTACCACCACTTTTTATCCACTTGTCTACTGGTGGGAACTTGGGTTGCTTCTAGAGCTTGACTATTATAAATAATGCTGCAATGAACATAGGGATGCATATGTTCTTTTGAATTAATATTTTGGGTTCTTCAGATATATAACCAGAAGTGGAATTGCTGGGTCCTAAGGCAGATGAACCTCTTTCCTTGTGTAACAGGAACAAACCAGTGTAGCAGATGTTATTGTCTCAATCAAATTGCAAGGTCCTTAGAGGAGAGTAAATGTTCTTATGAATGAGTTTTTAAATAAGCAGCAGTTGTATATAGCCTTACTGTGTGCTGGGCTCTAGTGCACATTACATGTATTAACTAAGTTAACCTCATGACAGCTTTATGAAATGAGCACTATTATTATCTCCATTTTATGGATGAGAAAATAAAGGAATAAAGACATTAAAAAATGTGTCTTAAGTCACAGAACTGGTAAGAAGTGGAGCTGAGATTCATATCCAGGCAAGACTGGCCACAGAGTCCGTGCTTTCAACCACTACCCCAAAGAGCCTCTCACTGGTCTTAATTGAGCAATAATAATATATATTGAACCACTTTTTCAAGGTAGCTGATCAACTTGGCTTTTTAAGTTCAGTGACCTCAATGTGCTGAGATATTTTATTTCTTTTTAAAAAAAAAATGTGTTCTTATCTATTTTAAGGAGAGAAGAAGGGAGAGGGGGGTGTATATAGAGAAACACCAATGCGAGAAAAACACATCAATCAGCTGCCTCCTGCACACCCACCTCCGGAATTGAGCCCATAACCAGGGCACATGCTTTGACTGGGAATCGAACCCGGCGACCTTCTTGGTTCACAGAACAATGCTCAACCACACTGGCCAGGGCGAGCCGGGATACTTTATAAAAAACATGCAAAACCTTATTGCATGACTGTCTAATTCTCAGAGAGCCAAAAACATGGGAGGGAACATGGATGAGGAAAAAAGTTCTAGGATGAGTTTTCAGTCATGTTATATTTCTTATGTTAAACACACACACACACACACACACACACACACACACACACACCCTTGTTACTATGTTCAATTGCTTTCATTAAAAAATACTGTCTGAAGAAAAATGACAAAACATTTCCTAACTCTAGATGTCAGGTATACAGGTATTTGGTATATCATTCCCTATACTTTCCAGTATTGTTATGAAAGTTTCACATTTTTAAAAGACCACATTTAACAGCTGGTCATGTAATGTGTTACCATGATTCTTGTCTAGATCAACACTTGAAGCACAATCCAAAGATCGTCCTACAATAACATGGGCATAAGGGCCATCTTTGTGCAAATGCACAGTGTTTGATTCAAAATCAGATACAAAGAAAATGAGATTTAAAATCAGGAAGGCAATCAGCCATTATGTGTCTTCCTGATGAAGACAACACACAGGAATTTCTAATCTTGTCCTCCAGACAGCACTGACATTGACTGGCACATGTGAGGGCAATTAGTAACTCTTCAAAACTAAGATCAATATCTCACTTGCCTTTCCTTCAAGAGGAAAAAAATAAAGAAAATAACCTAAATCTCATTCCCCACCCCCTCCCACCCCCGCCCCCTGACATCAACCTCAGCTGCAGCAAGCTCAGACCAAGCTGGTGCTAACAGTGTCCCATCTCAATCACACCCACATGCATTTTTATACTTCAGCCGCAGGCATTCTCCGAGACCCTGGGAACCTGCTGGACCTAGAGTGAGGAGGAGTTAATAGCTCATGGACAACTTCCAACTACTGGGGGACAGGATGGCGGTGGGTAAGCTCAGCCTTCCTACAGGAAGTCCTTCAGGTGGACAGTTCTGGGAGGGTTCAGCTGGTTGAGCATGTGTCTCAGGAGGTCCCCGTGAAGTGACATCATTGCAGCAATCTTTCATGGCTTCCCTTCCATATGCCTCCTACTTGCCCCCAAGTCCTTGTCTCCAGCTCTGCTTTCAGGAGAAGGCAAAGTAAGAGACAAATGCCACCTAATCCAGCTCAGAGTGAATTTTTTTCTAATTCACGGATTCTACTATTTTTTAAATAGTTAAGTGCCAAACAGCATATCGATGTGTAATTCTAGTTCTTTCACAAACTCATTCAATAAGCATGTACTACGGGCTAGGTGGTGTAGATACAAAAGCTAACCTCAAGGAGACACTGTCCCTACCTTCTTGGAGAAGGCAAGCTTGCACAACTTTTTGTCAAACCTGTTTATGCAACCTCACAAACCTATTTTAAACTATGACTTATTACAAATGTTTAATGTCTGCTGACTTTATATGTAGTTTATTAAATATATAACTAAATGTCTTCGCTATATTAATACATTTTGTGTTCAATGCAAGATACCTGAAGGTTTGTTCCATCTACTCAAAACATAACTTACATATTTAGAAGCAAGTTCTGATTTTCTTCACCACAAAAATTCTTACAGGAATTGGGCCTTTTCCTTCCATTCATTTAAAAAACTATTCCCACAGGCAGAAAACCCATGAAGCAGTGATTTGGAAAACTTTATGTCCAAACATTATGTAATATTTTCCAGCTTAACTACTTGGAAGTCTACATTCTCCTCTTACTCTCTGATGAGACTCAGTAACCATTGTGCAAATCCAGGATAAGCACTTAAACATCACTGAACAATATTACTTATTTGTGACTTCCATCTTTTGTGACAGATCTTTTCCTTTTCACATGACACTAATTGGGAAGAGCAAACGGATAAAAGCAGGGGCATTCTCTTGCTTATTCACAAAATATTTCTTTAGTGCTATTTGTTTATGTAAAAAAATAACATCAGCTTTCCCACAGTATCTCACACAGTTCAAGGAAAATATAAAAGAAATATGACCACTGGGCTACACACAAAAAGGAAGATAAGGGGGAATGATTCTTCAGTTACGAATGGAATCATACACAGGCACACGTACCAACAAAACGGTGCGAGGAGAATAATTAAACATTCCAGGGAGAATGTTAACTAAATTATCGCACTGGTTATGAAGCCTTTTCAAACAGGCCTCTCTTCTCTTCCCATTCCTATGATCGTCTTTAACCAGCCATGGCTTGAGCAAATGTCAACTTCCATTAGTAGCAATACCTTGATGTCCACCAGTCATGGCGTAAGGCCATGGAATAGAAGATTCAGAACAGTGGTGGGAGGATCACAGAAGAACTTGAGATGTATTAGCCACCCTCTCTTAGACTCCCTTTGCCTCCAACCAGGGGATGCCACCCACTAGACACTGTGAAGAAGAGGATGTCATCGTTTTCCAGTTTCAGAGGCAGTGACACTGCACTCTTCCTCTGCATCTCAGCACATTTTCCACCTGTTCCTTCACTCCCTCACCCAAAGGAATATAATGGGAATTCTAGGCAGGGTGGGAAGAAGATCGTTTATACCTTATTAGGGTGTCCTTTGGAGAAAGCTAACACATATCAGCAACTTTTGTAAACTCACAGCGCACAATGAGCTTTGGGAATTTGCACTGGAATGATAACTTCTATACACAAATTTAACCGTGTTTCTAATTTGGGGGGAGGGGAGTAGCATAAATTAATGGATTCTAGCTATTCAAAATGTTTTTCAGCCCAACCACTTTGGAATAAGAAAAGGCCAGACCATTGTATAGGGGATAAGTATAAATGGTGAAGCCAAAGAACTACAGGTTTGTGTCCACACAGACAAGCCGTATGATGTCCTGGCAATTTATTGAACACCTCTGAGTCTCAGTTTCCTCTTCTATAAAGTGGGGTTAATAATACCTAGCCAGGCCATTTTGAGGACTGGAGCTAATATACATAAAGAGTCTAGCAGAGCATCTAATATTTAGGTGGCATCCATTACTCTATGGGAGGTTATTATTATGTATTTTCAAAGTATTTCACTGTATTGAACCCAATACTAAAACTGTTCATGGAAATCATTATTCACTAAAAATAATAGGAGTTTAGCTAGTGTTGGATAACCTCTTTGGGCTACACAACAAGGCCGTTCAAACCAGGTAATTCTCCAGAACCTCTCTAGCTCTAAAAATAAACAATACAATGAAATTAGGTTCCACTTAGCAAATCTAAAACAGTCCAAAGGGAGGGTATATATGGAAACTGCTCTTGAAAAGAATTTTTATGCAATTAATTCATGCCCACGTGCAGGAGGAAATCTGCAGCAAGATAACATGATTTGAAGAGACCTGTCAGAGGGGAGCGCACACTCGGTAACAGCCCAGGGTGACGCGGTGCCAATAAACACAAAGAGGGTTCTTTCTAACTGTGTAGCACAGGTTTCAAACAGTAAGAAAATGGTGACTCTAATGAGTCACGTCCCAAGGAATGAAAGAGACAGCAAGCTGAAACAGCATCTCCCACAAATTAAACTGTCCTGTAAGGGCAGCGGCCAGCGCAGAGCGCACACACCGAGGCCACTCACAGCATCCGCGTGGCTCTGGTCACAGGTGTAAAATTTTGCGTAACAAAAATTTGTAACTAACGGTTGGTTCAAATTGCCTGGCAGCTAATCAATTAGACGGGCTGCCCCTGCCTACTCTCCCATTAAACCCTAGTTAAGGGGGTGCCCTACCAGCTTTTCTCTTCTCAGAGCCTATCCACTAAGTCTTTCCATCGATACATGTATATAGATAGTGAGATAAATAAATAGGTAAGATTGTGGTTCTTACACACGCGCGCACACACACACACACACACACACACGCACACACACACACACACACATGCACACACACACAGCAGGGCCAAGATGGACTACCGGGCTAAAATCTCCTTTGTTTTTAGAATGACTTTAACCATTCTAAATGGCAGAAGACTGAGATTACCATCTATGGGGAAATGCTCAGCCTGCACCGAGCATAAAAACTGCCTAAGCAACCTCTACTGGCAAGAGCAACCCTCTCCCCATTCCAAGAGAAGTTTCTTCCCACTTGGAAGCAATGTTAAAAAAAAAAAAAAAAAGACTTAAAACGGGTTTGCTCCCTCTCTCTCTCTCTCTCTCTCTCTCTCTCTCCCCCCCCCTTCCTATCTCTCCTCCCTCCTCTCTCTCCCCCACCCCTCCCTTCCTCCCTCTCTCCTTCCCTCCCTCCATATATATATTTAAGGGTCTAGATTTGAAAGGAAACACAGACACAAGTATCAAAGAATACAGATAAGTCCTATTAGGATTTCCAAATGAAAATGCGATTTGATGACTTTGGGCAGGACATGTGCTCTCCAGTTTGACCGCAGGCCCCACCACTCCTTATGGGCCCCTAGTGGCCTTTATACATGTATCGTATGTTTCTAGCCCCTGGGGATGTTTTAGTTTGCTTCACTTTCCTAAACTGTATATTTAAACAGTTAAAAGAATACATATTTATTCAAAGGCTAGAAAATGAGGGGGTGGCCCAACTTGGGACAGCTTCTACAATTACCTTAAATCAGAAGACTCACTCCCGGGTATTAGTGCACTTTTTGAAATGGGATCATTTTTGTTAGGCATGAACGACTTTCTTATTTAAAAGTTATAGCAAGCACGCCTCATTTTATTGCACTTCACGGATGTTGCGCTTTTTATAACTTGATGGCAAGAGTGTCTACCAGCGAAAAGATTACGACGCGCTTCACTGTGGTGATCTGGAACAGAACCCGCACCATCTCCAAGGTATGACTGTATTTAAAAGTTCAAGCACAGCCACAGAAAAGAACTCCAGCATTTGCTATGCATAGTGTGGCGGGGTGCACAGACTAGGAATGAAAGCACCTTGATCCTGATAGTTGCTGTTTCGATAACTTCAGGTCAGTCACTTCATTTCTCTGAAACGCGGGGTTCTTAGCCGAAAGACGGAGGAATTAAGCTAGATTACATCTAAGGTTTCTCTCTTGGACTTAAAATTCTATGATTCTCTATTTCTAAGCACCCCAGGCCTGAGCTGGTGAAGAAAAACTAACACTTTTTTTTTTTTTTTTACAGAAAATCTCCACACCGCAACCCTGGAGGAGTTACAGAGTCAAAGGCAAATCAGACCGAGTCTTTACCTGGGGTGCTGCAGTGAGTCAGAGGGTGTGCAGGGGCAGGGATCCAGAGCTCATCATCTTTATTCTGGCTGATGCAACCACTGTAAGTAATTGCCTCAGGCCTGTGAGGTAATATGCTTTTTGCCAAGGACCCCATTAACATCCGAATGGACCTTGACAGATTCTCCGTTATTTCACACACAGCTTTTATAAAATTATATTTCTTTCTAAACTTTCTGTTCTGATTATAAAAAATAATACATGACAGGTTCACAATAGAACACTTCAAAGACACAAAGAGAATCAAAATCACCCGAAACTTAACCCTTGAAAATAAACTTTATTAATCATTTACCACATGTCTGACCTTGTATTTGGGATATAACAGGGGACAGGACACTTTGTTAATCTCAAGAAGTTTACAGACTCTGGGTGTGGAGAGAGACAAGAGAATGGGCAATTGTGATAGGACCTGAGCAGATGCTAGGGACCTGCAGACGGGACACCTTATGCTGGCTTGGGTGTTTAAGTAAAAAATTGCTTCTCTAGGGGGGAAAATAGTCAAAATAAATTCTGAAAAAGTAGAAGGTGGAGTAAATAAAAAAAATATAAGGGAAGAGAAAAGGAAGGTGGGGCAGCGGGGAGAGGAAGGAGGGGAAGGCCAGGAGGAGGACAGAGATGGGCAGGGAAGTGGGATGTAGGAGAGAGATGGAGGCAGCAAAGGGCAGGGGTCCAGAGAGGCAGACAGCTCCAAGCAGAGGACAGGGTGTTTCCTTGGTGAAGATCAGATAACAGATTCAGGCTCTGCTGCTTCCTCAAGCTCCCACAGGGGTAGGAAGCAGAATGGAGTAAATAGGGCAAAGTTAGACAGAACCTTCAAAATCTCGATCAACTCTGCACAAAATGCTTCCTGATCAACCTCTGAGGCATAGAACCAGTTTGGCTTCATCACAATTCAAAGATGTCCAAAAGAATCAAGAGAACCCACATCAAGACACCCCCAATTATCCCGATTACTTTCACTGAGTCAAATAGGTTTCCTATTTTGCAGAGACTTGGACCTTCACCAAAATTCCACCTCATCAACTGATGATATGAAAGGAACATGAAGGTGGGGTGGGCAGCATGAAAGCCAACCGCCTGCACGTGAGTGACACAGCTCTCTGCTCGGAGCACACCAGCCATGGCCCAGCCTGTGCCCTGTGTACAAATACTGCAGCTACGGACATACGAGTGGCTTGGCACGAGCACTTCAGGAACTGGATTTTCCATTGTGAGCACTACAGACCACAAACTTGAGAATGTTTCATAAAGTCAATGTACCAGAAAGAAGAGGAAAACAGGAAAGAAAAGATGAAAAAGAAATGGAGGATTAAGAAAAAATCGCTAGCCAGAACATCCTCCTTCCACACTTTCTAAACCTCACACACTGCAGCTAAGAGCCAACAGATGTGAACAATCTGTTTAGAGTAGCAATGATAAAAGACAATAACAATATAAAGTTTTATGCGGACTTGCCACTTCAGCTACTTATCACTGTCAAACCATTTAGGATAAAAATGATCACAACTGAGGCTAACTGATGACTAGAGAAGTCATGCCTAATAATTCTTTACTTGCTAAACAAACAAAATAACTGCCTGCTTTTACGAAGTTAGCAGAGTGAAAGCACAAACATACTCTTCAACATATTTTAAGGGAGAAACATACTAAATTTACTTTGGCATTAAACTAAAAATTTCTAAATAGTCAAAAGGGAAACTTGAGCAAATAGCAACTAAATAAAAACCACAAAATAGGATTCTTTTTGTTCCAAGTAACAAACTACCCAACACAGAGCAGCTTACACAATATAAGAGTTACCCACTGGTTTAATTAAAAAGTTGATTCAGCAGCCTTACATTATTGAGGACCAGGTTTCTTTGCATCTCTTAGCCCTACTTTCCATGGCACTGCCATCTTTCTAAGCAAGCATTCTTCACACACCCAAAATAGCTTTGAACTACTCTTAGGGTATGTCTCTCTAAATTAATGCCCAAGAATAAAAATCATCTGTGTCCTGGTCAGTGTGGCTCAGATGGCTGGGCATCGTCCTGTGCACCAGGAGATTGCTGGTTCAATTCCCAGTCCAGGGCACATGCTTGCCCAGATTGGGGGCTAGATTCCACACACCCCCCCCGCCCCAGTAGGGGGCATGTATGAGCAGCTGATGGATGAGAGCTCTCACATAGATGTTTCTCTCCCTTCCTCACTCTCTAAAAAAAATCAATAAACTATTCTTTTAAAAAAAAAAAGAAAGAAAAAGCATCTTTGCCTCAACATTCCCAATAAAGTGACACAAGACTCAATTTAAGTCCCATGCCATCCCTGCAATCCTTGTGGTCCATGGGATAGAATATGCAGGTTGGTCCAGTTTATTTATATCACATGCTCCCCTAGATCTGGACAAGAGTTAGCTCTCCCACAACCAGATGCAAATCAGGAGCCACTAAGAAGGAAGAAGAAAGGAATGGATGCCACACAAGTATTCCGCATTGGAGGACCATGGCTCCTAACTCAGTAAGGTCTCAATCTGGTTAAGTCATACAAAGCTATAGGCTCCAACTCAAAATTACTTTCCATAATAAGAGCAAGAACTGTTCCTAGATACCATTTTATCTCCAGATCTCTTTGGAGGTCTTTCACACTATCTTTAAAGAAGGAGGAGTACCTTAAATAGCAACTACAATTTAAAATCTTCCACCTTTTTGCTCTGAGTTATTCACTTCTTCCTGTTTAATAGCATGGCTCTCCATACACCAAGTAGTTTATGAAGTCCCTCCAGGCTTCAAGTGGATGTCTCAGAGATTTAAAACTATAATAATCTCTTCTGACACAACTACATAATTTACAATCATAGATTAGCTATATTTTCTCTAGAACCCAAGTTGTTAACTTCTAGCAACAAACTAGAGGCCCTTCTATAGACCAACACAATGCAGCCTGCCGCTTAGGACAGGGGTATTTCATCCTGCCTCCTGTGGATAAAATATCCAGAGCTGATATCTAAGCTTAGAGTTGCAAAAATACATCACTTTCACGCCTCAAGGTGACTGGGAGAGTGTGGATAAAGGGAACTCATTACTGCTTCTATCCAGCTCCTCCCTTCACACGAGCGCCCTGCCACACCCATCTTATCCATCTTATCCTAGACACAACCTCTACGGAACTTGTCCCAGATGATAATTATCAGTTGAGCTGTCTGCCTTTCCCACCTCGGACAGGCAAAAAAACCATAAGGCCATTAAGAATGTGGTCAGGCTGCCAGGATTAGAATCGTGGCATCTAGTTTTTGAAACCAGGCTCTGCCATTTAATAACTGTATGAACTTTGAGACCCAGAAAGTTAACTCCACAATTTTCACCTCAGAAAGTGGAGGGTAACAGTACCTTTGTCAAGGGGTGGTTGCAGAAGTGAAATGAGCTGTCATGTGTAAAGCACAAAGAGTGGTGGCTGGCGCGTAGTAGCTCAACGAGTGTTCGTGTTTATGAGGATTACCGTAGCTATTGGAAGAGCACCCTTAGGTCCCAGCACAAAGTAGGAGCCAATATACACTGTCAATGAACCCATCTCTCTATTTTTAATTTATTAATTTGGTCCTTAATAAAGTGTTCCTAAATACTACTGACCCTAATTGGTCAGGGTTATTTTCTAGGTCCTTTTTTTCCCCCCCTCTAATGCTCACCTGAGGATATTTTCTTCATTGATTTTCAGAGGGGGTGGAAGGGAGAGGGAGGGAGAGAGGAGAGAGAGTAACACTGATGTGAGAGAGACACATCAACTGGTTGCCTTCTGCACATGCCTCTACTGGGAATCAAACCTGCAATACAGGTACCCATGACCAGGAATGGAACCCACGACCCTGGGGTGCACAGGGCGATGCTCTAACCACTGACCATGCCCACGAGGGCTCTAGGTTCTCCTTTTTCCTCAGACTCTCACTGGGTGATTTCATGCATATCCAAGGCCTCAGTACATACCCATATGATAATGCCTCCTAGATCTCTATCTCCAGGACATTTTTGTCCTTATCTCTCCAAGCTCATACATAGCCTTCTTGTCTACTAGCTATCTCTCCTTGAACTTCCTGAAACTTAACAGAACAGAACAGAAATCAATTGCCACTCTCCATCGTTGGTGTTATGCTTCTGATAACCCCATGGTCGGGGAAGTGTCCTCTTATGTGCCCCGGCATCCAATATACTCACCCTATTCCTGTACCCATCCATTTATTAAGTAGCTACTATGTGACAGGCTAACCATCATAACACTTATCACTCTGCAAGTCATTGTCTAGTTACCAGTCTTCCTTCTCCACTTTTGGGCCATAAGCTCCCAAAGATGAAAGGTTTTGGATCGTGTTTGCCCTTGTACCCCCAAACACTGCACACAAATTAAAACCACATGACAAATACCTGTTGGGTGATAAAATCCAAAGATGCTTTCTCAAATCAAAGCAATATTCTTAGGCTATGTCCAAAGCAATGCTGTTTTTAATAAAGACAGAAAGAAGATTAAATAAGTATGTGCCTGAAAGTTTAAAAGGTCACATAGTCCATAACTGAGAAAACCTAGGGGGCAAACTGTGGAAAGCAGAAATCAACAGCCCCAAGACAAACACACACACACACACACACACACACACACACACACACACGGCTGGCTGGGTCCAGTTGTTAAAGATGAATGCCAAACTTCACACCAGTTTTTAGTTGAGAACAACTTAAGGAAAGCATCTGACAATGACGGGAAGGACTACTGTAATCAAAGACACCCTCCTCATGTGAGCAGGCAGGAAATGATGCAGCCACTGTTCACCACCACCCCTCCCCATCCCAGCATATCCTCACCACCACCCCCACCCACCATATCCACTGGAGCAAATCTGAGGACCTGACAAAGCAGCTGAAAACTGAGAGAACTGCTAAAAGTAAGAGAGACTGCCCAATCACAAAACTGGTGCAACTCCTTTCTGCTCCAAGCATGGGCATGGAGGTACCCGGGCCCAAGCATGGCCCAGTTCTGAACATGGACATGTGTTAGTTTCCCAGACCTGACCCTGCTTGGAAGTCACAGAACCCTTGAGTCCATTGTTATATGGCTCCCAGAAAGTGACAGCTTAATTCAAAGCATCCCCAATACTCCTCCAGGAGGACACGAGGCTTAACAAAGGATTTCACCTAAGTCTATGTCCCTTCTTCCAAACATAATGGGCCTCTCACGATGGAAGGCTTTATCAGAAAAAGTTAATGCCATCACCAAGTGGCAGCCCGCAGGAAGCTGGCTGGGGAGGGCTCTGGATGTGGCTGGGAAACATTCTCTGCTCTGCTCTGGTGAGGTGACCACAGCTCAGGAAAAGGGAGTTCTTGAAATCATTAACTGCTCCAGGAGGCCAGACTGGAGAGAAGATCAAATAACCGAGGAACCTCCTTGCTGACACACAGTATTCTTTTAAAGTACTTGACAAATGGGAGGGGGTGGATGACAGCACAGGTAAGAGGACCCGTTTCAGGACCATTAACATGACAACTACGGAACAAAGAAAACCTGTGTCTACATCAACATCAATGCTCCATCTCACAGAAGCCTTGTCACTTCCACATACTAACAATTCAGGTTTTTCTGGGATAAAACAACAGGAGGAGTTCTGGAATTCTTACCCATTTTTTACACAGAGTAGATTTAAATATAAACAGCTGTGGATAATGCCAGGCGTAGGTGTATATATGTAAATGCATCTCCACAGAAACACACAAGATCTCATTTAAGTGCTACATTCCAAATAATTTTGATGGCCTCAAGTTGTCTAGGCTAGGGTGGCATTAGAGATGCAAAGTTTCGTTCATGAAATTTTAAATAATGGTGATAAGATTTATCTAGACATACAAGCAGAACCTAAATATAAAGCACATGAATAATAGAATGTGCATGAATTTTGAATGCTTTTCTTTTTTCTGGAAGAAAACAAAGAACTGAATGTGTGAATTCTTCTTTGAGCTTCTAAGTATTGCTTGTATTTGCATTTCAATCGCTTGCAAGGTAAGCTCTGTGAAATTGGTCAAATGTATAGACTCCCATCTCTCCTCCACCCCAAATCAGTCAATTAGCTTCTAGAGAAAGTGGCAAATAGAAGTTAATAGCCACATCTCAGAACCTATTCCAGCAGACACAGGTCGAAATAATTTCAAAGCAAGTATGTTGAGGACACAGGTTTTCTAGGAAACAAACTCTGGATAGGAAGTGTACAGCACCAGGGGCTAAGAGGTGATGTGGGGAGTGAGCACACACAGGGAAATGAAACAGACAAGACAGGATACAACAAGACTTGCACAAAAGGGAAAAACAGGCAAAAGCCAGATCACCTCTAAACATTGTAATAGCAGGCAAAAAGGTAAGTTTAGCAGTTTTTTGTACTTTTAAACAGAGGCAAAGTTGTCTATGCCAGCTCCACTACCCTAATACAGACATGCTATGAATACGAGCCCCCTGTCATTCCACACCTCAGCCCCTTCCATGCACTCTGACGCTGATCCTCTCCTCAGTAGCATTTTCAGTCCTCTGGTTGAAAGCCTTTACTGGCTCCACATTAGCCACTCTGTGCCCTTTATATCTACGGGAGCATAAATATATTTAATACACAAGTATTACATATCATGCCTTTCCAAATGTGGCAATTTTACCAAGTATTCTTTCATTTTCTGCCTTTGACAGTCTTTTACCTTTCCTTTTAGTAAAAGCAGGGAATCTAGAAACCAATAGGAAAGTAAAAAATGGAAGGTGTTATGCTTGGCTCAAAGTAGGCACTCAAAAAGTAGGAATGGAGGTTTCAGCTAAAAGAAATAAAGGAAGAAATACATGGATAGGGAACATAATAATAAAGCTGCTTTTACTAAGCACCCACTCACCTCACCTCACCATGGTCAGTGCTATGGACTGAATGTTTGTGCCCTCCCCACCCCAATTCATATATGGAAGCCCTAATCTTGATTATACAGAGGATAATGGAGATGGGGCTTTGGGGAGGTAATCAGGGTGTGAAGAAGTCATAAGGTCATGAGTGTGGAGTTCTCATGATGGCATGAATGTGCTTATAAAAAGAGGAAGAGCCATGAGATCTCTGTCTGCACCATATGAAGATACAGCCAGGAAGTGGCTTCCACAAACCGGGCAGTGGGATCTCACCCTAGCCTTGACCGTGAACTTCCTAGCCCGCAAAACTAGGAGAAATACATGGTTAGTTTTAAGCTACCCCATCTGGGTTATTTTGTTATAGCAGCTTGAACTGACTAGGACAGTTAGATATCCGCCTGCCTTTGCTGTAGTCCTCATAGCAATCCTGCCAGGCAAATGTCAGTGTCTTTATTTATTTATTTGTTTGTTTATTTACGTGTTTATTTATTATTTACTTAATTATTATTTAGTTAGTTACTCATTACTTTTTTTAATTCTCACTGGAGGATATATATTTATTGATTTTTTTATTATATTTTTTAGAGAGAGAGGAAAGGAGAGGGAGAGAGAGAAAGATCCATGTGTGAGAGAAACATCGATTGCTTGCCTCCCGTAAATGCCAACCAGGGATCAAACCTGCAACCTGAGTATGTGTCCTGACTGGAAATCAAACCAGTGACCCTTTAGTGCACAGGATGAAGCTCCAACCAAATGAGCCACACCAGCCAGGGCAGGGTCATCATATCATAGGGAAAAAAAAAAAAAAAAACAAAAAAAACTAAGCTTCAGGAAAATTGCGATTTGCCCCAGAGTCACAACCCTAGGATGTGGTAAAGCTACATGGTGCAAGAAGAGCAGAGGAAGAGGAAGGCTCTGTTGTCTGGAAACAGCACCAACAGCCATGACTACATTCTGTGTTCTTACTATCTGCTTGACACTGTTCAAAGTGATTTACATGCATGCATCCTATTTCTTTTTACAACATTCCTGAGGGGTAAGTAGATTCCCATCTTACTGATGGCAAAACTAAAGTCTAGAAAAGAGTAGCATGCCCAGAATAATGAAGCCAGTAGGTGGGGACCCACATTCATACATTAGTCTCGCAGACGTCGATGCCACTGCTCTTCATCATAACACAAGCTGGCCTCTGTATCAGTCATCACTGTCCTCACAATGCTGGGCAGCACCCCACCACAAAACGAGTGGTTTACGACAATAGATTTATCCTCACATTTGCAGGTAGATGACAGGTCTGCTGGGCTTGGTTCCTGGCTGCAGGTTTATACAGGTCAGTGCCACAGGGGTTTGTTCTGGGACCAGACTAAATGGGCAGTGGCTCCCAGGGCATGTCCTTCTCATGGTGGATTACCGAAGTGCAAGATGGCAAGTTCAAATGCACAAGTAAGTATATGTCAAGCCTCTGCTTGTGACACATTCACTAACAGCTCATTGGCCAAAGCCAATCACACAGCTGAGCCAGAGTCAAGTGGGGAAAAGGGTCTCTGGCTGGCATGAGAGTAAATGTATGCTTCTATCACAGAGGACTGAAAATTTAAGGAAATGACTGAATCTATCAAGCTATCCAAATTTGATATGTATTTACCATAATGCCTTTTAGTTGGATTGCTAATCAGTTAGTGGGAAATGAACCTGTGAGCTTAACAACGTATATCTGAAATAAAGTTTTAATAGAAAAGTGTAAACAGTCAAGTCAATAGTATTATTCCATCTTCACCATCACAACTATGCTAAAATTAAGAAACTAGGCAATTTGAAAATATAAAACTAGCAATATCTCATCATGAAAAATAGCATTAAGATGAAAATGATATAAAGTATTTCTAGAATTAGCTATCTCACTAACTTTGAATGCTAAGCTAAAAAAAATCCCTTAAAAATACTTAATGTTTTCTATAATCATTTCAAGACCATTATAATACACTCTATCTCCAACTCCCCATCACTTTCCTCAGGATTTGCATGTCCTCAACATACTCAATTACCAGTCAGGAACTCAGAAAGTGTCCCAGCTAATGAAGTTAAGCTTTGATCCTCATTTGTTACAAAAGGAAGGAAGGAAGGAAGGAAGGAAGGAAGGAAGGAAGGAAGGAAGGAAGGAAGGAAGGAAGGAAGGAGAAATAAAAGTTCAGTTGGTTTTATCAATCTGATTTAATGTCTTTGAATAGACATAAACCAATTAGAAACAGTATGTCAGAAAATTGATAAAATTTACTTATATCATGTGCCTTTCTTGGTTGCACCCCCTATCTTCAATTACAGATACTTCATTCAAATGGAACAAAAATCTTGGCTGAGTTTGATGTAATCTCACTCAGGTTTTAAATTCACTCACTTTCAAGCAATACAGTACCAACCTCATCATCCTCATTTAAGAATGAATTGCTTTTTCCATTACAGACTCTGATGTTTCATTGTTCCTTTTCAAAATTGTATTGTAATGAAACTTGTAGGCAAGTTGTCAAAGTTGGAAGCAATTTGCAAAAAAAAAAAATTGTATCTTCAAAATTGGATACATTATTTTCAAGACCTGATACTAAAGCATAAAACTACTTTGCTTTCTATGTCATTTTAACCAGTCCTACAAAATAAGTGTTAAAATACACTTTATAGTAATTTTTTGAAAACTATTCTAACACAAATCTATCAGTCTGGGAGAAACTCTCTCTTTATTCAGTTTATTTCAATTAATTACTCGAAGCAGATGACTTCAGAATCTATATTCAGGCTTGACCTCTCTTGGGAAGTTTAAGTCCGTATATCCAACTGGTTCCTGAAATCTCTACCTTGCAGGCACCATGGGTGCTTCAAAGTCCACATACACAGCCAACAAGCTTATTCTCACCATCCAAATCAGTTTTCTGTCTTGCTCTTATTTGTTTCTAATTCTAACACCTGAAACCTGGGAGTCACCTACAGCTTCTTCTATCCCTTTGGCCAACCATTCCAACACGTCACCAAGTCCCGCTAATTCTTCCCTCCGTTGCCTTCTCTCCACTTCATTGTCAGCATCTCAGTCCAGCAGCATCACCTCTCACCTTCTCATCTCTAACCTCCTTGCTGTTCTCAGCCCCTTCTCTGGCATTTATCATGAATGGTCGACAGAACCGCTGACAGTTGATAAAATATTTCTGCGCCCTGCTTAAAATCTTCCAGTGGCTTCCTATTGTTAGATGAAAAGTCCAAACCCTTCAATATGCCATCATTCTCGGGACTCTGCTTGTGACTACCTGCCTCTCACATGCACTATTTGCAGCACCTTGAAAAGGGTGCACCCTGTGTAGCCGCCACACCTTCACACACCCTGCTGTTTCCCCTGCCTGGAACGCCCTTCCTGCCTAACCAGCACCTGTTCATCCTTCCCCAACCAGCAGAAATATCCCCACCTCCACGAAGCCTTCCCGGCCTCCCACAGCAGAGGTGGGCACATCCCCAGGCACTGTGGCTGGCATGAGTTTCAGCACTAGATTTTCAGAAACTGCTGTCCATCTCCCCACCATGCTATAAACCCCTCACAGGTCGCTACCATATTCCACTCAAATTTGTACTGCTGGAGCCTGGAATAAAAGTGCGACGGTGTATATTTATAAGACATAACCCTGTTCAATACACATTGCTGTTGCTATTCTTATTATTAAACATTCATTGAAAGAAAGGGAAAGGATGGAGTCTGTCCCTGAGAGCTTGAAACAAAAGCATTCACAGTCACAATCTAAGTAGAAGAGCAAATGTTTGGAGAACTCAAGCATGCACATTACTGAAGACTATCTATGATACGGGTTCCAAATCACAGGCGTTGGTTATCTCTAGCATTAGGAGAATGCTTCAAGGGGTAAAGCAACTGCCTCACCATGCCTTCGAGGCGGTTTCCTGACATGAACCATTGAGCATGTGCTAGCAATTTAAAACAGATAAAATTGCACCTGGACAGCCCCCAGTGCCCTGGGTCGTTGGGCTGCCTCCAGCCACACGGCTATAATTGCCCCCCGAAGGTGTGTTGGTTAATGATTGAGCTCTCACATTACTACTACTGCCATTATGTGGGAAGTCAGAATGAGTACATCCACCCTTCACCCACTGCTCTGCAAAAATGAACCCATGGTTTGCGGGCTTAATTCCCAGTAAGGGGCATGCAGGAGGCAGCCAATTAATGTTTCCCTTTCATGTCGATGGTTTTCTCTCTCTCCCTCTCCCTTCTTCTCTCTCTAAAAAAGAAAATCAATAAAAAATGTTTTAAAAATAAAATAAACCCAGCTCTCACTGGAAGAAAGGAGGCCAAACCTTATGTTTGGAGAAAGAGAAGTGGTACGTTCCCTAATCTGGGAGTTCCTTGGACCTGAAATCCCCCAGGATTAGCAGGTCTCAACCTGACGGCACACCTCTGAGAGATGCAGATTGAAATGACATAGATTGCTAGGCCTTAGGCTTCAGAAAGCTCTCAGGTAGTGCAAAAGGGCAGCCTCAGTAGAATCACTGTCCTAAGGTTTAGAGCTATGCATAACCTGAATTGTTTTACCTTTCTCAACTCTAAAAAAAAGAAAATGCCCCAAATAAAAAACTGTTTTTAAGAGCATTTCATTGATGATGGTGAGGAATATAAAGTTTTTCTTAGACAATGAAACAAAAACATTAAAAAATAGGGTCCCCAGATCTACTTCTTAAACTGATTATAAAAGTAATAAATGCTTACAATAGAAAAGTTCAAAGAAAATTAAGTCTTATGATCCCACTATCAAGATATAATGAATTAACATGTTAGTGTATTTTCTTCCGGTTATTTTAATGATAATAACAAATAAAAAGAAAATAGGTTCTTAATAATTGTTAGATATGATGGATATTTTTTAGCCTCCCTTTAATTCATCCTCAGCACCTCTACAACTAAGGGTATTTTATTGGTTAGGAATTAACTAATCTGGCCAACATCAACCAGCAAGGATGGCCTTGAATGCTCCAAAGCTCATGCATGTTCTTTCCTTTTGTCCCCTGGGGCTATGCTACAGTCTCTCTCTCTCTCTCTCTCTCTCTCTCTCTCTCTCTCTCTCTCTCCCTTGCCTCGCACACATATATGTGTGTATGTATGTATATGCATGCTACCCATTTTTTATGGGACTGTACATATATTATGTATACAGTTGAGTAACCTGTTCTTCATTTTTTTACTTGACATTATTATTGCCAGCTTTCCCCCTTATTAAGTATCTGTCCAAAGCATGCTTTGAATGGCAATATTGTGTTCTAACATGAGTGTCTCACAAGCTATTTGCCAGTCTCCATGCTTTTGGTTGCTTTCGAGACAAGTAATATGACTTCTAAGACACTATGAAAAGCTTTATTGTTACTCATAATTTATCTGAAATGTGTTTCAAGTAAACTCAAACACTTTTAATTTATTTCATTAGTCTCCAGTGCCAACAATAATTTGACTGGTTGCTGCATGCATATTGATCTTTGTAAATTCATTTAATTCTCAATTTTTATAGTTTATCTAGTTTGTTGATTAGCTGGTCTTTTAGTCTCCTTTTGTCTTCTTCAAAAATTATTCATTTAAATTTCACTGTTTTAAATGCAACAGTATTAAATTTTTGGATCTTGGGCTGAGAAATCTTTTCAGGCCACTTAAAACTTTAAAAATATATAATAAATAAAACCACGCAATTCTTAATAGAAGAAGCTAAGAGCTAAACAGTGAAGAAGTGGTGGCTCATTTTATCTAGAAAGCTATCACAACTGACTATGAAATCCTATTCTAATCAGCTACGACCAGTGGAAACACACAGCCAGCTCTCTATCTGATTCTAAGAAGCAAGCCGGTTCACCGAGGGGGAAAGAAAGTTTTTGAGCACTGAACTCTAAGCTAATTTCTCAGGTGGGCCTACTCTAAGACACAACACACAACATAATGGATAGAGCTTCCAGGGGAGATTTACACAAAGTGCAAAGTGTTCTCTCACAGCCATTGCTTTTAGAAACATTCAATAAAAGCCAAGGACATAATGTGAACTTGTAATTCTGTAAAGGGACTTTGAGGGGAGCAGAGATGGACGGTCTAAGTGCAATAGGACCTGCTATAGGCAGACTTCAGGGAATCTGGGAAATGAATGGTAAGCAATCTTCTGGGCTATCCCTCTCACACGTCACTCAGGATCCATAGAGCAGAGCAATTCAGAAGTGAGACTGCTTGCAGGACCTGAAATGCAGGTGCCCTGCCTCACTGATACAAGGAGACCCATGTGCTGCAGATACTAAAGGGGAGGGGGCAAACTAACATTTCCCAGGAAGAGTAAGAGCCTAATTGGAAAGACATCATTACACAAAATGGGAACCCATTGGGGGCCATGAATTTTCACACACACACACACACACACACACACACACACACACACAAAGCAGCTTTGAATCTGTGCAATCACTTGAACTCAACTCAGGCCCCAGAGATCTACACTATGAAGTTTGCACACTGACCCTGGCTGGAAAACGCTAAGAGCCAGGGGGCAGTTCAAGGAAAGTTCATTACAAACCAAGCGGCATGCACTTTCACGGCCCATCCAGACCTGCTCGCCATCCTGTGCTGGGCCTTGGAGCTCACCTACATGACACCTGCAGGCTTGCCCCCCTGGCTTCTGGGTGGGTTTGCTAATGGGGAGCACCAGCAGGAGTTAGGAGGATGAAGGAAATGAAGGTTGAGATGTCTCCCTGTCACCTCCCTGCGGAGTCACCATAAGCAGCTTGTGTCCCTTCACCTAAGGTACCTGCCACCTGCCTTTTCTGTCCCCGGGTTCTGGAAATGCTGTGTCCCTCCCTCCTTCAGGCCTAGTGAGGTCAGTGGCTTCCTGTTGCTTCCAGCCCTTGGTATTGTACCAGTCCTTAACCTCGCCCTATACACTGTAAACAGTTCTTTCATTAAACTCTCCTCAGATTACCCAATTCATGCTTGTCACCTTTTGTATTGCCTGAACCCTGCCTGATACCCATATCTAATTATTTAAAACCACACGATGCAAGACCCTGGAGCTATACAGAAGGAAATGAACTAAGTTTAACTGAGGAAGTACTATGTGCCAGATACTGCACTAAAAGATGCTTAATCTTCCATCTCTAAACACCTCGGTTTTAAATCTCCTCCAGAGGTGGACACAGAGATCAGAGGGTTAAGAAACTGGTCTACTGTGCCAGAGCCATTCATTGTCACTGGACACATACCTGACTCTATAGTTTCAGAGGAAGACACTCATCAGTGCAGTGATTTAAAATAATGCATCACACAATAGTCCCTTCTTCAACCACCTGCCTGTTAGCCTCGATCCCCACCTCAGTCCCGGGTTTAAAATGCCCACATGGCTGTCCATTAGCTCCCTCAGGACTGAGTAAAAATGCAGATTGTCCCTAATTCCGCCTGTCTCTATTTCTGGTCTCATCTCCAACTCTTTTCCTTTCAGATTTGTTTATTTTACACTATTGGGGGGGGGGAGTATGTTAAGAAAACTAATTCTTAGAAGTCTTAGAGTGCAAAATAAAAATGTGAGGGAACATAAGATTTTGAGGGCACTCTGTCCTTATCCCCTGTGGATCAGAAAACTAAAACTAGAGTATTTTATTTCCATCTCAGAGACAGAAACTGAACTACGACGGATAAGAAACACCACTGAGATGTGGCCACAACTGGCCTGAGGAATCAGGTTCCCACCACTACTAAAAGTTCACTTAGCATCTTGATTCTTTCTGTCCCAAACAAGTCTCTGTACCTTTCTGGGCACCTCTGAAGAACAGAAGCACCTCATCCCAAAGTCTGATTATCTAAGTGTTCCTGTGGCCATACTCTAGCTAGACTTCTTCCTTACAACCACCCAGGGTCTTCAGATGAATAAGGACGGAGTAAGGCTCCCATCTAATGACCCTGCTATTAAAGCTCAGGGAGAATGTAAACCCATCCGGAACCACATGAAAGAGGCACAGAGGAACGCTGAGACACTGTGAGTTACAGGACCTACACTCAGGCACACAGCACAGACAGTGTGACACCCAACCAGAGTGTGAGCATCTACCTGCTTCTCTGCTTCCTGCACTGAATGCCAGAGCAAGACCAGTGGAAAGTCAGAGCCGAGGCCAAGCTAAGGATGCTGCTGTTTCAAATAAGAAGGGGTATGAGGTCATGTATGACAGGAAAAGAAGCAAACGGAGGCCAAGAAAACATGAACACAAATCCGGAAGTTTAAATTATAAAAATTCAGTTGTTAACGGACTGCATTATACGGGAAACATTTAATATTCTAGCCGCATGTGATGGTCTAGAAGTGGACTGCAATGGTCGTGTTTACTTAGGGAGTGGGGAGATCAACAGAAGGTGACACCAGGGGGACAAATCACAAGAGGACACAGGAAGGAGCTCACAGGAGGCCTCTCTGGGTACCTCCCACTGCAGTGACTCTTTCCCACTTTAGTGATGCCTGTTATTCATGCTTTTCTCGCCTTGGGATCCATCACATTAGAGATAGGGACACTTTCATTAAAACAAATAAAAGGGAAACATATAACAGAAATCACTAAAACAATTTTCCCTGACAGTTAAAAAATATGTTCCACGTCTGAGGGACATTAGCCCAGAAGGAGCCAGTTATCCTTTGACGAATTAGACCTGTCTAGAAATTCAAATTGCCCCAAGTCCAAGGTCTGCCCAAGCCCTCAGAATGTCCCATGTTTGGAGATTCAATATGAAAAGTTTCCCGGATTCTAACAGAGGCAGCCAATGGGGCCTCTTTCTCTCGTTCTCATTTCGAAGGCAGTGATTGAAACGCTATCAGTGGTACCAGAAATATTAACACAGACCGCAGAAAAGATGGAAAAGCGCAGTCACTTCCAAGGGACAACTCAGTTGTGTTGCTATTCTATGAGGTAGTCATGCCTTGAGGAATTCTATGTTCTGACTAAAAACAATATTTCAAAGTCCACATTTTTAAAACACCACTAGCATGCCTTGTTTTAAGAGTTAGAGGTACCAGAATTTTAAAAATAGGTTCTAAACATATACTGCACTGTTTTATGCTGAACATGCTATATTATCAAGTTAGATTTCAGAGAATTGGAATATTTGTGTACTCCAGATGTTTCACACTCGACTTTAAGTTACTTAAAGAACTGGTCAGTTCCAGCTCTAAGCATTTAATACTAAGCATTATTCAGTGTGACAGATCAACAGACTCTTATCCTATCTAATAAAAGAGTAATATGCAGATTGACCATCACTCCAACACACAAGATGGCTGCCCCCATGTGGTCAAAGATCCTGCCCCCATGTGGACACAAGATGGCCACCACAAGATGGCCAGCAGGGGAGGGCAGTTGGGAGGAACCAGGCCTGCAAGGGAGGGCAGTTGTGGGTGATCAAGCCTGCTGGGGAGGACAGTTAGGGGTGACCCGGCCAGCAGAGGAGGGAAGTTGGGGGTGACTGGGTCTGCAGGGAAGGGCAGTTGGGGGGTATCAGGCCTGCAGGGGAGGGCAGTTAGGGGTGACAAGGCCTGCAGGGGAGGGCAGTTAGGGGTGACAAGGCCTGCAGGGGAAGGCAGTTAGGGGCAAACAGGCTGGCAGGGGAGCAGTTAGGCATCAATCAGGCTGGCAGGGGAGTGGTTAGGGGGTGATCAGGCTGGCAGGCAGAAGCGGTTAGGGGCAATCAGGAAGGCAAGCAGGCAAGCGGTTGGGAGCCAGCAGTCCTGGATTGTGCGAGGGATGTCCGACTGCCTGTTTAGGCCTGATCCCAGTAGGATCCCGGTAGGATCGGGCCTAAACGGGCAGTTGGACATCCCTCGAGGGGTCCCAGATTGGAGAGGGTGCAGGCTGGGCTGAGGGACACCTCCCCCCACCCCTCGTGCACAAATTTTGTGCACCGGGCCTCTAGTTATTATATAAAGCCTATATAGCCTGTCATAATAACCCCTGTAAATAAAGAATGCTGTCTTCACTAGTGATTCTTCTAACTTAAAGACAAATTCAAATAACAAACAATTTCATCTCACTAGTAATGATATGGAATGTTATAAAGAATAGAAATCATGCCTTACTTTTCAAGAACATAATATTTGAGTACCTATTATATGTTAGTGTATTTATTATATGGCCTTTAACTTCAAAAAACTCGATTATACCCACCTTCTATTTAGTCCATTCAAAAGTCCTATGCTATGGTGTGCATTTTACAGAAGAATAAACATACATTGAGGGCGTGTGTGACTTGCTCAAGATGGCCTAGTACAGTGGTCGGCAAACTCATTAGTCAACAGAGCCAAATATCAACAGTACAATGATTGAAATTTCTTTTGAGAGCCAAATTTTTTAAACTTAAACTTCTTCTAATGCCACTTCTTCAAAATAGACTCACCCAGGCCATGGTATTTTGTGGAAGAGCCACACTTAAGGGGCCAAAGAGCCGCATGTGGCTCGCGAGCCACAGTTTGCTGACCATGGGCCTAGTAGCATCAGGAATACAAAGGTGTAGGTGTTGGCCTACCTTCACTACAGGTGTACCTCATTTGCATGCAGAAATGTTTCACAGAGTATGCATTTGTAAATTAACTTAATTCTTAAACTCACTAGGTGGCGTTACTCCGGTGAACTATACAGTGGCAGCTTTTGTAATACAAATAAATACTAAACCCTTGTATTTTGTAAATAGTTTTCTTATATTGAAATTTCTGTAAAAGCTACTCTGCATATATGATGTCTTAAAAAAATTAGATATAATGGGAGTGGGAAAAAAAACAGGCTTTGTTTAAGCAAAAGTAAAGTCATAATGAGATGGCAGAACTTTTAAGCACTTTTATATTGTTATTTCTCACAAAGTGAAGATATTTATTTCACTCATAACAGAAAGTAGACATTCTTTATACATTACACAGATGATAGCAAGTGTAGTAAAAGTATGCTAAGTCCAACAAAGACCTAACACTGTAAGCACTACGTAACAAGTAATGCTTCCTTTGTTTTGTTGCAAAGCTCTTAGATAGAAAATAGCTATTACTTTAAATAGCAACAATAATGGCTTTTTCTAAAATTAAAGGTCTATGAAATCTACACTCTTCATGAGCACCACATTTCAACTATGTCCTCTGAAGCTGTGATAATATGTTTTACAGAAACAAACCACAAAAAAAAGAGTGCCTTATTGAAAATACATTTAAAAACTCAAGTAAATTAAAGGAAGGAGAAAACTCTCAGAATTGCCATCAATGTGCTCATCATCGGAACCATTAGAAGTTTAATAGAGTTTATCATCTTCGTAACAAAGAGCCTTTTCATATTTAACCGGTGACCCAAAGAGGATGTGGCCCCGCACAAACAGCTGTGCATTGCGAGAACTTTATAGACGTGATGAAAACAAAGAGAAGGAAACCCAGGGCAGGGACTAACCGCACTGTGCATTCAAAACAATGACCACACTGAGATCATTAAAGAGGCAGGCTGTTGACCTAGGTTTGGAACAATAGATAACATTTAACCCAAACTTCTTTCATCCCTCCTTTGTTTGCCTGCAAATAATCCTTAGTTTACCTATAATATTAGAATAATATGAATAATATTAGTAATTGATATTAAGAACAAAAAGCAGACAACTAGAGCAGCTGTCAAAGACCATTAAGGAACATGTGAAAACATTTCTAAATGTGCTGTATATTCTGTACTCTCAAGCATTAAATTTTTTTAAATTTTCAAAAATAATAAATGAGAGTTTAATAATGGCCAACGATTAGATTCTTTCATAGAGGAGAACATCACTTACACAGAAGAAAAAAGAGTTACCAAGGAGTTAAACATACTAATTTTGAACATACTTATGTCTTGGCTTCCTTAAACTTACAAACTGCCAACAGATGTTTTTTTCCAAGTTTTCCAATTTGCCAAGTTTTAACTTGGAATACATTTGAACACTAAAGTCAGAGTAATTTAATTAGAGAAACTTGGGCACAAAAAGCAAGGAAGCAAGATACAACATATCTTTTCCTCATCTCAACATAAACAAATGACAGTGAACTTGGATGGAGCTGCCAGCAGAAACTTTCATCTGACAGGAGGGACACTCAGCAGCTGCACACATCTGTAAGGCGACCAGACAGATGCTGCCCTGCACTGGGGTCGATCCCCACACAAAACTGAGTCCTGTGTTTCCAGAACTGAACGGAGTTGCCACCCTCCACAGACTTCCCCGCACTTGAGAGAACGCCAAATCGGCTCATCAGCTGTCACTGCCAGCCACGATTTAACTATTCTTGAACAACCAGCAGAAAAACAACCAACCAACAAAGTAGCAAACTAAAAGTTGCATCTATTGTCTCTGACAAAGGAGCCTTCCTCGTCGGACTCTGCGATGTGTCACTGAACCCGGTAACTAGAGACTTCGCGTATCTCGTTGCCAAGTGGATACCAAGAACTGTGCACATATTTGTGCCCAGGAAAGGAATGCAAAGGGAACTTTGAAATCCTCAATGGCTGGCCGGTGACGATACTACATTTCAAGAAGGGAAGGATCTCCTACCTGGAGCCCTCTGCGTCTTAGAATGCTGGACTCATCCATCTCCCCCTCCGCTTCCTCTGAGCCTCTCACAACAGTCTAGCCATGCTGCGCTACCTCTACTCTGCACGCTAATTCCAAGCCGGCAGCGGCCGAGCACTTACATCACGCTCTAGCTGATTGGTGCCGGGAGTCAGCTGGTCCCGCTTAGTTATTCACTCCAGCAACTTCGGAGACCGCGGAGGCTTGCAGTTCGGTGGGAGCGTGCAGCAAGTGGGCTCGGCACCTTGTGCATTCACCCGGGCGGGGCGGAGGAGGCTCTTCTATTAGGCAGGATATCGTGGGGTCCCTGTGTGTTCTTCTGCAAATGCAGGCTCGGGCATTCCCGGCGACTCGTGAATGGCTTTCAGCAGTGGCTTTGGGTCAAGCCCCTTCGGAAGCAACTATAAGGTCAAAGTGGCGAAGTAAATCAGCGGTGACAGACACCTCTGGAAAAGGCAGCCGCTGACTGGGACGGTGGGGAACCAGGGCACAGCTGGTCAGCCAAGCAGCACCACCATGCCTGGCGCCCATCCCTTCTGATGGCATCAATGAAAAAATGTAGCAAAATGCACGCACGCGCGCGCGCGCACACACACACACACACACACACACACACACACACACTCACTCACAGGCTGCCTAAAATCCTGAAAACGGAGGGCTCAGAGCGGCAGCTCCGCAGCCACAGAAGAACACTTTACACCTCCGGGGAGGGGGGGCGGGGACCCATTCATTTACATCAATACCTGGTCAGTCAATTCTCAGCCCAAAGATAGAAACATTTTAGATTTTAATTGCCCTCGCGATAACAACTTAGTTCTTTTGCCACCTGACCAAAATGCAAAAAGGGAGAAGAAATTCTAAGAGCCGTGATTAGTTAGAATATTAATCTATTTATAGTCTATAAGCAGCTAAAAAAAATAAAAGATTCCCATCATGTGCAATTTCACAGTCTGTTTCAGCTTGTTTACCTCGCGCATCCTCATCTTATTTCAATTCAAAGCAACCAAGAGATGAATATTAAGTTTTCATTATTGGCCTGGCACAGGAGGGACAATATATAATACTACCAATTTATAATAAATTATCCCCCCTTGATTTCCATTCTAAAGATATTTAAATTGAGAGAATAGTTTGGTTCTAAGAGGCAGATACAAGGACTATCTGCAGTTTTCCTGGAAACCACATCCCATTAGACAAAAGTCTTTTTCTTGAAGACTGTCGGAAAGGCAGGCATAAATTTTTTAAAAATCAGTAATTCCTAGATTTTACCTAATGCAGCTATCTAGAGATTTCTAAATGTGGGGGTGGAGAGGGACGTGTCTAATGGTTCCTTACCCATCCACCTGCTATTATACCAGCTTTTTGTCTCTTTCTGGCTGTCAACACACTATTAGGCTTGCTATCAATTGATTAGATTATGTCATTAAAAATAGCTCAGGGATTTATGAATCTAACCACTAAGGAAATTGATTGCGTTTTAGGTTCCCTAACGATCTTTACATATGTCTCCAGACATACAAAGAGAAACCCTGTCAAAAAATGCCACCACCGACTGGCAGAGGCATCAGCAGAGAAGGGTGTCAGCGTGTTCTTCCTCTGGGTGTCTCGTTTGATACCACTTAAGGAAGAACACCACAGAGAGCCTTTCGTTCTCGCTCACATGTGGAGAAGCAATGCCATCTCTAAAGCAAAGAGGCAGCACCAGACTGGCCCTCGCTCAAGCCGATATGAAACCAACGAATTAGCAGAAACAATTGTTTAAAACAGATTTTTAAGAACTATATATTTTCCTTTAAAGTGAAAGGCAAAAGAAAAGAACTGAAAAGAAAAAAAAAAAAGCAGCCCTATGGGCAGGGAGGGAGAGATGGGCAGCTACCTGTGGGCAACCTGTAAGCTCGTGGTCTCATCTTTGGCAGGCCCATGCGCACTTTAAATTTTTTTTAAATATATTTTATTGATTTTTTTTACAGAGAGGAAGGAAGAGGGATAGAGAGTTAGAAACATCGATGAGAGAGAAACATCCATCAGCTGCCTCTTGCACGCCTCCCACTGGGGATGTGCCCGCAACCAAGTTACGTGCCCTTGACCGGAATCGAACCTGGGACCTTTCAGTCCGCAGGCTGACGCTCTATCCACTGAGCCAAACCGGTTTTGGCCCCATGCGCACTTTAATCTTTTCCTGAAGAACGAATACTTCTCTCCTCAATGAAAACAAAGAAATGACAGTTGTTGCCCTTGCTCCCTCAGGTCACCCGCCTGAGAGAGAACCAGAGACAGTCCCCTGAGTTTGAAGTGCCATCTTAGACAAATGGCCTTGGCAGAGGACAGAACACAACTACCCACTTAGGATGGCACTGTCACCTGCACACAGGGGCATGAGGACGTCCTGATGCTAGAAAACAAAATGTCTTGACCAAAGAGGCTGAACTTTTAAACGCAAAAACCAAGCAGGGTGTCCTTATCTACGCATGTGCTCTGAGGACTGTGGTCTTCATTGAGCTGGTCCTTCCAGAAAAAGTGGGGTCTAACGGAGGACATCAGGTTCTCACTACAGAGAAGGAAGGGGACAGGCCTTCCCCCTTGAAATAAAGATCCTAGGTTGCCAGGAGGAAAAGAAAAAGTATATTTTCTGTGACCAATCGAGTAAGGGTTGGAAGGGCCATCAGAAGACATTTTGAGGACACACTGTCAAAAAGTCAGGCGATCTGTGTCCAGGGAAGGGACGCTGTGCACCTCAGGCACTTGGCAGTGAGAGGTGGCTGCTGGGTAGGAGTGCAAGAAAGGAATTTGGCTAAGGCTGAAAAGTGTGTTTCTTAACAGGAATACTTTGAGATAAAAATCTAGGTTCGTATTCAACCACTAACTAAGTCTAAGATGAGGATTACAGCCATTGCACCAGCAAATCTGGCATGAAAAAATATCGATTACCTGTCAAAATGTATCACTTTGAGAAGTGATACACATACATTTTAAAGAAATAAAGCCAGCCAGAGGCAAAAACATTTGGGACAAAAATGAAAGGCTGCTGAAAAATAACATCAAGCAATAATGGCTTAGCGGAGGGAATAGTAAAAGGAAAATTGCTACATTTACCCTTCGCTATATATATTCACTCATCAAGATAAGCCATGTGTTAAAATGCAATAAAAACTTCAAATGATGACACTATTCACAGGTAATAATTAGGATCTAGCCTAATTTCCATTAATAAACTCATTTTTTCCTGCAATTTTATACCTTCATGGAATATGCTCACACTATTTCAAGTCAATTCACAAAGTGCCAACCTTTTACATGTGTATTCAAATAAAATCTGGTAGGCCTTCTCATTCCTTATAATCTGACACCGGTGGCTTCATGGTACTTGATTTTTTTTAAAAATTATTTGTATGGATACACAATAGGCCCACTCTATGGTAGGCATGATTTACTCCATAAAATACTCAAAATCTAGGGACACTTTAATATAGGTCAAATGTAGCTTTATTAATTATTACAATAAATGACTCATGGAAACAAAAACAACACCAAACCCCAACAGAAAAATCAGGGAAGGGGTGGGAAGCATTTGTTTGCACATATTTTCACAAAGGGCTAGAATGAGATTTTGTGATCCTCATCCATAGTAATATCAGTTGGTTCAAGGATCCAAACTGTCACCTGATTTACGTGGCCAGATATTTCTCACAAATTTAGAAACAAGTTGATTCTCTCCACGAGTTCCAAGTTGGTTACTCTAAAGCCAAGGTACCTTCCAATGTTACCCACTCTCCAGCTCCCGGGGGACTGCTGTGAGAACACAGAGATGGGGGATGTTTGCCAGCCAGCCTAGCCTTGCCCACTGCCCTCCACAGCAGAATCCACTCCCTGCTCAGCCTCCTGCCCCAGGACGGCCCATGCAGAAGCCAAGGTGAAGGTGAGAGCAGGGACAGGACCCTTTCCTGCTGGGGAGGAAGTTTTTCCCTCCTTATTAGCCAGAGGAAGGTGAGTCAGAAGGGCACTGCTGTTACCCGCCCCTCCTCCCACACATCAGTCCTCAGCGTGCTGGGAATGTGATTTCTAAAGTCATCGCAACAGTCTGTAGTGGGATTTCCCCTAATGTTTTCCCACGTATGTGTGGCAGCAATCATTGCTTCTTTGCAGGGTAGACAGCCACAAAATGCATTAACTACCACATCCTGTCTGTTGCTTTTAGACAATAGACCAAAGGGTTCATATGTCTCTATGTATGTTCATTTACAAGGAAAGCCAGTATGGCCAAGTGGATAAATCCCTCCATTCATTGATTGATTACTTTTTCCACTCATAAGACAGACGCCAGTGGCCAATGAGTGTGTTCTATTTTAAAAAGGTAACATAAAGGTTATTAAAAGTTACAGAGGAGAAACAGGCTATTCATGAGAATGTCAACGTAATCTTACCTCTGTGTCAATTTAAGAAGTAAAAGAGAACCCTGGATGTCAGTGACCAATGTACCTGTGATATTTGTTCAAACACACATTTCAAGGTTTACACTTAAATTCCTTCTTAATTGGTGTACTTTGTTTTCCTCTATGTTTCACTTCTAAATATTAATAATAATAACCAACATTTATTGATCACATACTAGGTGCCAATTACTACTCAAGTAGTTTATACAAGTCATCTCATTTGATCTTCATTAGGCTTACTGTTATACCCACTTTACAGATGAGGAAACGGACACTCAGAGAGGTTAAGTAACTTCCTCAGATCAAATAGCCAAGGAAAGGCAGAACTGGAATACAGACCCTGACAGGCCGACTCTAACCCAGTGGTTCCCAACGTGGGGCACACACCCCACAGGGGGCAATTTGATTTTAAGGGGGGCAATTTGATTTTAAGGGGGGCAATTTGATTTTAAGGGGGGCAATTTGATTTTAAGGGGGGCAATTTAAGAATGAGTTATTAACAGTGAATTTTTGGCATTTCTTATGGTTCTAGGGGCTTCATATGGAGTGTGTAAATATATATTGTGACATATTGATGCATTTCAGTTCTCTATATGTTTTGAAACTTTATTTGCTATTTTTTCATATCACTTCATATTTTTATTTTTTTAACAATTTCTTAGTGATTTCTTCCTCAGTACTTCAACTGTCCTTTCATTCTTTTATTTTTCTCTTTCATGGATTCTATGTTCTTTGGAAGCTTATTTAGACCAAGTTAATAGCCTTTTAGGCTTCCTCCACGTGAATAGGAGTTCACTTTTTGAATAATAAGAATTAGATGTCACGGGGGCGGATGGGGGGGGGCATCAGGATTTTAGAGATGCTTAGGTGGGGCATGGCCAAAAAAAGGTTGGGAACCACTGCTCTAACCACTCTATTGCCTCTTAGTGTTTAAACAGAAAAGGGAAACAGGCTTTCAAGGTGAAGGATCACATGAAAGGTATCACAGTCTTTAGCTTCTAAGGGTAAATTATCATCCTCTAGCTGTCAATGATTGGGACATACCAGAAAGAGCATTTGGAATCCCAGCTTCCATGGGACATGTATCTCTAAAAGAGATAAGGAACCAGGTCTCAGCTGCTTTAGGGCAGAAACCAGAGAGCCCCCGACCCCCACCCCCAGGGCCGGAGCAGGTAGAAGAGGGTGGCCAGGGGCAAGTTCTCTTACTTCCTTCTTAAATGTCTCTGAGCCTTCAGGGGCTCCACTCTGACTGTGAACAACCCTTCACCCTCTTGTTCCAAAACCATACAGTTCTAAATATAACATACTAGAGGCCCAGTGCACAAAATTTGTGCATGGAGGAGGGAGGTCCCCTCAGCCCAGCCTGCACCCTCTACAATCTGGGACCCCTCAGGGGATGTCCGACTGCCATTTTAGGCCCCATCCCCAGGATCAGGCCTAAACCTGCAGTCGGACATTCCTCTCAAAATCTGGGACCACTGGCTCCTAACTGCTCACCTGCCTACCTGCCTGAATGCCTCTAACTGCCCCCCCTACTGGCCTGGTTACCCCCAACTGCCCCCCCTTGCTGGCCTAGTTGCCCCCAATTGCACCCCCACCGGCCTGGTCACCCTTCACTGCCCCCCCCACCAGCCTGGTCACCCCCAACTGCCCCCCCCGGGGGGCCTGGTTGCCCCATACAGCCTGCTGCTCGATCATTTGGTCGCCCCTCACTAAACCCCCTGCCAGCCTGGTCACCCCACGCAGCCTGCTGCTCAGTCGTTTGGTCGTCCCTCACTGACCCCCACTCTGCGGGCCTGGTTGCCCCAGCAGCCTGTTCGGTCATCCATTCGGTTGCGATGGTCACTTAGGCTTTTATATATATAGATATTTATTTACAATCGTGGGAATTCCATGAAACCAAGGGCACCCTTTCAGCTATTGTGCCAGGCATGATACACATCCCATGAACCTGTGGGGCTCCGAGCAGCTCTTCATTTGCTAGCCTGACACGCTTCATCTTTTCTGGAAGCTTCCATTGAGGGCACTCCTTACATGACTTTCCTTTCAGGTGAAATGACTCAGGCCAGGCTGCTCACCCCATCCTGAGCAGTGCTGAGAAGAAGAAAGGCAAGGGAATTCCCAGCCCTGACATTTCCCCTTCGTTTTCTGTAAGTCATGACCCTGCAGGCTCCTTAGAAAAAAGAATCTACCCTGACAACAAGTCCCTGGTCAGGCTCTGCAAAGAAGAAACTCTGGAAGCTTGGGGCAAGTCCCTTCCCTTCCTGAGCTTTAGCTTCTCCCATGTAAAGTGAAGGTATTACTACGGGCTGGGGATCAGGAAGCTGGGCAAGAGGAAGAAGCCACCTGCTGGGAATTTAGTCCCACTGCCTCCAGGTAAGAGCAGCCCACACCACTCACTCTCAACACCTGGTCCCTCCCTATGACCCCACTGGCATGTCTCCAAACTCCCCACCCTTCCAGGCCATTATCATCCCTCCAAGCATCTGCTTCCCAGGCCACTCAGCGACCTTCCTGGATTGAGGCTCCTTCGCCAGCCCAGGAACACAGAGAGGCCGAGGGCTGGGCTGAGCTCCCAGCATTCTCTCCTCACGGCCACTCTGCCACGTCAGAAAGCAGCCCTCCGACATGAGGATGTGCTGAGCCGGGGCCGGAACATCTACAGCCATCCTCATGTCAATTCCGACAGTAGGTTAAACACTTGGCTACAGTTGACACTCATCTTCCTAATAGCAATGCTGTAATATTACAATATTACTGTCCAATGTCATTATGTCTAATCTTTAGAAATACTATTTATCAAAGTCACACACAAATGAACCAGATACTTATCACCAGTGTCATCGATACTCAAAAGTAAAAAGACGCCTGGAAGTAGGTTCCATTTTATTAAAGTCCCAGGAGGTACTACACTCAGGAACAAACAATGAAACCACGAATTACCTATATTTTTTTAAATAGTCATTTGAAAATTTAAAGTAAAAGTCCAATCTCTAAGGTTGACAAGGTTAAAAAAAATAGCAGATCAGATCATATGTCTTTTTCTCCCCAAAGAAGACAAAATTTAAACCTGTCAGGAATGAGACTAAAACAAAGGCAGACTGCCTACCAGGGGAAAGTGGAATTTTTCCCACTCAGAAAGGAAAGAGAAGATCTAAAACCTTCCCACTGACAATACACCAAAGTCTGAATTCATCCAAAGACAGGGATTTTCTAAAGCACATTTCATTTAGCAAAAATTGCAAATGGGGTCAGTAGCAAGACTGTACCTATAAAATATGCCGCAGCCCACGCTTCCTGAATCTAGTTCCATTTCCCATCCTGCCTGTAATCCTGAAGACTTTTTAAATGTATGCAAATGGTGATTTCTACAATGTAACATGCATGATTTTGCTAAGGCTTTTCACAAGGAAGCTATACTGCCTTGACGTTTGCATCACCTTTTTTTATCTAATTATTTCTGGCATATTAGCCATCAAATCACTACTGACAATGTGACAGGAATCATGGTATTGGAAAAATTACATCCTAGGAAGAAATAATAAAATATATACCACATACATAATTTTCCTTTGAACATTTTAACAATGACACTCTCATATACATATGAAATATAGCAGACTATCCTCATAAATGCCCTAACATCAATCACAGCAGGAAAATATTCTCTACTTTGCAAACACACGGATCCAACAAAATATAGCATTTCTAATAAAACTGGGTAATACAACTTCATTTTTCTCATACAAGAGTATTTATGAGGATCTGACTATTGGAAATAGCTCCAATATAGTTTTTTCAATTATGGGCCTTTATCTCTAAAGGATACACAGCTAACACTGGGACCATGAGCTAATATTTAGCAAACCCTTATATTCATATTAATATATAGATGAAGGTGGGAGATGAGTGAAGCAATGTTGACAGTATTGCCACTATAAGAGGCCTATCAAGGACATGAGCTTTAGAAACAGGGATGTCAATATGTATATATGGGTGATAAACTCCTGGAATTAATCAAGCATTTTTGAGCTTTATAAACAGAGTGATATTCCTAAAAGTATTCCTAATGTGACGAGATCTACCTAGAGATAAAGATGAAGAAGGGTTATTTTTTTAAAGTTTGAACTCCATCATGTATATTCCAAGTCTAGCTACTGAGTCAGAGGTTATAAAAGCACTTTCCGGCTACACACATGTTAAACTCTTATTTTTAATCCCACAGTGGCAAGCAGCTGAGTTCTAGGTTAGAGGCACGGTTACCTAGCTAAAACTCTCAAAAAAAGTAAGCACAAGGTCGGGGGCGGGAAATCTGGAAAATCTCCTAAGGAGAAAAACAAGCAAGTCACCTTGAAATTAAAAACCTGATTGGCCAAAGACAGCAGGCTAAATGAAATTCGGATGGGATTCCATACGTGAAGTCATCAATCATTCTTTCCATGTCCACATGCTTGCATTGATAGGCGTCACAATACAGGTCTGCAGAGCCTCATGCAAGCCGACCGTTTACACCCCGCGGTCACACCTGCAGCCTCATTCTACCCCAAGGCATCAGGTTAGACCAACGGTCGGCAAACTCATTAGTCAACAGAGCCAAATATCAACAGTACAATGATTGAAATTTCTTTTGAGAGGCAAATTTTTTAAACTTAAACTTCTTCTAACGCCACTTCTTCAAAATAGACTCGCCCAGGCCGTGGTATTTTGGGGAAGAGCCACATTCAAGGGGCCAAAGAGCCGCATGTGGCTCGTGAGCCGCGGTTTGCCGACCACTGGGTTAGACGAACGCGGAGGTTTGGGCTGGGAACCTCATGCTGACCTTGTTTGCACTATATGCACATAGTCAAGCATTTCTAGTGATTCTCTATAAATACTGGCGAGCCAAATAGGTCTGACAGGTGTATTTATATGCATACTAGTAAAATAGTTTTAAAAAAACAACCAGGTTTCTTTCAGGCAAGCATGCAGAAGTCAGATGTTCCCTGGGTCCTGCTTGTCATTCCACTACTCACATTTGGTTGGGCTTTCTCTCCATCATCCTGAGCTAATACGTCCTTCAACTCAGAAGTGAACGGAAATGGGGCTGCTGCCTGCCGCTCATTCTCAGCTGATGGAGAGCAAGGACTCCTTGAGACTCCGTCATATAACACGGCAAGTAGTGTGTGCCCCACTCTTCCTATGATATTAACCCTCTCTCCTATCTTCCCTTAAATGTGCTCTTTGGAGAAACACAAAATGTGCTCCGATTCTACCTCATTAATCCTCATCAGTGTCTTGTGAAGTGGAAAGGGAAGAGACTGGTCCAATTTACCAACAAGGAAAGTGAGGCACCAAGATTAGAAGAAGAGCCCAAGGTCATGAAAACAGCAAAAAGGCAGAGCTAGCAAAAGAATTCAGGCTTCTCAAGCCGGGTCCCAGAGCGCAGACAGCAGCCATGCGCCCAAATACCCCTTTCCTCTGACAGTCCTCACCCATTGCACCCGACTCTGAGCACCACGAAGACATGGATGTCCTGCAAAACTTGCAAATATGCACAAATAATAAAACCCAAATGTATGTGTACCACACGTCCATACACATATAAAGGGAGCAAAAGAAACAGGACATGAAGGTCAGACCAAGGATACTTACTTATGAAGCAGTCACGTTCAGCACTCCCTGAAGACACCGGATTTTCATCTGTCCAGTTCAGCAGGAGGATGTTGAAAACACAGCGCTTAACTTACAAGTGCACAGGCTGTAGCTAAATCTGTTTTTTGTTTTGTTTTGGATTTTAGTGACAAAGTTTCTCTCTATACAAGAACTTATGTCATGCTTTAATATCTAAAATACCATATGGTTCTTGGGGTCATGTTATATATTTAGTCCACAACTTTTCCCTAAGACCTCTCTCTGTTCTTCCTGTGCCACCTTCTTAGAGCAAGGAAAATAAATACTTGTCTAGCTTTTGTAATAATATTTTAAAATTATAAATGTAGTAGATGTTTATTAGAGGACATCTGGAATCTACAATAATGCCATTAAAATCAATATCTAATTTTAATGAACAATGATTACCCTTATTTTTTTAAAACACCGAAGTGTACATACACTTTTATGCATACATGTCCTGGAAATTTCTATTAAAAGCTGTCTTTAAAATAGTTCTTAATGTAAAACTAGTGGGTGGCTTTCTTTAACTGAAATCAATACACCACAGTCTTACCAAAACGACAGTGAATGTTTAAAAACTTTGATCCTTCTTGTAGCTGATTTAATTTCTCTCTAGTCTATACACAATCGTACCAGGGCTCCAGCACATTATCCTTAAAAATCAAGGGAATCTATCTCAAGTTTCACAGACTGATATAAAGTCACTATTTCCTGTTCGAAATCCCCAGCTTACTCATTTATATTCATTAATTTTAACGATATCATTAATGCATAATGTGTTTCGCAGAAACTAATTGTATTTTGCCAGAATCAAACATTAACAATTATGCCTCCCATTATCACCTAATAAAATAAAATAAAAATTTTAAAGTCTCCGGCATGTCAGTGAATATTCTGGTATGGTAGTTGATTTGCATTTTTAAAGCTACAATAAATTGACCACATTATTACCAATTAGATAAAATAATATTCTTTAAGTAAGGCAATAGGAAATTATTCTGCTAGAAATCGACAAACTTTACAGCCAATTCCTTTAGCTTTATTGAACACAGTCTTAGCCAACCTTTGTCCCTTATCTAACGCTGGCTTTTGTGACTCAAGCTAATGCTACACAACAGAACATATTCCTCTTTAATTTTAGAAACTTATCACTGCTTTAGGAAAAGATAGGAGATTAGGAAATCTATACTCTGCAAGGAAAGGAGAAATACCTGCCTGCATAATAAAAATGCCCTGAGTCAGAAGTGCATAAATCAATTTGTTTAAATCATTAAATTACTATATATATATATATATATATACATATATATATATATATACACATATATATGTATGTATTATTTTTTAAAAACACCAAAGTGTACATGCACTTTTATGTATTACTATATATATCATTATATTCTATGTACCCTTAATGCACAATGTGTTTCACAGAAACTATATACCCTTGATTCAAAAACCAATTGCTGAACATCTACTGTGAGCCAGGCATCAAGATGGATGCTGAGAACAGAAAGAGAAAAACGACTCAGTCTCACCGGGATCCCAAGACACATGAATAAATAAGCAAAATACACAGAGCTTGGTGGAGACACTGGGACATACACACATTCATGCACTCAAGTTTCTGGTACTCCCAGGAAGGATGAACTCAGAAGATGGGCCAAGAATAAAGGAGGCTTTGGGAGAGGAGGTAAAGGTGGCCTCTAAAATTTATCTGCATGTTAGAATCATTGGAAGATCTTTCAGAAATTCCAAAAGCTGCCATCGCACCCAGACCACCTGAATCACAATCTCCAGGGTGGGCACGGGCACCAGTAGTTTCTGAAGCTCCCCAGGTGACGATTCCACCCTGCAGACAAGTTTGCGAACCACTGGTCTAAAAGGGCTGGTACTGGAGAACTTCTCACCACTGAGGTCCTGTAATCTCCCTATGGGGGATTAGTATACTACTTGAGAAAAGGGCCAGGCAGAGAGGTCATGGGAAATAGCAAGGCAAAGGAAGGATTTGTTAGTCTCCCTTTCACCACAGACTAGCACTGTCACGGAGAGACAGGCACTTTTTGTACACTCTTCTTCTAAAACTAAAGTTCAGTGAACTGGACGAGTCCCAGCTGCCGTGGTCTTTCTAAACACATTACACGACTCAATTATTAAAAGCAGACAGGATCCTTCATCTTTTCCTTCTCGCGGTTTCTCCAATGCCACCGGAACTCTGGTGATGATTTCATACCTCACCTGACAACCCCAAAAGCCTGTCACCACTCTCCTCGGAGATTGTAGAAAAGGACATGTGTGAGGAGCCCGCTAATTGTGTTCTTTCACTGTCCTCTAAAGAAAACCCGACACAATAGGATGTTTGTATCCTGACTGTTTTAGCTATAGACTAAATTAATAGATTAAATCTGATTCTATTTTTGTGAAACAATACACATAGATTCCTGACCCTAAGTCCCATCAGGAAAAACATACACATCTTTGGGGGGAAAATATAATGAAATTCTAATACTTTACTGGAAGGCAGGTTTTTGTGTTGTGGTGGGGTTTTTTTGTTTGTTTTTTAATCCTTATTTGCCTCTGTTTCACAAGTTACTAAATTCACTACTCCGTTTTTGGAGGGGACATTTGTATTAAGGAGTGAACATGCTGCTTCCTTCGCATGCTTCCAAAGAAGCATCTGTAACCATCTTGGAGTATAAGAACCACAACTCGTACACTCTCAGTATGGAGTTACTGACTTAGCTCCGGTGCAATAAGAGTTACTAATAATGCATTCCAGAGACATGAAGCCCATTCCTTCAGGAAATTACACCTAACATGTTCCACTAAATTTTTTTTAAAAGTCACTGTAAGGAATTTCTTCAGCTCAAATATGCACCACTTTGTGAACATAATTCAAATACAAAGATCTAGGATGCCAAACGTCTACCATAGATTTTTCTCTAAAACTCAAAATGCTATGAAGATTAACAGCATTCTCTTACTTCCAGCTGTGATCTGCAGCCCAAATGTCCTGGAAAAATATCGCCACAGGACATGATAATACATTTTAGTTTCATCTGGACATTAGCTTTAAAAAGGTTCTTCCTGAGAGTTTTCTTACAAGAAAATTAGTTTTAAATAGCCCAACTGTTTTTCCCATTGACTTAGTGAACCACCTTGCACACAGGGTGTACTTTTCTCTCACAGAATCCTCAACAAACTTGACTTCTATTCCTGCTGGTGGCAAATGAGATTTGCTGATGCGCCACCTACTGGACAAAATGCAATTTGCATCAGTGCACTTCACCTTGTTTCTCTAGCTTTTAAAACTTGATTTTTTAATAGAGACAGACTCATAAATAGAGAACAGGCAGACAGCTCTAGTCTGGGAGTGGTGGTGGGTGTGGAGAGATTGAACCAAAAAGATAAAGAACTCATTGACACAGATAACAGTGTGGCGTTTGCAAGGGGAGGGGGGAGTGAGGTAAACGGTGATGGGGGGAAAAGTAAAGAAAAAAACTTGATTTTCTGAGTTAATGGAGATTAAGGTCAGCAAAAATGTTTTTCAAAGGAGGATAATCTAACAAGAAGCAGAGTCTGTCCCATCAAGGGCGTGGTAGGAGTGATGCTATGAATGATACCGAGCAGAGTGTGGCCCTCTATTGCATACCTATGGCTGCTCTCTGTGCTTGATGAGGCTAAAGGGAGACAACCAAAGGTAATGAAAGACCCACAAGAGGACACTGCTTGCTTGAAACTAGGACAAAAGTGATTGCTTCCCTCCCAAGCTGAGGATCCACCCAGAGGCTCACCTAGCACTGACTACACAGAGTAACGGAATCTCGGCTTTTTACCAATGCCGTAATGTCAATGAGGTGCACACCAACCTTAATCAGATTATTTTCATTTCAGTTTGCTTACTAAGCCAGGTAACACCACCAAACTCTGAAAAATGTCTGGGGGCCCTTGTTCTCTGAGGCTCCGAGGAGAGATCTGAGGTGGGGGGGGCGGGGGGAGGGGGAGTGGTGCACCAGGCAAGTAGGACTGCCAGTTCATGTGAAACTGTCCCTGGAAACCCACACAGACCTCGGATCGGGCAGAGCGCAGAACATGTTCAACGTCCCTGTCCTAAAACGCCAGGGGTGCTAGACAAGGACGATGATTAAAGACCTTCTCAGCTCTACTGTTCCCGATGCCCTTCCAAGGAAACCCTCCATTCCAAAAACATGGAGGGGTTCGCTGTGCGATTCTGATTTTGTCTCCCCTTCAGACTATCAGATTGGTATCCAACATTCCTTGCTCCTCTACAAAATACTGCTTATAATGAACTCCTTTTTCTATTTAAGAAGGTCCGAAATGAAAATTCTCTCGGTTCAGAACTAGAACCACCCATTTCTTCTTAATTGATGAAATATCCACCTAATGCCATTCAAATAGCAGTTTATAAAGCTGACAGGTACCTGCCTCCTGCTCTGCCCACTTGGTTGATTCGTGTGTGGACACACACAGCAATGTCACCAGGCTCAGAGACACTTTGTTCAGAAGCAGAAGCTGGAGGAAAAGCCTTCCTACACCTGCCCCTCCTTTCGGGAGGAGATAGAGCCTAAAAAGCACAAGCATGGCTTCTGAGCAACTGGGATCTATTCCAGGTGCTTCCACGAACTCCCGATTGCCCTCAGGAAAGTCATTTAATAAATCACTTCATTTGTCTTCGTTTCCACTAGCGAGAAAATACACCTGCCTGTTAACCCTCCAATATTTTATTTTGAAATTTTTCAAACCTACAGAAAAGTTAAAGGAATACAAAAACAAATAGATGCTTCATCTTCACCAATTGTGAACCTGTCTCTATAATTTTTACTATAAATATTTATGAAAATACAATGCAAACAAAAATGTTTTTTTCAACTTAGTAGAAAAATTATGAGATAAAAAGCTCCCTGTGGTGGTAAATAGTCAATAACTATATATTGAGCAAGATTTCCCAAGAATATTTTTATCAGAAATTAGGCCTCTTTAAAAACTGAAAACAGCAGAGGAGTTGTGCTCATTGACATTTCCCATGAAATGCTTCGGCAAGGACGGTCAGTCCCAGCCAAGCCCTGGAATCGCTCCAGGAGACCATCCACTGCAGACCCTTCCTTAAGAGATGTGAGCACTAGACCCCATGATGCTGCCTCTAGCGCCATTCTCCCTGTAGGGGCTCTAAACCAGGGGTGGGCAAACTTTTTGACTCGAGGGCCACAATGGGTTCTTAAACTGGACCGGAGGGCCGGAACAAAAGCATGGATGGAGTGTTTGTGTGAACTAATATAAATTCAAAGTAAAGGAGCGGAGGGGAGAGCAAGAGAACCCTCTGCTCTTTCGGCTCCGCGGGCCAGATAGAACAGCTGAACGGGCCGGATCCGGCCAGTGGGCCGTAGTTTGCCCACAGCTGGTCTAAACCGTACACTTCCCTACAAGATAGGGGGAGACCTCAGAAGGAAATGACAGAACAGGGAAAACGGGGATGGAGGGAGAAAGAGTAGCCATGCATGGCCAAGGGCAGCGACTCCCCAAACCTGCTGACACTCACCAGCAGCCACTCAGCATCACTACCTCCCAGGGGCAATGCGGGGGAATCTTCTGTTCCCAAACTCTCAGAATTCCCCTTTCCACCCCCAGCATTACATCACTCTACTCAGAAGGTCTGGCCCTGCTTCCCACCCACATGGCCAGCTCATCTACTCTTCCTCTGAGTGATGAGTAAACACAGGCTCTATCAGGGTGAAGATGGACCACGGCAAAGGAAGCTTGACCACAGGTGGCTTTGCGAGATTGCTGCGTCTCCAAGCAAACCCAAGCAGGCTCTCCTGAGGATGCACAGTGCAAGTTTTATGTTTCCAAGGGTCACGGTGTTGTGTTAGAGATGGGATTTCCTCTGTTATTTTGGTCTTCTGCTCAAGAAACACAAATGCTTTTGTTCATGAAGTTATCTATGGCCACTTTCAAAATCCCTGAATCGATAAGAATAATCCAGCAGCAGAATATTCATTTTCAGTAATACATCTCCTATCGATTGGTTCCTGGCATACTTCCTGGCCTGGTGTGGTCAGCTCGGCACCCACTGGCTGAGATGTCATCATACTTATCGACGGTAAACTAATGCAGAAGGTCACACATTTATCCAACTGGCCCTCTCTGGCCTTTCACGTGGTTGTTAGCTGTTCTCTGCCTCCTGACTCTAACACAGACCTGGACTGTGGCTCAGAGGCAGTCTACCGTCAGCCATCAATGGCTTCGCTTGTAAAATCAGAGTGCTCCTGAACTCCTTTGCAGAATACTTTGAAGTACTTTGATAAATTATAGCACCAGTACACAATTACGGTATTGATTCCTGAAGTCACCAGGTTCTCTGTCAGGCCCTGTTGCATTTGCAGCTATCTTTTAAATATCTTTTCTCCTTTCTTAGAAAAGTGTCCAAAAACCTGGCAGGCACCATTATTTAAGGAGTGTGCAATGCCTTCATCATTTGAGTGTAACAGGATAGGTCTTTATAAGCCTCTTAAGGTGTCCATTTGCCTCCTTTACAAACACCTGCTCTAGGACCCAACACAGGACTAAATCAAGATGTTGAGCAGATTATGTTTTCTTGACAGAACTGAATACTAAAAGGCTTAAGATAGCGGGTGTTAACCTACCCAGAATGTGGCACGTGTCCTATGAAGACATCAGAAATACTCTAAGGCTTTCCCAAGCCTTGATATGCATCCAACTTACTTGAATCAACACAAGAAAATGTGGCAAAGGAAGGGGGTGTGTCAAGGCACAAAATACCTATTTTCCAACACTTCCTGGATCATTTTCTCAGTTAAAGTTTGAATGTGTTTAGACGAGACTGTCTTTTAAGTGTTTCTCACTCTGAAAACATATCCATATACCAAGAATAGAGCTGGCATTTTTTTTATTTTTCACCGCCACCCTAAAATGCTATCATTAAAGGAAAAAAACACACAGAGTGCTGATACAGAGCAATATATTATCTTTCCCGGCTCTAAGTAATCAGCCTGCACGTGGCCGTAACCATGCCTCTTCCCCACAGCCGGGCGGGGTTTCTGGGCAGCAGAGGCGAGGGCAGCGAAGCATAGCTGATACCTCTCTCCAGCGTTCAGGGACCAGCTGCCAGGGAGCCGGGTGGCAGCACAGAGAGGCCAGCATGCACCACGCTGCCCGGAACAGTCTCTGGGCCTCTGCTTGGCTCCCGTCCAGGCTCAGCCCTCCACTTTTCCAGAAATGCATCACCTGGAAAACCCCCGGCTGTGTTTCCTGCAAACAGTGGCACTGAGGGAACGAACACGGTTGTTCCGTGGACTGAGACCAGCATTCCCCGAATGCCTCTTTCACAGGAAAGCCTTTGGGGGACTCAGCAAACCCCCCCATCTCATTTTGCTTCCTCTCTTATCTCCCCAGGTTCAGCCAGCTGTTTGGATTAAGATCTCTGCATACAGCCAGTACCCCACCCCAGTCCTTAAAGAACTATGTGGGGTGCGGGTGGGCGGAGGAGCTGCAGAACAGAGGGAAAGCACCCTTTCTAGGATTACTGCCTGTAGACTCAATGCCGGGAACAGCGAAGAAGACAGGCAGCCAGATGCACCACTTCTGGCGACAGCGGAGCCTTTGGTGGCATTCCCAGCCATGTTTTTGGCCATGTTCACTGGCAATTTACATGCTTATCAAACCTTTGCGTTTGGCCCACAGGCACGCAGCTAGAATTCATTTCCCAGCCTCTCTGACAGTTGGGTGTGGTCACAAGACTGAGCTCAAGACAACAGACTATGGGGTAGATGTGTGCCACTCAACAAGATCTGGGCCATTAGCACTTACCATAAAATCCCTCACCAAAAACTATTACTATCTGAGTGTCAATACCCAGGGGGACCTTGGAAGGGACATAAAGATGGCAGAAATCACGTCAGCCTGAATCCCTGAATGACTGCATAGATCAGAGCACATCTCTGCCATCATGGCCTATAGGTGAAGAAAAAATGAGCTTCTACTGTATATTGAAGTAAACAATGACAGCAGCAAATAAACTTCTAAGCCGGTGAGAGCTCTGAGTGTATCTGTAATAACAGCTAGCATTTCTTTAACACAACGCAATGCACCCTGAGTCATCCTGATTAGACACTGGGAGGTTTACCTCACCAACAACCACATATCATTCTACAACTAAAAATAACTGTGCAAGCATTCTCACAGTAGAGGTCAGGTGGGACCGGGCCCAGGGCGTTCCCTCCAGTGGGAGAGTCTGCTGGTGTCTCCACGGGATGAAATACGACCATTAAAAGGGCACAGTAGAGCTGTATGTTCCAATATGATAGATTTCCATATTAAATTAAAAAGTGAGGCTCAAACAGTGTATACATTTTTTCTTGTATATATTTATGGAGTCAGACACATACTTTTTTTCTGCAACGACTAACAAGAAACAGGTAACAATGGACTACCTTTGGGGAGAAGGACCAGGAGGAGCAATGAATTGCTTCTTATTTTATACCTTTCTGTATTCTTGGAATTTCCTAATATTGCATATTTATTACTTTTTATTAAAAATGTCACAGGGGGTAGCAACACTGTGGGCTATTTAATTTTTTCTTTTTCCTACGTCCTTGTATTAAAAAATAGTTACGGTTAAAATATAAATCAGGCGGCACTGAAAGAAGGATCATATCGATGGAATGAATGAGCTGTGTTCTCTCCTCCCAGGCAGATTAGCCCCCAAATGAGGACACTGTGAGGTTGTTGCTGATCAATTGCCAATCAGGGCGATACAGTGCCGAATGTGTATTAATATCACGAATGACCAAAGGCTCCCTTTTTTGTTTATTTGAAACTTGGAGCTCTCCTCTTTATTAGAAAAGTGATGTGGCAAAAGCATTTCTGATTAGCAATCACTGAAGAGATGCCTGAAGAGCCAGCTCCATGGACGTTTTCTCCCAGATAAATTAACATGCCTTCCCTCTGAGCCCAAAGCTCTTTGTCTAAATGCCACATGTTGTGTGCACTTCAGTTCCAAAGTCTGGAGAAAGGAAGAAAAACGCAGGGTAAAGGGGCATATGCAGGCCTCCAGGCAGGCTCTGGTGGGCCTGCAGTTAGCAATGATCTCTCCTAACCCTGGGAGAAACCCCGGGTCTCATCTAAACGATATCCTTCAGAAATAAGTTCCCCTTCAACCTGCACATTTCCCAATAAAGTACAAAAAGGCATCTTCTGAGTCAGAGCCTGGCTCCTCTCTTTGGCTGGGGTTTAATTTGCACAGCAGCAGAGAAAAGGCTGACCCGGGACGCAGGCACCACATCCAATGCAAGGCAGGCCCTGCTGAGCTGTCTGATATTCTGTTTAAATCAACTGAACACAATTCCACCGGAACACAGAAGTTACGGCCGAGAGAATGTGTGTGTAAACATTCTGAGCTAAAGCTTTGTGCTCTGGTGTCAGGCACCACAACCAAATGCAGGGCAAGCAGGATGCTGTGAGTGTACGCATGGCTTCCAGGCACCTTCTGGTGCCGGGCCTGACCTAGGCCAAGGGAAGACACAGACGTGGCCCTGCCGAGCCTCCGAGAGTCCGGAGTCTCCTGGGGGAGCAGACGGGTAAAAGAATCACCACTAGCCAGTCTTGCACCCTCTAGCCGCAAGCTTGACATGTTTGGTCTAGCATAATAATATATCTATTTGAAACTTGTAACTCCCCTGTTTATATAAATTATAAAAAGCTAAACGTTATTCTGCACTTGATTTCAACTCCACATTATCTTTAAAGTACTCTGAGTCAGGAAACAGCAGCCTTGATTTGATCTGGGGCTGTGTTTGACATCGATGTTAAACTGAGTGGATCCATAGTGAACTCCAAGCTCACACACCAGAGGCCTGCCAGGAGGGAGGAGGGCCCAGCACTGGGCATGGCGGCCGCCTCCCACCGGCATCCCCACCAGCCCTCGGGAGCATTCCTTAAAGAAGTTACTGCCAAAACACCTCCAGCTACATTTTCAAGCAACGCTCCTCACAACAAAATCCCACTGAATTAAACACGACTGAATAATTCAATGCATGTCTCTCTCTGGCTGCAGAAGTTGGAGACTGTTGAAGAACCCAGGAATATGATGCACTGGATACTCCCACTCCATGACTGCGGAGTTCAACACGCACTTAGAAACAGGAGGAAAGGCGAGGGGAGGCAGGCATTGTGAAGAACAGGACGACACTATACATTATCCTTGGGACTAGAGTCCACTGTTCTTTTCTAGCCTCGCCTGGAGGCAGAGGGAGGTGGATGCTGCCATCTAGAGAGACCTAGGGATATCGCCTTTGATGTTAATGCAGCCGAGGCAAAAGGGCTAATGGCAGTGGAAGGGGAGGACTTGGCAGTCTTAGGAAAACAGCTGCCCCAGAGTCATGCTTTCAGGAGCCAGGTCCCCAACTGGTTTGAGGAGAGGGCATACAGGAAGGAAATGCCCGACCAGGCAGAGCTCGCTCAGCAGCACAATTCCCCTGAGCAGAAGAATGTAAACTCCTCTGTGACGGAAAATGTGGGCGCAAGGAATTAGGAGAATGAGAGGGAAGAGATGACATGAATAAAATACGGGTAGGAATGGCCAGAGGGTCAGGCGTGGCATTGGACAAGGTTAGCACCTGCTGAGAGAAGGAAACCCCTTGAGTTCCTCAGGTATGAACTACAGCCTAGGAAAGTGGGCAGAAGAAAGCCAGAGGGGGAAGGTAAAATCAGACAGGTAATCAGCCTGAGGCTGGCGTCCTGGGAGAAATAGGAGATGTGAGCAATGAAAAGTGCATCTGTGCTGTCACAAGTTACTGGGAGGTGCGAAAAGAGAAAGAAAATCTACAATTAGAGATGTTAAGAATGGCTGTGCATTGTGCATGATTTTTATCCCTACCTCTAAAAAATTTCCTATGGGAAGGTACCATCTTATCATAGAAGAATAAACTTAACTTTTCAATATAAAAAAATAAAGAGCACAGAAGTGATCTAACCCTGAATTTCCCACTTGACCAGCTGGATCGAAGATTTCTGAGATAGAAAGCCAAATAAAGTTCTACCAGCTCAAAGGTGTGGGGTCATGGGCCCTGATATCGGAACCCCAATCTTTCCCTCGTAATGAAGAGCTTTCAGCACTGACAGGCTCAGAGGATGGGCGTTAATCCAGATGCTCATTTGTCACATCCTTCAGCCTCGGCAGACAGGTTGTAAGCTTAGGACTTCGGTGAGAACTGTTGCCACCAGCAACTTCAGCGGCATCTAGTTAATTTCATATCAGATTCAGATTAGTTGAAAATGCCAGACAAGTGGAGGCCGTTCCATCCCGCTCAGGTCTCTGACAGGAAGAGGAGTCCAAGGGTTGTCAGGCCTGATGGATGAGGGAATTATTCCTTGTGCGCTGTCAGTGCCCATCCCCCTCTGCACACATCCTTCACGTCAGCAAGAGGCAGGGGATGTTCTGAATAACTCAGAATAAACGCAGTTTGAGAAAACAGCTCATGCCAGCAAAGTGGTGCAGTCATTAACTTCTCACTTCTCCTTCTGTTGGCTCTTGTGACAGTGCCATCAAGAAAACCTTTCTCCAGCAGAGGACATCTCTACAGCTAGCGTAGCCGTTGGTGGCATCTATGATTTCACAACTGCAAGGGATAATGAAGCTTGTCACTCCCTTCATGAAGTCTCAGCGGCAGCTGGCCAAGGAGGCAAATCTGCACATGTAGAGGGAGGCCTGGGCCTCGCAATCCCAGCTCCTGTCCCTGGGAACAGCCTTGTCCTTCAGAAACCTGCTGTGAGTAGGCTCGTCTTAGGTTGGTGGCTGCAGCCTTCAGGGGGTCCTGCTCCAGGGGACAGCGAGGCCAGGTGATGTGTCACAGAGTTCCAGGGTGAATGCACGCGATGCTGCATGGCACGCAGGCCAGAAAGATGACCGCGGAGACCTGACAAGAGAAGAAACAGCCTCTCTCCCCAAGGATGATCCAAAAGAACTATCGTATATAATAAAAGCCTAATATGCTAAGTGTCTGGTCGACTGGTCAGCCGTTCAACCAATCAAAGCGTAATATGCTAATGATATGCTAAGGCTGCTCAACCACTCACTATGACGTGCACTGACCACCAGGGGGCAGACAGTCAACCGATCAACCAGTTGCTATGACATGCACTGACCACCAGGGGGCAGATGTTCCGACCTGTAGGTTAGCTTGCTGCTGGGGTCTGGCAGATCGGGACTGAGCGAGATGGCCGGACAGGCCCTGGAACCCTCCCGTGTCCCTTCCTGGCCCCGATCATGCACCAGTGGGGTCCTTGGGCTGGCCTGCGCCCTCTCACAATCCAGGCTGAGGGACCCCCCAACCAAGTGCAAAAATTTTGTGCACCAGGCCTCTAGTGAATTTTATAAAGCAGGGAATGTTTAATATTTTCACAAGGGATGATTTTTTTCTCTCTCTCACTGATTTTCAAAGAAAATAAGGTAGTTATTTTGAGAGATAGAAAAATATTAAAATGAGGGGCAGTTTCCTAAATGTAACTGAACATAAATTTTTACTACAAGGGTTATGAAGCTCCTCTACCATGCCTTCTAAATATAAAAAAATAGCACAAAACTATATGAATTAGCCAAGCTGGCGTAGCTTAGTGGTTGAGCATCAACCTATGAACCAGGAGGTCATGGGTTCGATTCCTGGTCAGGGCACATGCCCAGGTTGCAGGCTCAATCCCCAGTAGGAGACGTGCAGGAGGCAGCCAATCAATGATTCTCTCTCATCATTGATGTTTCTATCTCTTCCTCACCCTTCCTCTCTGAAGTCAATCAATATATATATATATATATATATATATATATATATATATATATATATATTTTTTTTTTTTTTTCTTTTAAAGAATTAGATTATAGGATATACATACAGGGAGACAAATGAAAGAAATAGAACAGAGTCAAGAAAGAGGCCCATAATGTACTTTGTATTTACAACAAAAGTGATGTTTTAGATGAGGGGTTAAGAGATGTTCAATAACAGTGCAGGAGTAACTGGCGAGCCCATAAAAATATGAGAAGAAAACATTTTTAGAATATGAGAAGGAAAACAAAATCTTTTTAAGCATGACATGAAATCTAAAAGTCACCCAATATTAATAAAATAAACCTCTGGCAAAATTAATCATGAGAAAAACAGGGAGAGAAGACACAACTAAAAGGGAGTTAAAGACACATTTTAAAAGGGAGTTAAAACTGTAGATGTCACACACAATAAACATAATTTTCAGGCTTAGATTAAATAAACACACAAAATTACAAAATACCAAGCTGATTTGAGAAAAAATTAAAAATCTGAATAGTCTTATAATCATTTAAAAACTTGGATCTGTCAAAAGTGCCCCTGCCAAGAAATGACCAGGTCCAGATTGGTAACACTGGGAATCGTCAAGAAACAAATCGATGATTCTTACACAGACTTCTGCAGAGATTAGAAAGAGGAGGAACGTTCCCTGTGGTCGAAAAAAAAAAAATCAGTTTAGCAAATACTCCATTGCTCCCACTCTCCCGTCACGGATGCTGGATTTAACCATGTGGCTTGCTTTTACCAATGGCCACAGCAAAGCAGGTCTTAAGAATCAGTCAGTGTTTCTGCTCATCCTCTAGGGGTTCCCAACCTCCAGCATGAGAACACCACACCACAGGTAAGTGCTGCCCCTCGTCCTGGGTCCCAGAGTAAGACGTGTAGAGAAGGCAGGACTCTAACCAACAATCTGCAAGTAAGCCAGGCCAACCCACAGAACCACAGCCCAAAGCAGGCACCTCAGCCACCCCACACAGCCATAGCAGGAAATAACTACTGACAAGAGCCACTGAAAAAGCATGGTGTATTATACAGCAATTACTGTAATATCATAGGAATGGCTGTTACATTCCTAATTCATTTTGTTGAGTTCACATAATCTAATAAAGGCAACACATTGAAAGAAAACTATAAGCTAATACTACTTACAAACATAGATGGTAAATCCTAAACAAAATACTAGTAAACTGAATACAGACATGTATTTTTTTAATATATTTTATTGATTTTTTACAGAGAGGAAGGGAGAGGGACAGAAAGTCAGAAACACTGATGAGAGAGAAACTTTGATCAGCTGCCTCCTGCACACCCCACACTGGGATGTGCCCGCAACCAAAGTACATGCCCCTGACCAGAATCGAACCCGGGACCCCTCAGTCCGCAGGCTGATGCTCTATCCACTGAGCCAAACCAGCCAGGGCCAGACATGTATTTTTTAAGTTGCTATGACATTGTAATTCTTCAAAAGTGTAAGATTAATAATGGCCATCAACAAACACAGAGAAAGCATTTGATATTAAAAATAATTTAAGCAAACAAAAACAGACATTCTTCAGGTGATACAGAGTACCCCCCCACACACAAAAAAGCACTGTAGGATTCATCATACTTAACATGAAACGTGCAAAATATTCTCTTTATGTTTAAGAACAAGACAAGAATGCATGGTATCACCCCATCTGGCGATGCTCAGTGAGTGAGCATTGACCTATGAACCAGGAGGTCATGGTTCAATTCCTGGTCAGGGCACATGCCCGGTTTGGGGGCTCAATCCCCTGTTAGGGGGCACACAGGAGGCAGCCTATCAATGATTCTCTCTCATCATTGATGTTTCTCTCTATCTCTCTTTCTCTCTCTCTCTCTCCCCCTCTTCCTTCCTCTCTGAAATCAATATAAATGTATTTTTTTAAAAGAATGCATAGCATCATCCTTCGATGCAACATTATCCAAGAAGTCCCAGTTAGTGAATTAATTCAAAATAAATAAATAAATAAATGACACAAAGATAGGAAAAGAAAGAAAGCTGTCATTTGCAGATTTCCATTGTCTACAAAATATTCTCATTCCCATAGTCTACAGATAAGAATCAATAAGGATTAGCAAGATTCATTAATTTAAATATTTATATACAAAAGCTAATTGAATTTCCATACACAAGCAAACAGGTATACGTATTTATATTTAAGGGATGTTATTTAAAACTCTTAAGAAAAAATCTAACAAAGAATACACAAATTCTTTCTACAGAAAATAATGAAAACTTATTACAAAACATTAAAGAAGTCCTAAGTAAATGAAGCAATATACTATGCTCTCGAATAGTAAAACTTCATCATAAAAATGTCAATTTCCCAAATTGATCTCTGGATTTAATGCAATTCTAATCAAAATCTCAATCAGCTTGCAGAACTTTACAAGTGAATTTATACAGAAAATAAACATGTCCAATATAGCCAACACTCTTAAAGAATAACAATGACATAAGGGAACTTTCTTGACCAGTTATTAATAAGACTTGTTATGAATTTACAATAATTAAAAAATGGTGATATTGGCACAGATAGACAAACTGACCAATTTCAGGATGCAGAGTCCAGAAATAGAGAAACACACAAAGAATGCCTAATACTTAGCAGTCACCTCTGACGTGTTACGTTCTTTAATTGGTACAACAGTGCTATCAGGATTAACCATTCCCATTTTACTAATGAAGACACTAGGGCTCATGGAGGTTAAGTGACAAAACCATCCAAAATTACTGAGCCAAGCAATGTCACTACTAGAATTCAGTCCTAGGTTTCCCAACTTCAACAGGCCCGTGTTTTCATCATCTGCCACGTTTTGAAGAACCGTTAGTAAAGAAAGCAAGACAAAGGGCCTATAAGTAAAGGATGACAAGAGCTCCATAAATGCTGAACAAAAATCTTAGCAGAAAAATAGGCAGAACACCGCATCTGCCAGCAGAATTACACAGTGATGGCTGTAGGCAGCATTAAGAAAAAGTGCTCTTCTCTTCTGAGCACATCATGCTGGGGCCAGACCATGAGTTCACTGAGAGGTATGTTGCAAGTCCTAGAGATTAAAGCCATGACATTAAAAGAGTTAGGCTGATTTATGTGGGTTACAAATGAAAAACACACCCCCAGACACTCAAATTAGAAGAGGAAACACATCAAAAAAATATATATATACTTGCCCTGGTCAGTGTGGCTCAGTGGTTGGGCATCATCCCATGCACCAAGAGGGGACGGTTCAATTCCCAGTCAGGGCGGGCAGGCAGCTGATCAATGTCTTTCTCTGTCATCAATGTTTCTCTCCCTCTCCCTTCTTCCCTCTCTAAAATAAATAAAAACATATATATACTCAAAACTCTAAGAAAACCACAGAGACTAAAACTCTTGTCTTCAAGTAGATATGACTCCAACCAAAATCATCAGATAGAGGCATATTTACCACCACACATATAAGAAGTAGCAAGGATTTAAAATCAACCACAGAAATGCTATTTTTTAAGGAACTGTAACAGAGGGTAAATTAGGAACACCACATCCCATAAAGTTTGTTTCCAAAAAGCCGTTATTCTCTAGATGGGCTCTCAAATACTTAGTTTAGTTATGTGAAATGCCTATTAAAATGTTTTATGTTCTCAGCTCACTTAAAAACCTGATTTTTCTAGTAGTTTGTTTATGCCTAGCTTCCAGGAATACAGAGAGAAGCATACTTTAAATAAAAATGAAATATAAGAAAAATGGCATTTTAAAGAATGGAAATCAAATTAAAATCTAAATTGCAAATCCACTAACATGTATAAGAAAGCTAAATTAAAACTCCAAGAAATGCTGAAAGGAAATAAATTTTTAGGGGTCATAAACCAAATGATAATATTAATTGCAGTAATAAGGAATATTTAAATGAAAAGCCTAAACTAGGGATTTCATAAGCAATGTTCCTAATTTATATGCTTAACATGCTAACATTTGTTTCTGTTTTTTATACAGCTAACCAATTAGAGCATATTTCTAAAGAACCAATTTGATTTGCTGGCAATTATTTGTTATCTTAGCTATAATTCTGCAGCTTTTCACACAAAAAGTGAATGATTGTCTTACATCTGGAGAAGAAAATACAAAAAGTGATGGTATGATATTTGAATACATGCAATTACTGGCATGTTACATTCTAATTAACATAATTAGCTTTGAAACAGTTCTTGTAATAACTGTCAACATTTGTGTCAATTTAGTGGCAGTTAATGATGTGTAGCAAAGATCTGCTATTCCTTCCTCTTACAAGTAAAATAAATAAACCTTTCCAAAAGAGAAGAGACAGCCTCACTGAATATTCAAAACTCTTTTTAATCAATAAAGCTCTATTCTGGTAGGTTCAGAAGGCAGACCTTGCAGAGTATTCTAAGGATACATAAATTGGAATATGGGTACCAGAAGGGTACACAATATTCTCAAATGGGATTTAGGAAAAATTAGATTATCAGTTTCCATTTCCATTATTTTTAAATATGTTTTTATTGATTTCAGAGAGGAAGCAAGAGGGAGAGAGATATAGAAACATCAATGATGAGAGAGAACCATTGATCGGCTGCCTCCTGCACGCTCCACACTGGGGATTGAGCCCGCAACCCGGGCATGTACCCCCTGACCGGGAATCAAACCATGATCTCCTTGTTCATAGGTTAACACTCAACCACTGAGCCACACTGGCGGGGCTCCGTTTCCATTTTCTATGTCTCCTCTTTTTGTGGGACTTAGTACATTCATACGTCGATATTCACCTTGATAATCAGCAGATACACACCAGTTCTGATGGCTAAACACCTCCTTACAGGTTGGCACTGTGAGTGCTCCAGGTCTCCCATTTCCTTCCCCAGGACCTAGCCATGATGTGGCAACTAAACGGTTAACACCTGGCAAACTAAGCTGCCTTCAGGCCACTGCTGAAGCCCTACAATAAATGTTCTCTATCTGTTAAAATATTTTTAAATACCACCACTAAATACATGTAAATCATTTTAAAATATAGCCACATATTAGGCATGCATACTAAACAATGTTTCATTGATGGGGTGAGCCAGCAGAAATGTTAGAAGCCCAACAGGTATCCTTTGTTACACCTGGATGAACAATACCAACATTTAGCAATGGCAAAAAAGGGCAATATTCGTATTTTCAGTAAAATATATGTTCATATTATAAATGTCCAAATATACAGGCACTGTGAGTGGTTTACAAAATGTCAACTGAAAAGAAAGCAAGTCATATATTCGATACAAAAAGAAGACCCTAGTCTTTGATGTAATACAATGAAAGGAATGAAAAGAAAGGAGTTGAGGTGTCCTTTTTCTGGTTGCCTTTTTGTGTTTTACTATCTAATGACATCAACCCTAAAAGTTTATTACATGTTGAAAATACCACATTATCTTTTCCCCATAACTTTTCATTTCAAACAAGCTTCATGCCTTACAAATAATCCTGCAGGAAACATAGAACTATATTTATCAGAAAATAATCATAGAGAAACTCATATTTACAAAGCCAGCTTCATCCATTCTTTAATCCATACACTTCAGATATTCATTTAATAAAACTAAAGTTCCCTGGTTTAATAAACACAACAGCTTACTGCTCTTGAACAAGGTAACAACAGTCTACATTATCGGGCTCTTCCTATGGGTTCCAAGTGCCTTACGTGTACCATCTCACTTGATTCCAGCAACAACCATGTAAGGTAGGTATCGTTACTAGTCCCATTTTTCAGAGGCTATGTTTCTCGGAAGGTCAAGGTCACACATCTAGTACATGGTAAAGTCCAGACTCCAACCCAGGCAGCCTAGCTCTGGGGCCCATGCTCTTAAACATCACTCTAACTACCTACAATAGTGAAATTCTAAATCAAGTGCTTGTGAAAAAAATGCTCACAATTAGATAAGGCTATGGCAACACACAATCCCTCTAGGCAAGGGGAGAGGTCTGTTCCTCCCATAAAATTCTCCAATTCCAGGATTCATTTTCAGAAGCAAGGCTCTCAAAGGCCAATTAAAATGCACGCAAGTGCTATGGGCACAACTCATATAAGCCCATGATAGTTCATTTAGTGTCATTTCTAAGAGCCCATCCAATTTAATATTCTAGGCTCACATCTTCATCAGCTCAGATCATTTTCCTGTGCTCTCCAGGCAATCTGACATTTGGGGAATGAGGAGGGAAGGGGGAGAAGGCAAGTACAGAGACAGTTATAGTCCTATATGATAAATGCCTTGGTTCAGATATGCACAATTCATAACCCAGGTGGGGGTGGGGGTGGGCAGGGATGTCAAGGAAGACTTCCTGGAAGAAGTGTTATGCTAAACTGCACACAGGCACTGGCCAGGCAAAAAGAAGGGAGTTGCATACAAAGGCATTTTCTTTCCAGAACAAGGAAGGGCATGAGACGAGGAATCCGAGGCCCTTAGAGGAATGGCAGGTGGTTCACTATTGCCCAAGTTATTTTGCCAAACTTTATTTTTTTTATAAGTTTTTAATTTTTTTTAAATTGTTATTTTTTACATATGTGTCCTTATTCCCCATAACCCCCCACTCCCCACTTATGCCCCATCCCCTTGTTGTCTGTGTCCATTGATTAGGCTCATATGCATGCACTCAAGTCCCTATTTTGCCAAACTTTAGAAGCACTTAAGATGAGAAACCCTTGACTCTCCATCAAGGGAACCTGTCAAGGGCATGGATATTTTCTAACAAATGGGGAAAACACAGAAGTTCCTTAAAGTTTAATTAATGCTTTTTGATCAGAGCTATGTAAAGAGAGGGGGACAAAATTATATCACTGGTTCATATTATTTATCAGATTAAAACATCAATGCTTGTGTCTAGGAACCAAAACAAACAAAAACACACTTATACAAAGAAACAAGGAAAGAAATACAAATACTTAAGAGCACCTATATAAGCAAGCAGGGGACATCTAAGATGAAAGAAAAACAAGTTGGTTTCATGCAATGAAGAGATACTTCACAAGACTTCTAGAAGAAGCATTCTTCTGGCAAAAAGAGCAACAAATATATACCCCTCTTTTCTTGGGGGTATATATATCCATAACATGTTAAAACCTTATTATTACTTAGTGAATGCAGAATTCTACAGTACAAACAATAATGTAGTATCTTAGATTCTTAAATTGTTAGGATATACACCACCCAGAGAACAATTCAAGTTTTAGTAGAGAAACATCTTGGATAGAAAGAAAGGAATAGAAACAAAGAAAATAGGCAAATGAAAGAAGGAACAGAAGTTAGGGTTCATAGAAAGCAAACTTGGAATGATGATCAGTCCAGGTGTGAGGTTAGAGTTAAGCGAGGGCTTTATGCCTGTGCATATTATTTGTAAACATATTCTCTGCTGCTTAGCAGCCACTGTTTATGTTTTTTTTTTTCTTTAAATGGAGGCTACTATGCCCTGAACAATAAAAGAACTTAGTATATTACAAATAACTAAATTAGACCTACCACACTGCTCAGTTCTTCCCTTAAAAACAAACTAACATAGTGCCAGACCACAAAGAGAAGACCTCATGACCCAGTGAGCCTTCATTAGCATCTCATCATTGAATCTAACAAAAATAAAGACTTTATTTCCTTTTGACTAAAACACCTGAAGATACCAGGCTTTCTGCCTGGAAATTTCCTATGTAAAAAGAAATCAGTTGAGTGCTTAAAGGCTCCCCATCCACCTCTTACTAGAACATTCTTCTCACTAAGAGATAGATGGTAGGTAGTCTTCTAGGGTTCAGTTGAAATAAAAAACCTTCTACCACTGATATCCATAATCCATAAGCCTTTGGAATTTCATGTAAAGCATTACCTCCCTAATTATTATAGAAACAACATGCTAAGAAGAAATATTCCTATCCACACCACACTGACCATCTTTGCTGACCACCCCACCCCATTCCTCCATGGACACAGGTCCACTATGCCTTGAAGCTTGCCTAACCAACACATTCCAGAAACCACAGCTCATGCCATTCTTCCACATCTATCCTTTTTCACAGCTGCAAACTATCCAGTATATTATCTTCTACTTTGCTCTCTGATTTCTCAGAAGTCTTATTTCAACCAGGTCAGAAGCTCCATTAAAAAGCAAGACTATGCTTCACATTTTCCCCATGGAGGTTTGAATACTACTTATATAACAGGGGCTCCTGTAATATAATCAATTAACTGAAAAATGAGCATAATGAACAAATACACTGATTCAGAATCCAACACTAGATACAAGAGTAAGTATAATTACCACTAATGTTCATTCCACTAACCACCAAAGCATATCTAGAAAAATAAGATGTTGAAGTATGTTGGCTTTTCCAGATCCATAATAACCAGGAAGCCTAAGAAGTTTATGAATTTAAATAATTTTTCATTTTTCCCAAGAAGGGAAATGTTACATCCTAATATCTTCCCTCCCACAAGCCACTGTCTAATTACTATGGGTTTCTTGGTTTTGCCCGAGCTGCAGAATCCTTTTGACAATAAAATAGCAAATAGGCAAGTGCTGATATTTTACCATGGAGGACACGGGACAACGGAAAGGACAAGCTGAGTCACACCAGGAGTCCACCAGAATGGTACCTGATCATCACTCCACCAAGAGACACTTCCATGATGGCTGCCATAACTGCTTCATCACCCTGATCCCAAGCATCTCCCCCAACACACATCCCAACCAAATCCTTGATATCCCAACCATTCAATTAGTCTGGGCTTGGAAGCAGAACAACAGGAACCTCAGAAAACTATTGAAACTTGGAATCAAGACCTCCTCAACATCCTATATAATAAAAGCCTAATATGCAAATCAACTGAACGGCGGAACAACCGGTGGAATGACCAGTCGCTATGACGCACACTGACCACCAGGGGGCAGATACTCAACACAGGAGCTTCCTCAGCCCACAGGCCCCAGGCCAGCCAAGGCAGGTGCCAGCAGAGGGACCCCCAATCACCCTGCAGGTTACCCTGCAGATCTGCCCTGATCGCAGGTCAGACCTAGGGACCCTACCCATGCACGAATTTCATGCATCGGGCCTCTAGTTTGTTAATAAACAACCATAATGTGAGTACTAAAGGCATACCAGGCACTGTCCTTGGTACTAAAGACACAGTGAGGAATAAGTGCCAACATCATCTCATAATGCTTGGTGAACAGGTTGGCCACTTTCAAAATAGGTCCACATTTGGGTAAGTGGGTAATAAGTGAAAGCTAAGCTTTAGCACATGTGCACATGCGTGTGCACACACACACGGTACTGCAGTAATAAATCTGTTTCATTCCCCTCTATGATTGTAAACAATTAAAAGAGGGCATGTATCTTTTCTCTTTAAATCCCATAGAATATTTATGGCCTTTGATAACAAGAAGTCTTCACTTGACCAGTCTGTGTAGGCCCCCACTACACACAGAGCTATTCCAGCAGGCACCCCATCCTTCCCAGGAAGGATGACCCCTACATAAGGTAATGAATATTTTTAATCTTTGCAAAATGTGAGAAAGAGAAAATTGGGATGGAAACTTTTAAGTGATTTTTTTTCTGGGTGGATTTCCATTAAAAAAAAATCTCTCCTCCTGACTTGCATGCATGCATATAAGCACAACCAATGGACGCAAGACACTGTGAGGGGGGGAGGTGATGGGGTGAGGACATGTGCCGGGAGGTAGGGGAGGCCAGGGGAAGGTCAATGTGGGGGAAAAAATGAGACATATGTACTACTATTTGCAATACTTTAAACAATAATATATATATATATATATATATATATATATATATATATATACACATACACACACACACACACACACACACACATATATATATATAAATCTCTCCTCCCAAATAAGTAGTTTATTCATCCATAGTCTGAATCACAGCATACTTCACATGTTTTCTGCTAATTATTCTCATGACAACCAAGCATGTGTAGAATACGGATGCACATTTAGAGTATCTCTTCATAGAGGCAGTAGTTAGATTACAGTGAGCATTTTATAGTTTGTTTTTAAGCCTATCTTTGATTTACAGACTCAGTTAAACCAACTACTCTGTGGATGGGCCCAGGTGAGCCTATAATGAGATTTACTTCATGGATTAGGCCTGACCTGTAATAATCTGCTCAGGGCTCCCTTTTGCTATTTCGGTGCTGAGTTATGAAAATTCATCCCTTCACCATAAACAGAACCTAGCTCAGAGGGTAATAACTCAAAGATGTATTGCTCCTGGAATACAAGCACCCCTGAGACTCCAAGTATAATGTCCACAGCTGAAGGCACTACTTCACAATTGAGATTACTACTTTCCAGATGAAAAAAATGTTGAACGGTGGAATAATGCCATCAGCTACATACATTATAATCACACTCAGCAGTTCCTGTATCCCAAGAGCCGGGAAGGATACCCACAGTTGCTATAGTAAGCTAGTTTAGGGAACGGAAGGAAGACGTTATAGGAGGAAGTGTGGATAAGCACAGTTTCATATTTGCTTTATCTGAGGGCTTTGGTGTACGAGTTCAACGTGTCCATTTAACATATTGACTTCACTGGAAATCAACAATAGATATAAAAAAGATTATTTTTACCTAACGAACTAGCAAGGTTACGTTTTATTGAGAAGGCAATACTGACTGCTGGCCAGAGTGTAGGGAGACACACTTTTTCAATATATGGACATATAAATGTGCAGAGCATTCCAAGAAACAATTTAGCTAAAGTCCAAGGAAGCGCCATCATCCTCACATCCTTTACCAAAGTAATCCTGCTCTAAGAATATACCCTGAAAAAAATAATTATAGGTGACAAGGACTTATTAAAAGCCTGCTCATCACCATTATTTGCAAGAGGAAAAACTTGGAAATAACCTAAAGGGTGACATAGCTTTATAGACTGGGAGAAATCCATATGTTAGAATATTATGCAGCCTTTCAATTGAGTCATAATGGCTAAGGAGAGATGTTAATTCATAGTTGTATTCTGCAACTTTTGTTAAGCAATTTATCCAAGGGCATTCAAATGGTCCCAACATCAATATTTAGCAGAACTCTCTCAGAGTTCACTAATTGGACTTCAGCTCAGGTTTTTGTTTTTGAGCTATAAGGCTAATGAAGTATTGATATAATATTAAATGGCTGCAAATAAAGTCTCTAGCCTAAATAAATGCTGACATTATGTCAGTACATTCTGAATGAATTAAAAAAGAAAAATGCACTTTTGCATACATTTAGTGAATTTGCCCTGGCTCTTCATAATGCATTTTTGCAAATGGAAAAGATGAATATTCATCAAGGCTCTTTGAATAGATTAGTTTAAATAGTTTGGTTTTAATATTTATTGTACATCATGAAACATAAATTTTCCATTAAAAGGAATGGATACAATGTCAAAAGAGGGTCACTGTAGAAACAAAATTATATCACTTAACCTAATATTAAAAGTTGAAAAACAATATTAAAAGCACTCCCTCACCTCAATAAAGTTAACTCTTCTAGAAAGATATCTTCCAGTTTGTTGAGTTGGTGAATTTTGAGTGAAAATGAGGAAAAAAGAAACTAAGTGATCCACCATCATGCAAGAGATAAGGACAAAAATGAAATCAAATTATCTGAGAGGTAAGTGCTTGTCTCCCTCCCTTCTGATAATACCATCTCAGCCAAGCCCAGCTGATAACCTCCAAGAAACATTTTTCCTACCAACCCCAGGAACTCTGACTCCAGCATCTGAGTGACAGGCACTGTGCAAAGTAGCACATAAAAGTTCATTCATTTAATCCTCGCAATAGCTTTATGAGGTTACTACAACCATTAGACCCCCTATATAGATGGAGAAACTGAGGTTCCCACAGCTAACAAGTAGTAGAAACTAGAGTTGATCTGTTAACCACATTGCTTTTCCCCCCTCATTCTCATTTTCCAACTAAACAACTATAGTTTAATTTCTAAATTCAGTTTGCATAGTGAACTGCTCTTGGGCTTGAAGAATAGCTTCTTCAGTGGAATAAATAATATAAACACCAAAAGTTAATCACAGATTAAAACAAAAAATAAACAGGAATCCATTTAGCATACTAAAAATTTATAGAAAGGAAATATACATGTTTATGCATTCAGTAAGCATTGAGCACCTGAAGAAGTAGCTGGGAAAACAAAAAATATCTTCACCTTCATGAATCTCTCATTAAGTATTAAGAGATATACAATAAGGTAAATTATATAGGCTACTGGAAGGAGCTAAAGCTATGGGGAAAAGTGAATGAGTAACACGGCGGGGGGTGGGGAGGGAGCATACAATGTAGGAACAGTTTCAAATAGGAAGGACAAGAAAGACCCCCAATAAGAAAGAATGTGACAGGATGTTCACACAAACAAAACATAAGTCTCATGATTCAAATCACACAGAAAATTGGAGGAAAAAACTGAAAACTAATTTTCACTGTGTTTCTGCCATCTACCTATTACCCCAAAGTACCAAAAAAGTAGATGCTTCTTGCGATGACCACATACACCGTTTCTACACTTTAACCATCAAAGCTCACAACCCTATTTTCCTAAAGAAAAGTAAGTCACCACTGGTCCTGCTTTTGCCTCCTGAAATGTCCATGTGTTGCCAGAAAGCAGCATCTGTCTAAACCCCCCTGCTTTTGACGACTATGACTTCTTTGATAAACTACCCGTGTGTGTGTGGAGGGACAGAAAGATGGAGGAAGCAAATGGGGAAATGAGTTTTCCCCTCTTCAGATTAATGTATATGAAGTATACATCTGACACTTCATCAGCACTCCCGGCTGGTGTCCCAGCAGGCGGACACTGGCTGAGCATGTATTCTGCCAGCAACCAGGCTACTTAGGATGAATTGGCAACATGTCATTTATCTGAAATGCCCAAAATGTCTGGGAGAGGGAGCACAGCTACATTTAGCATTGCCAAGAAAAACTAGTTACTTTGGGCTAGGAATTAATCTCCTTCTTGAGAAGGTAGTTAGCATTACCTTCAAGCTTGCCTATGGCATTTAAATCACTATAGGTCATGCATTTACTAAAATTCATACCGACCAAACCATGGGGCCTTCATTTATATCTTACTAACATATGAATACCTGCCAGCCACGGGGCCTTCATTTATATCTTACTAACATATGAATCCCTCTCAGGTTGAGGGTCTCTACTTTTCTGAAATGTATGTTGTGCTGAACATGAAATTCTGTTACATCAACTTGTAATGCCGTTATGTGGACATAAACCGCTTTGATTCCGATTTTTACACACTTGAACACACACTTTGCTTCGACTCACTTTTTCAATGAATCAACAAAATATTTAAGCCAATGTGCTACATGACTGCTTACAGGCAGATTAATAAAATCTCCTTGAATGTGGACACTGTAATCTCTTCATAATTTTGTCAGCCTAGTTTTTGAACGGCTGATGTAGAACTAAATGGGATTTGGCCCATTACACGGACTTTAAGGCTAATCACAATTGTAAGATGCCGTGAACAACAAAACCAAAGGGGTTTTAGATGGATGATCTTATTAGGCCACCCATTACAGCACAGAGAATCACACCATCACTCTCGCCTAGCAACTAAAGGAATCTGTCACTTCCTAGGAATAATTATTCGTTCCATCAACATTATTTATTGAATGCCTCCTAAATGCAAGGCCTTGTGCTACAGTAGGAGCAGGGAGGGGCAGCAAGCCAACCCGACAGGAATTCTGCCCTGAAGAAGCTTGCAGTCTAGCAGGGGAATATTAGGCATAAACACAAAGAATTCAAACCAAGGTGCACTGTGATACATGCTAAGGAGAGTCAGGAGGTGAAGGCTGGCTTACAGCTCTAAGATGGGGTGCTGGGGGTGAGAACCGCGGCCAGGAGAGGGTCCAAGAGAATCATGTTCTACTGTACAGAACACCTACAAAAACATCAGTTTGTTTAGAAGATAAAGAAAGAAACAAGGAGGAGGAAGAAGAGAGAAAAGGCCAGTCAGAGAAAGCAAGTACCATAGGATTTCACTTATAGGTGGAATCTAATGAACAAAATAAACTAACAAACAAAACAGAAACAGACTCATAGATATCAGAGAACAGACTGGCAGCTGTCATAGGTGAGTGGGTTGGGGGCCGGGTGATAAAGGTGAAGGGATTCAGCAAAGGAAAAACAAAACTCATAGACACAGACATCAGTAGGGTGATTAGCAGAGGGTAATGGGGTGAGGGGGTAGAAGAGGGTAAAACGGAGATAAGTGGTGACGGAAGGAGACTTGACTTGGGCTGGTGAACACACAATACAATATACAGATGATGTATTATAGAATTCTATACCTGAAACCTATATAATTTTATTAAACAACTAGAGGCCCAATGCATGAAATTCGAGCAAGGGTAGACCCTCGCAGCCCCGGCTTCATCCAGAAGGTCTTTCGGATGGTCGTCCGGACGGTCGTTCTGCTGTTCGGTATAACTAGTATATTAGCTCTTTATTATATAGGATGTCACCCCCCCCCCCCAAAAAAAAAGAAAGTAAGTAAGTTCTAATAGGTGTATATTTCCACCTCTCAGCATCATTATCAAATCTGAATCTGTTAGTTGTAATCAGCAGAGGTACTTTAAACATAATCCAATCCAAAAACATTAACTATTAACACTTCGAAAAGGGTACATACTGTGACACACTGAAATAAACGATATGGCATAGAAACCTCGACCAGTTCAAGCAGAACAACGGGGGAATCAGGAGGGTCTCTGCCCGGCAGCCCTCCTCCAGCTGCTGTGGCTCTCAGGTTGTGGGACAGAGACTTGGTCAAACAGCTCACAAATAGTTTTCCTTAAACAACAACTGAGCAATCATGAAACTTCAGAATGAGACATATGATGTGGGCTACATTTTAAACTTTCACTGTCTAGCAGTGAGTGGTTAATCACAGTCTGGCTTCTCTATCCAAACTTACCCATAATATGATAAGAACAGAAGTATTAATTCTGCTAAGATTTGAGACTTGTTATGTGCCAAGTACTATTTTAAGTTTGTTTCTATAATAGTTTGATATTTTCTCTAGTTTTACTTTTTAAAAAAATATTTTTATTGATTTCAGAGAGGAAGGGAGAGGGAGAGATAGAAACATCAATGATGAGAGAGAACCATTGATCAGCTGCCTCCTGCACAACCCCCACTGGGGACCAAGCTCACAACCCAGGCATGTTCCCTGACCGGGAATCGAACCGTGACCTCCAGGTTCATAGGTAGACCCTCAACCACTGAGCCAGGCTGGCCAAGCTAGTTTTACTTTTAAGCAACACTATACAAACTTGCAGGGTGAATAAGTTAATAATTTAAGTGACTTTGATAAGAATGTCATTGGATAGACTTTGGGGAATACTCCTCTTATGTTTTTTATTAATAGTCCCCCTTATTTTTCTATCTTATTCCCAAATACCTCAGGTCAATGACTAAATCAGTTTCTGTGTTTGAGTATGTAACATATATCCTATATAATAAAAGGCTAATATGTAAATAGACCGAAAGGTAGAATGACCAGTCACTATGACACGCACTGACCACCATGGGGCAGACGCTCAATGAAGGAGCTGCCCCCTGGTGGTCAGTGTGCTCCCTCCCACAGGGGCAGTGCTGCTCAGCCAGAAGCTGGGTTGATAGCTGGCGAGCCCAGCAGCGGTGGCGGGAGCCTCCCCAGCCTCTGCAGCAGTGTTAAGGACATCCCTTGAGGGCTCCCAGACTGTGCGAGGGTGCAGGCCAGACTGAGGGACCCCCCGCCCCGAGTGCACACACACTAATATAAGGGTAATATGCTAATTAGACTGGAAGACCTTCCGGGAGACCTTCCAGATGTCCTTCTGGACAAAGCCATGGTGGCAGGGCCGAGGCAGAGGTGGTTAGGGGCAATAAGGCCGGCAGGGGAGGGCAGTTGGAGGTGGTCAGGCTGGCGGGGGGGAGGAGGGATAGTTGGGGGCGAGCAGACCAGTGGGGGTGGGGGGCAGGTGGGGGTGAGCAGCCTGGGGGAGGAGGCAGTTGGGGGTGATCAGGCCAGCAGGGGGGGCAGTTAAGGAGTTGAGGGTGAGCAGGCCAGCGGGGGGCGAGGGGACAGTTGGGGGCGAGCAGGCCAGTGAGGGGGCAGCTGGGGGTGAGGAGGCCAGCAGGGGGAGGCAGTTGGGGGCTATCAGGCAGACAGGGGGGTTGGGCAGTTAGGGGTGAGGAGGCCAGCAGGGGGAGGCAGTTGGGGGGGATCAGACCAGCAGGTAGAGTGGTTATGAGCGATCAGGCAGGCAGGCAGGTGAGTGGTTAGGAGCCGGCAGTCGGACATCCCCTGAGGGGTCCCACATTGGAGAGGATGCAGGCTGGGCTGAGGGACACCCCCCCACCCCGTGCACGAATTTCATGCACCGGGCCACTAGAGTGTGTGTGTGTGTGTGTGTGTGTGTGTGTGTGTGTGTGTGTATCTCCTCTGTAACAGTGTTGATTTAATCAGAATGATTTTTCTTGGCAATAAACATACAAGATTACTATTTAAGTGTTAAGAATAATATTGCATTGACCCCAAAAAACACTTTTAAAAAAAAATCACTAATTGTGAGAAATTTTCCTTACAAAGTAAATACTTACAGTAAAATAAGCTTTTGATAAAACTCCCCAAGAAGAAAAAGTAACTTTGAACTTGGGGATGATATGAAGGAAAATGTGATCATCACTTTAATTGCACCTTTAAAATAAGTCCCAAATTTTTCATAAAAGGAAGACTACAGTGGATAAATCTGGCAACACCTTGACTGGGGAAAGAAATTAACTTCACAATGAGGGACAAATAGACATGTGTCTGCAGATGGCAGGCCCAATATGATATTCTAGATTGGAATGCAAAACCATGAGGAAATATCAAACATATAAGCCACATGTAATATGAGAAATATTCCATTAAAACACATAGGTGGGAGTATGTAGTCTTCAAAGATCTTGATGTCTAAGTGGTAAAATAAAGGCTCTGGAAATAATCCCAGATTAAAGGGAACTAAATAGATATGACAATTAAATGCATGACTGTGGACTGGATCCTGTTCTGGGGGAGGGAAAATGCTATAGAGGACATTATTGAGCCAACTGATAAAACTGAAATGCAGATGACAGAGTAAAGGGCTTTTTATCAGCCATAAATTTACTGAAGTTGATAACTGTGATAACAAAAGGCTATGATATATACAAGCTACTCACAAACAGTTTTTAAAAAGTATGTGTGTATGTACACATATATGTATATGCATGTGTCTATATACAGGGAGAGAAAGCAAATTATAAAGCAAGTTGGGCAAGAGTTTAATAGTTGAATCTAGTAAAGGACCAGCTGGTGTTCTATTATTTTTCTTAGTCTTGCAACTTCTCTGTTAGTTTGAAATTGTTTTAAAGCTTAGAAACATGTTCCTTTCTTTTGAGGGAAGAGTGGAGACAGAGTAAAATTGAAAGAAATACTCCAAATTAGGTTAGGGGTGGGGGGTGGGCGCTTGGAAAAATGAGCACACTGAAAACAAGGAATTTCACACTGCCAAATCTGTGCTTAATGTTAAATGTAGGTTCAAATCTATTTAAACTCAATAAACTTACAACAGTCCCTAGGGAGGTGACAAGATGGGTAAGACCCATCCCACCACAGACAGAGCCCAGAGACACACTTACCAGACTGGCCGTGAGCGAGGGCGCCGACTGGCCCAAGGCCTGGCTGCGCATGCGCACAAGGTTGGATGTCTCTGCGGACGCTGACCAGGTCTGTCCTGCGGTGGGGTTCGGAAGGAGGTACCGTCCTGCCGGGATTAAAGAAAAGACAATGTAAGTGACAGGCAGAACAGTAACACCTCCATGGCAATGGCAGATCTCTTCTTGACCATCCTATATAATGTTTGCCAATAATTACATTTACCAAAAGCAACTGGAGGCAAATTGTTTTAATTAAGACAAGTTCTGACCCTGATTTCCCACATACTGGTAAACCCAAGAGTACCTCTTCATCCCCAGCATTTGTAGCTTTCAGCCAAGGCAGAATGAAGTATCTTGTTACTGCTGCCTATTCCACCAGAATGTGCTGAGGATGTATATAATACAGAAAGCATTCCTAGCATCTTAGAAATAAACTTATGCAGTTATAACTGTACTTTTAAAATGTCTAATATGGAAAGTGACAGAGGATTCACCTGGAAAAGAGTCCGCAAAGTGGAGATCATGACCAACGAAAGGAAGAGTTGGAATTCTTTCAAAGTGAAATGGGGCTGGTGCTTCTCTCTCTGAAGCACTGGTTGGTCATCCAACCATGTCCACAGGACACATAATTGTATCCATTTGCATAAATCAGGACATCAATGTCAGTTGAGCTTCACTGAGCAATTCACATCAACCTTGAACTCTAATATATGTGTATGCCTTTGAAAGTCAAACAGTTGAACCAATTCACACTGTATTAATTTCTTAGTACAGGGACTAGACCAGTTATCAATGCACAAGAAATAAGGCTTTTTGACTTCAGGAAGTTAGGATGAAGTTATGAGTATTCACATAGTAATGAAGCTCAGTAAAAGCAGAGGCCATATTTGATTTTTATCTGCTTTGTCCCAATACTAGCACAATGACTGGCCGTAATCGGTGCTCATTTAATTTTTCTCAAATGATGAAAGAACAAGTGGGCACTTCTTTCCCATAAAACACATAGAAACAATAAGATGGCAGGCAGTCTGTGGTGTCTCATCTAAGGGCTGTGTCTATGGGGACTCGAGCTTCATACCTCTCAGAAACAGGAAGGACTATAGCCACATGTGTGGCTGGTGGTCCTGGAGCAGAGGTGACGTTTGTTCCTAGGATTCTCCCCCAACAGATCTGTTCCATGTAAAAGAGGCCCACTCTCTTACCTGTGGCATACACTTCACAAGCATGTCCCACTGGTTAATAAATATTGCAAAATATTAGCTAGTTAGCTATTAGTATCCATTCTAACTATCAGCACTATCAAAGTATAGAAGCCAGGGGCAGCTCCCACAATTTTCTATGTTGAGGTCTAATCTATATATATAAAAGCCTAAGCAACCATTCCACCATTCAATCGTTTGACTGTTCAACTGGTAGCTATGACACACACTGACCACCAGGGGGCAGACTCCCAATGCAGGAGCTGCCCACTGGTGGTCAGTGCGCTCTCACAGCCAACCTCCCGCTTCTGGCTGATCTCCCACGATCCCTTCCCCCCAGCCAGCCGGCCCCAACCGGCCCCGATCAGCCTAGATCGGGCCTGGGCAAGACAACCCCAATAGGCCTCCATCACTGGCTAGGCCAAGGGACCCCACCCATGCATGAATTCTTGCACTGGGCTTCTAGTGTTTTAATAAAAGTACTTCCAGAAATATATATTTTCATTGCAAAGGTAAAAATGGTTTCCTATTTTGCCAAAATTGCTCTTTCACTCTCTTATACAGTGAAAGGACAGACTCTAGAGAAAACCAGATCTGCTTTTGATATCTTAACCTATAACAGAATAACACTGGGGAAGGAAGTTAGTCAACCTCTCCTGGCCTTCATTTTTCCATCTCTAAAATGGGGATAGATTATAGGATTGACTATGTAAAGCTATTGAGAGGTTTAGAAGATTTTATAAGTAAAGCACTCAGTAAATGTTAGCTATTTAGCCATAACAATAGTAAAAATGAAACTATCTTTTTTGTTTGGTTTTAATTTCTTGTCACTCACAAGTAGGAAACATAAATATATCTAAAGAAAAGAAATAACAATTACACCAGCAAAACCCACCATCAACATTTCAGTGATTTTTCTTCACGATTTTTAACTGCAACCTATATTTTCCAGTAAAAAACAAACAAAAAAAACCCCCATAGATTTTTGTCACATGCTCCCCTCAACACCACATAATAGGTTATGACCTTTGCCAAGCAAAAAACATAAAGCAAATCAATTGAAGCATAAACCCTATCATTAAAAATTCAACAATAATTACAATTTGTGGTTCTGGTCATCATCTCAAAAACAGTCAGATATATGTTGTGTAGGATATGTTACATTTAAAGTCTAGAATTTTTTTTCCTTGCCTTATTTTGAAACAATGAACTAAAAGCTGGACTAATAGGGGGCTTTGGGAAATCTGCCCCCTTTATACCTAAAAGCAGGACATTAATAAAGAACAGGAAAATTATAGACTGCATTTAGGAATGCTAACCATTATTACGTAAATAAATGGTTTCTTTAACACAGATTAACTCTCACTGTTTGAAGGGCATTGCATGTTAAAAATATACCAACCTCCATTAATCAGAATCCATGCTTTTTTTTTTCTTCTGGTCCTTCCTGTGTCTTTTCCTGTATTCTATGCTTTATATCTTCTTTGTACATGTTTCAGAGAGAGGCCTGATAGGAGGTATAGAAGCTACCTAATGTCAAAGTTTACATGATGGAGGAAGTATACTCTAGCCTCATCAGTGTTCTGGCCCAGATGCTTCATTTTAAAACCAAGCAAGGTAGATATAAGAACTCTTAAAGAATGTAACATCATCATAAAAAGTGTAAAGGGTAAATATTGTAAGTCACTAAAAAATTCTGTAATTCATTCCTTTACTCTTTTACTAGAAAATAATTATTAGACTATTTCCCTATAATACCCAAGATGAAAAAATAGGTATTCATTTCTGTATTCCTAGTACCTGGCACAGTCCCGGGCACAGGGCCTGGCACTTAGTAAGTGCTCAATAAATATTTGTTGACTGAAATGCACTTAATGGGAAAAATAAAACTAACCAGATTATATTCTTAAATTGAATTTATAGTATAGCATAATAGTTAAAATATATTGAGACATTACTATATGCCAGACACTGCCACATCTTAGCAACCCTATGGGGTACCAGGTCATATTATCTCCACTTTAAAGCACAGAGAGGTTACATAATTAGACCAGGGCACACAGCTGATAAGTGAGCAAAACATGGATTCTTACTTTGAAGCCCAAATCCTATCATAGGAAAATATTCATTACATATGTCAAGGTGAAAAACAAGGTATAAGAGAAGATGATTTTATATTTAAAAGAAAATAACATGCAGATGAGATTAAATGAGATAATGCACTTAAGGCACCAGCCTGGGACATGGAAGGCAGCCAATATACTATCACTACTCCCATGATCATAAGAGCTTTACGACTCCACCGATACACCCTCACCACCAGAGCAACAAAATAAACCAAGGCAATGGATTCCTTGGCCAGATCACAAAAGAAATGGAGAAAACTACTGAACAATATTACAGTAAAGAACAGTATTTCTTGCAAAATTGTTGTTCTCTCTGGCAGGGAAAATGGGAACTGGGTCCAGGGAGAAGTATGCTATAATATTTGATTGTTTTAAAAATTATCTGCAGGGAATAAGAATTAAGTTTTCACTTGTGGTTTTAATAAATTTAATATTAAGTTTTTCTAATGTAGCTGAAGAATGTGGCAATTATTAAGCTTTGGAAGAGGTGGCTGGCAGGTATATGCAGTTGTACTAAATTATTCTCTACTGATTTCTTTATATGGTATTATAAAGGGTGTCCCAAAAAATGTATACATACTTTGAATAGTTATTAATTCCAATGGGTTAAATCTGAAAAAAAAAGAAATATCTATTGAGGTATCAAGGAAAAGTGTGTATACATTTTTTGGGATACCCTATAAATACTGCTTTTAATGATTCCTATCAAAAAAATTGCTCCAAAATCTAACATGGCAAACAAGCCAAGAGCATATTCTTCCCACCCCTCATAATGGCAGTTCCTGAGGACACATCAGGGAGGCAGGCGGCCCGCGGGCCACAAGTGTGACATGCTTGCTCTGGATAGACCTAGAAAAAGCACTAGGGGAGGGGGCACCAGGAAGCAGGGCCACTTTGTTCTCTCTGTAGACTCAAACCACACTTTGAACACTTCACTGTTGTTAGCTCTCACTGTTGTTAGTTCTCACTGTTGTTAGCTCTCACAGGGCAGTTTACAGCAAGCAGAGACCCTTGCTAACAGGACACACATGCCATCCTCTCCTCTGAAATCCCTCAGGCCAACACTACACATACATTTCATTTGCTGCTACCTCTTGCATGAGTCTAATATTGGTAAAAAGACCATAGGTGTGCCTTGTCAAAGATAAGCAAAGCTGGACACTACTTAAAGTGGTAGGGACAGATTTTAATCAGTAAGAATTACTGCCACAGGAAAAAAGAGTCCAGTGTGAACTGAATTCATCTTCAATTTATACAGAAGTACCTGGGTGTTTTAACAGGAGAAGGGAGGAAGAGGGCAGGGAGCCAGTGGAGGCTCAGCTGAGTCATGGAAGGGAAAATTTGCAAAGGGTTGGTCAGTGGAACTGCGATCGAGCCAGCTCTGCCTGCTAGGATTCCACCCTCCCACAGAGACAGGGAGACAGATCCTACCTGGTGGCCAGAACAAGCAGCAAATTTTTGGCAGCCTTGAGTTTTCTCAGGCAAGCACTTTAAGGGAGTTAGGGTCATCCTGAGGATATAGCCTTGAGCTGTTAGAAAGTATAGAAGTGTGTGTTCAAATCTTGAATGGTCAAGGTTAAGGCCTAGTGGAGAAAGAGGGCTCAGAGATGCCTGGCTAGAATTTGGTTGAGGAGGGGCTTTGTCAGCCTTTAATTCTTTGTGACTTAACAGATCCTAACCCACAAGGAGACCTTTAGATGGTCAATAGTTGATAAGTTATAGAACTGAGTTTGAACTAAGTTTAACAGGACATAAAGGTCCTTGGCAGTTAACAGTAAAATTAATGTCTCTAAGTCATGGTGGACTCTGGAGTCAGACTGCTGAGTGCCAATTCTGCCCCCAATACAGACTCCATCACATATTCATGGATTTCTCCAAGCCCCGGGCTCCTCAGCTGTAAAATAGGGGTACATTTATGCAGTGGTTGTAAATAAAAACAGAAAGGATTTTTACACAAGGAACATTCAATAAATGTAAACTTTGAAATAAATAAGAAAGACAAAGGGCTACCCAACACACAATGAATTATAAGGTGAGCAGGGAATAAAATGGCGTTAAGCCACTGGAAAAAACAATTCAATGAGGAAGCATGTATACACATATATAATGAAATGTTTATAATGCCATCACGGGCTAGATTTTAGATGTCATTATTCTTGTATGAGCCTTGTCCTTAGGAATCATATGAATGTTACAAACTGGAGGGTTGGTTAGCCTGACACATGGGATGTTTTATTCCTGCCTAGACCCCCATTGATGTTATTAGGGAAGCGAGGACAACAGATGGATCTAAGGCAGTCATTAGAAGGCACTAACACTGTGCCATAGTTGGTAGTGATTACCTCAAACTTTATATAAATTCCCTTTCTGATGACTACCAAGAGCCTCTAAAAAAGTGTGTTGCTGTTATATTCATGCATCATTTGCTGCCTACAATTTAAGAAAATTAGCATCTGTCAACCACATTATTCAGCTGCACAGGGTGGAAATTAATGGATAACACCATTCCCAATTAGTTGTATGAGAGGTGAGCTTGCCTGGCAATCTGGCGGCTATGTTTTAATACTGAATGGGGCCTGTGGTTACAGCTGGAACTTTGATCAGCTCTGTGCTTTTCGGAAATACAGCTCTAAAACTCCTGTACGTTTACTGAAACACTTAATAAATATGTTCTACTGGCATAACAAGAACTTTAGAGGCAATAACAGAGTCCGTATTAGAGCTGGAGTCAGCTGGGCAGAGTGACAGAAGAATAGGTCAGGTTTCAACCACAGAGGTGTGGGTTCTTTGAATGGACTTTTTGTACTGGTGAGTGTTACTGTTTGGTCACGGAGCCTCTACTTAACAGAGTAAGAAGGTCCGGGGCCTTTTAAGATTATACATAAAAATAAGTAGGTTACTGAGCCTAGACCCAGATTGTGCCCAGGCTACTCAGAGCTTCTTTTCTAAAATGTGTTTTCCTTTGTTTCCATCCTGAATTCCAAGAAACAAGAAGCAAGACCATAAACGCATGTTTTCAAACAGGAAATACGCCCATGCTTTCAAAGCACCCCTAAGCTTAGAGTACCCCTCTGAAGTACAAAAATATCAGGTCAGCAATAATTTTAGCAGAATGGCTATATAAAGAATTACATATAGCCTCTGGAGATGTACTTTGCCACCAAGGAATAATGGTGCCTGACTAGATTTAAAAGCTTCCAGTAAAAAAGTTCCATAGTACCTGTACTGCAACATAGATCTAGCAGTCAGTCCACAGTCTTACATTGCCGGTTACTTACCTTGGAGCACAAACAGGACATTCTAGGGAAAGTAAGACCTGGTTGCCACATCATAAAGCAGCCTAAGGCTTTGGTGCTCAGCTCCACACAGAACTCAGAAAAGGTTTGTGTGTCCCTCCAAGGTACCAACCAGGAGCAAAGGGAAGCTCAGGGGATGAATGTGTTGTTCTGGAGGGTTTTGGAGAGGTGGGGGAGCTACATGGGAAGGGAAGAAGAATGGGGGGTAGCATTACAGAGACGAAGGGGCTGGGACAAAAAGAGCAATGGGAAGCTAGCCCTGTGCTGGAACCATGAGCAGGAAGATGGGGCCACATGCTCACATCTCTCACCCTATGCTGCCCACCTGGGTAGATACTGAAGCTCTCACAGAAAGTTCACCTCTACCACTAAAGTGGAAGGGACAGTCCCACCGTTTCATCCTCTCCACTGCTAACTAACACCTCCCTTGCTTAATTCCACTTCTGAGAATACACACACAAGTTGAAAGCAGTGACTTCAACAGATACCTGTACACCCATATTCATAGCAGCATTATTCATAATAGCCAAAATGTGGAAACAACCCAAATGTCCATTGATGGATGAATGGATAGACAAAATGTGGTATATACATACAATGGAATGTGCTTCAGCCTTTAGAAGGAAGGATATTCTGACACATGCTACAACATGGATGAACCCCGAAGACGTGCTGAATGAAATAAGTCAGACAACAAATGTTGTTAACATTCCACTTACATGAGGTTCCTGGAATAATCAAATTCACTGAGACAAAAAGCATGTGTTTACTGGGCGCTGGAGAGAGGAGGGAACGAGGGGGTCATTGTTTAAATGGTATTGCGTTTCAGTTTGGGATGATGAAAAGTTCTGGAGGAAGATAGTGGTGACGGTTGCACAACACTGTGAATGTACTGGATGTACACATAAAAATGGTTAAAATGGTCCATTTTGTTATTTATGTATATTTTACCACACACAAAGCCACCCTCTCTTGCCTATAGCAGTGGTCGGCAAACTCATTAGTCAACAGAGCCAAATATCAACAGTACAACGATTGACATTTCTTTTGAGAGCCAAATTTTTTAAACTTAAATTTCTTCTAACGCCACTTCTTCAAAATAGACTCGCCCAGGACGTGGTATTTTATGGAAGAGCCACACTCAAGGGGCCAAAGAGCCGCATGTGGCTCGCGAGCCGCAGTTTGCCGACCACTGGCTTAGCCCAAAACACTGCACCTTCCATAGGAAAAAATCAGGGGGTCCTTTTTGTGGTCCAAAAGGAGTTACCCATGTTAAACTACATCAGCACCTGCTCTTACAAATCACACTTAATAACTTAAATCCTTTGGATCATTTACAAGTCAGAGGAACTGTGTGTTTTAAGAACCCTCCGTGGAGGAAGGTTAAAGACCATGGTAAGTCACTGGCTGAATGTGGATGGAATCCATGAGTCAGCAGCCACTGCCCTCGAGTGCACTCCATCACCATCAAGATATTCCTCTTCTACGCCCCATTGCTCACTCCTAAACACTGGGTCCCTCATCATCACGGCTGTCACGCCCACAGGCAATTACAGCCCCCCTTATTCATCCTCGGTGTGCTACTACCACCGAGACACGGCTCCTTTCATCTCCCTCTCACATGGATGACTGGCTTCCAATTTCTTGTCTCCGTTGCAAAAGAATAACTATACCTAGACAGCATCAATAATGCTGCTAAATCATTCTTCTTAATGGCATAAATAAATATAATTTGAGAAAGTAAGAGACCTGTGACCAGTGGGTGCTGAAGTTCACTGACTTCTATATTGTGCTGCTATTCTATCCTTAAAAAAAAAAAGTGGTCTGTGTTTACTCACACAAGAAAAGTCCAAAGCAGAGCTTGGACCCTGAGACCTTGAAGTTATCACTGCCTACTAGCCAGAGGTCCCTGATTCACAAGGAAACTGCAAGCTGAAGGGAGAGAGCATGCATGTATTTTGGGAGGTTGGTAGTCAGGGCATAGGATGATGCCAATGGGGCCTCAAGGTCTGAATCAAATTCACTGCCCAACGCAGAAGTCTCTGAACTCCTTCTGTTTTGCTACAAATCCCCCAGAGATGCCCAATTGCACTCATCACCAGCATTCTCTGTTTAATATTGAATGGCAAGGTAACAGGACCAACCACAGGCCTGGTGACAGAGTTAGGAGGCCACTTTAAAAGGAAGCTTATTGCAAGCAGGGCAGGTAGCAGAACATAAGTTAGGGCCGCCTGATTGGGTAAATGACAAATATTCCAAGAGTCACCAAAGCCCAATGCTCTCCTGTGAGAGAGCTGGGGACTGTGGGAAGATGACAAACACACGTCTCCACCACAGCAATCAAAGCCTTTGGACAAACCGCGAGGCAGGGAGCTGCATCTCGTGCTGCCACTGCCACTGTCCACTGTGGCCGCAGCTTTCAGTTAAAACAACTCTCGGTGTGGATGACGTGCAAAGACGGTGCAAAGGAGCAGAGGTCTTGTCACCCTCAGTCATAGAGAGCCACCCTGTCACTCTTGCCATCTTATTGCAAAAGGCAAAGATGCCATGGTAAGTCCAAAGACACTGTACAGTTTTAAAGGGATGCAATTTGAATCCATACGTACAGAGAAATGCCTTTGGCCTTTCCTTTCTTTTCTTTCCCCTTCACTTGTTCTTAAAAAAATAAATATCTCTTCTCATCCAATGAGATTACCACCCCCAGTCAGATTCTAATAAGGGCGGAGATGAGGGCCCAGTGAGTTCATATATGAACTGGAGCTTAGGAAGCCTCGATGCTGCTCGGATTATAACAGCTGCCTTTCTGCAGACCAGCACCCAGCACACTCCCCCATTCTGCAGTATGACCCAGCCTTGGCCAGCAACTCCCTGATGACCTGGAACACCAGGGTGGCCTCCCTTCCGATGGTGAGTCTCTGGACTTAACATTCTTACCAAAAAGAAACCCCACACAAAACATAATAATTTGGCTGTAAAACTCTAGCTGTAGAGACCAAAGGCTAACGTGACAACTTCAAATTGATTTTTGAGGACGTAGTAAATAGAGCCTCCTCTAATGAGAACATGGTAACAAGAATTGGGCATCAAGCAGTGTTGCTCAGAATGTCTAAGTGAGGGCACCCAGATGCTGGGCGGGGTGCTGGCGATATCTACGTGAGGCTGGGCACAGGTCAGAGTTAACATCTGCAATCTGGCTGCCTCCATCCGCGTATTGAAATATAATGCAGCAGAATGAATTGCCAGACATGTCCAACCCCCCTGGGAAATGACAGATATTGATGAATGCTGCTGGGAAGATATATGGAAGGAAACGGCAAATAAATAGAACCATTTTTTCTCAGAGTCAGCTGCAGATAAGGGGAGCAGCTGCTAAACTCCTTGTCAGCTTCCCGTCCTCTCTTCCTCTTTCTCCGTCCGCTCCCCCATCTGCCTCCTCTCCACCCTTCTAAAACCTCCCTGAGGACTGGAATCTTGCCCTCTTCAAAGTAAGAATCAAACAGTAGGCGCATCTCCTCCTCCCCTGTGATACTTGGACTTCTCAGCCCAGTTAGTCCAACCCTTTCCAAAATGTCATTCCATCCAACATGTTCATGGGGCCCTCTGGATCCTGGAAATACATTCAAATTTTAAACTCATGCAATGACACTGTTAAATTCAAGTCCATTCGACAACCCCAGTCACGAGGTTCAGATGCAAAATTCAAAGGCTAACTACCGTCATGGAGTAGCTGTGTGACTCTGGTCAGGCCTCTTAACCTCCTAAGCCTCCGTTTCCCACAGACATTCTGTAAGGTGGAGAGCACTGGTCAACCTCATAGGGCCATTGTGAGGACTAATGTAGGATGTAAATAGGGAGCCTATCCTGCCATCTGGCAAATAGAAGGCCAGCAATAAACAAGGCCTTTTTATCCCCTTGACTTCCCATTGCTCAACGCCTCCCAGCCGGGGCACTCCTTGGTGTCACCGTCAGCCTGGATCAGATCCTCTCTACACAGGGCACCTGAGGAAAAACTGGCTCTCATTCCATCTGACAAATGGACGCAGCAGCACCGAGTGGGAAACCAGTCAAGACATGGGTTTGCATCCTGGTTTCACCATGTATTCGCTAGGGGACCCTGCATACATTATTGGTATTTTCCCCTCTGAGCTTCCATCTCCAAATCCCTAGAGATAACGGCAGGGATAACACAGTTTGTGGGTTCAGGTCCCCATCAGGATGCTTTGCCCATCTTGGCATCACTGGCATTAAATCCACAACCATCTGCTTCCATGCAGCTGCGTGTGTACAGAGTGACATTTACTTCTGTGCACGGCACGCTCTTCTGTGCTGTCAACTCTGTGTCACCTGGGACCGAAGTCATCTGCCCTTGCACCCCTCCATCACAGCCCACACACAGCACCGACTGCACTTTTACAGAATCATAGACTTGTGTCTGTGCATATTAACTTTCCATTCTGTCTCTCATTTGTATTTCTCCCAGGGCTCACATTTTTCCATTGCTTAGTTCCAGTCTGCCTGGAAGAGTATTCAATTTTGGTTCAGTTGTTTGTTTTGTAACAATAACAATTATGAAAAAGATTCAGCGTCCTTAAACTCGATACGGAGAACATGGCGTCACTTCTGCCTTTGATTTTTCTCTTCTAAGTCCAACACCTCCACAAAGTACTGTGTATTTCCAAAGTAAGCTGACTAACTGTCGGGATACTAGAGGACAATTTGTATTTAGCATCTCACTTTTTGGAAAAATTACGAATCCTACTCAATAACGTCCTTTTGCACACTAAGATGGTTTCACTGACAAGCTGAAATGTCACTGGCAGCCGTGAGATGCTAAACATTTCTGACAACTGCCCTACATCTAAACAGTTGTGACAGAGGCCACAGAGGAGCTGGGATCAGGAGCTTCATAAAAGAAACAAAAGAACAAAGGTAGCCACAGAGGAGATAAAATACATTTCCCACCTACACAGAAATTTCTAGACAAGTCCAAATTTCCCAACAAGTCCTCTATTTTTTGCAAGGAAACATCTATATAAATCTAATTCACCTAACAGTGTATTTCCACATGTATTTATTTGGAACAGTTTTTGTTCCATGCTGGGTTTTAATACAAACAGATTACAAATTCTTCCTCCTCAACAACGTCTGTGTATGCTCCCTAAAAAAAATCTAATATTTTTGTCTTAAGAAATGTTTGTTGATACTGATGGTTGAATAAGCAAAGAATCTAGAACAACTATAAAATGTCTCTTAAAAAATATCACATAGATCACCTCCAGAGTCTCCAAATGGTAGTGTATTAAAGGCCCCAATTTTGGGGGTGAGAGAGCATAATCAGGGACTGTTTCTCCTGGTCTCCTTCCTCCCTCACTAAAAGTCTAATGTTCACTGGACCTTGTTTAAAAGCAACAGAATCTAGGGACCACTTTTATCTCAACAGCAACCCTGTGCTCTGAATCAAATTCTAACAAATCACTAAGTGCTCTCCAAAACATATTGGAACATTGCCCTTGTTTTTTGGTTGTTGTTTTTTTTAAATATATTTTTATTGATTTCAGAGAGTAAGGAGAGGGAGAGAGAGATAGAAACATCCATGATGAGAGAGAATCATGGATTGGCTGCCTCCTGCAAGTCTCCCACTGGGGATCGAGCCCACAACCGGGACATGTGCCCTTGACCAGAATCGAACCTGGGACCTTTCAGTTTGCAGGCTGACACTCTATCCACTGAGCCAAACCGGCTGGGGCTGCCCTTGTTTTTAAGAAGAGAAAAATCAAAGCCAAGATTAGGGTGATGATTGCCTCAGCACTACTTGGAAAGTAATGATCAGTGTAGGGTTGGAATTCAACGTTTCCATTTCTGGTCTATCATTTAGCCACTGACTTCTTCTGAAAGCTCGGATGACATTAAGCAGCCACGAAGTCCAGAGCCGAGGTCTGTCTTAAAGTAACAGTATCACTAGGCTGCTAGGCTACCTAACGGTCCTTTTTAGAGAATGTAGCCATGCTTATGGGGAAGCAGTGTGTTATGGTGCTCAGGTGGGGGAATGGCCATTTGGTGATTCCAATCACCCTCCAAATGGCCATCTCTCAAGACGAAGAGCCTGGTCATTATTTTTTCTAGCCATCCCATTAAATGCACTTAATCTCCTATTATTTGAATCCACAGAGAGCACTGTGACTGTAGAAAGCATGGTAATGGGGCTTATGCAGCCAGTTTTTCACATCAAAGTGTATATCATATATCAGATCTGCTCAGGGTCACCTGCAAAGATGGTCCTTCTCCAAGGTGACTAAACAGCTAGAGAGGGGGGAATTAAGAAGAGGATACTGTACTAATGTCCATGTGTAGGGACTCTGACCTCCTGCCTGCCACATCATTCCTATCTATACCTATGAGAGGACATGTTGTAATGCCCACGTCCTAAACCACTCCAGCTGTTACTGATAGAGTGGCCAGATTTTACAAGTAAAAATACAGGACACCTGAATAAACTTGAATTCAAATAAATCTTAATACACATGCCCCAAATGTTACATTGGATATAAGTATACTAAAAATATTAGCTGTTTATCTGAAATTAACATTTAATTAGATGCCATGTATTTTATATGGCAATACCATTTCCCCCCATTTTTTATTTTTTTTATTTTTTTTATTTTTTCAATTACAGATGACATACAATATTATATTAGTTTCAGGAGTACAACAGAGTGACTGGACACGGATATAACTCACGAAGTGAACACCTCGACAAGTGCAGTACCGTCTGCCACCACGCACAGCCATCACAATGTCATTGACTACATTCTCTATGCTGCACTCCGTATCTCCATGACCCGCTTTCTAACTGGCAATTTGTACATCTCAGCCCCTCCCCCTTTTTCACCTATCTCCCCCCCCCCCACAAACCTTCTCCCATCTGGCAACCATCCAAATGTTCCCTGTACCTATGAGTTTGCTTCTGCTCATTGTGCTTATTTTGTTCTTTAGATTCCACATGTAAGTGCAATCATATGGTATTCATCTCTCTCTGTCTGACTTATTTCACTTATTCAAAAAGAGGGAAGCAGACATTTAAATGATACTGTTCTCTCTTTTCAAAAGGTTTACCCCCTAGGTTGCATGGCAAAACCATTTACTGAGCGTTCAGTGTTTGCAGTGCAGGGGGCATTGCTTTAAGATGTAAAGAATGGGTCCTCAAAGAATTTATAAACGAGTAAAAGGGATGATAGATACATAAGTAATAGGGAGTTAAAAGTGATCCATCTTGTAATAAGAGAACAATATAACAGGTAGTGGGGTGGAAACTCTAAAGTATTTCTGAGAAACAATCAGTGAAAGTGAAATGAAGGTGTTTGGAATGGAATGGGAATGTGATACGGTATATTAGAGATTCTGTTCCTGTATTACACTCCTACTATGGGGTCTCGCCACTCTGGGTTTGTACAGCCACAGCTGTAAAATGGAGCAAAGACGAAACAGCAGAGTTCTTTTGAACAGAGGTTTATGGCAACCAAATCAAAGACAGAATCACAGTGCGATACCCTGCTCTCTCTACTTAAAAGAAAGAATTCAAATGCATTAGACCAAGCCAACCTATTTCCTTATCCTGAGCTCAGAGAAATTCATTTCAGGAGTTTTAATAAAAGGGACATGACACAATTGTTACTCTAGAGTAATTTATGACAAAAATGCAGGCACATCTGCTTAGAGGACACGAAATAAAAACCAAGGGCACAGTGCCATGTACGCATGCATACGTGTAAACACATACGAATGTCCCAGTATGTTACTTAACATAAGTACATGCCTTCCCTTTACAGGTACTTGGATGCTGGAAGCTGTGCTACCTTAAGCAAAACCCATCTTCAAGCCTAATTTGGTGCCACGTTCATCATTTATAGTGGTCCTGATTCCACCTGTGTTCTTATTAAAAAAGATGGAAAGAGACATTTAAATGCTAGTGTTCTCTCTTTTCAAAAGTTTTACCCCCCAGCGAGCACGTCAGCAATGAGTTAAAGGCCAGGAGGGGACTTACCCTCAGCTCTCCCTTCAGGCCCTGGTGTGAGGCAGGCACCTGAGACAGGACTGTCAAAGGGCAGAAAAATTATCCACTAGGCAGACACAAGGAAATGAATTTAGTCCTGGCAGTGCACGGAGATTAAGTGCTTGAATGACAATGGAGTTTGACAAAGACAAATGCCGCTACCACCACCAGCGGCATTACTGTATCAGAAACACTAATTGTTATAAATCTTTAAAATCCCCTGTTGGTGGCATTTGCATTTCTTTGCCTCCTCTCTTTTTCTGGGGAGTTGACATAAACTCAGCTTCATTAACAGTCTCCATCCAGGAAGTTAAAAAAAAAGCTTCCATTCCTGACCTTTGATCGGCCACTAAAAGTAAGTTTCAAACAGAGATGCGTGCTGGTGTGCTCAGCTTCAGAGGACAGCCACAGGACATCACAGCCAGCCTCCTGGAAGGGAGACCCTGCGCGTGTTCACCAGCCCACGGTAAAAGAATCTGCATGTAAATGGAAGGACATGAAGGGAAACAGCCTGCAAAGACTTTCCCTCTCTCTTCGTGGTAGCTAAAAATTTACTACTCCAACTACAAGGGCCTTGAGAGTAGCTGGCCCCACCCTCTCATTTTACAGATGAGAAAGCCCAGAAACAAGGGGATGGCTACTCAGTGGTGGACGTGGGGCCCGAATCTGGGCCTCGGCTCCGCATTTCCTGTCCCTCCCATTACATCTTGAAATTGTGGTGTAGGAGACGTCAGGATGCTATTTCCACTCAGCCAAGTCACTGGCTTCCTATCTGTACACCCCATTCTCTCTCTGATCTACTTCTCCCCCCGACCCCCGCCCCAGCTGCTACTTCACACCCCACCTCCATGCGGGTGTTGACCTGAGACTGACATAATTTACCAACTCCAGCACAAGCGCCTCAGCACCTCCCCTGCACGCTGCACTGCACTGCAGTTTGCACGTAAGAAAATGTCAGCAGAAAAGCCAGTTACTATATCCAACTGTGTACGTGGGGTCCAGGGTGAGGTGAAATGACAGCCCCCACCATCTGCCTTGCCTGCCCCAGCCTTATCTCCCTCTTCCCAATCATAACTAAAGAAGTGTGGTGTGTGCAATTTCATAGTCAATACTAATTTTTCATTATTTATATTTCACGGTAACTGTAATATAATCATTTCCTTTTTTGTGGCTTCCTCACATATGCTAAAGAGTCACAGCAAGCTAAAAGCATTTCATTTCTTGGGGACTACATATATGAGGAACTGAGGAGATAAGCTTAAAATTCACATGCTTTTCAGAACCTAAAAATACACAGTGCATGAAAGATAGGGAAACCATGTCCAGTCATGACTAGGCCTCAGTACATCCTATCAGAACAAAACATATTTTCAGGGAAGTACAAAAAAACCACCAGTGGAGAGAAAACAAAAAGGAACATGATTATAGCCCTTCAAAAAATTCAACCCCTTGATAAAATGCTAAAAAAATATTTTTTTAAAAAACACCTGAAATCAATTTTCTATTACAAAGGGAATTTTAAGAACAACTTAAATTTTTGATATATGGATTCAATAAATTCATTTGTCTCTCAGGAATAACTGAAATCCATTATTTATAGAATCACACTAGACCACAAGAAATACAAAGGGAGAGGAAAAGAAGGAAAGAAATGGATATTGGGAGAAATTGGGAAAGAAAGAGGAATGTCTAGTGCTTTGTGGATCCTAATAATATTCATACATCGTTGGTTTGTTTCTGTAAAGCTTCTTCACCAGCCTAATTGGTAAAGACAGCCTCCTTATCCTATATAATAAAAGGCTAATATGCAAATTGTCCTCTAGGGAGTTTGACCGCCTGCTATGACGTGCACTGACCACTAGGGGGCAGTGTGGAACAAAGGAAGGCCCTGGCCGGCCCTGATCGCTGGCCAGACCTAGGGATCTTATCCATGCACGAATTTCTAGTATAAGTATGTTTAGATCTAAGCCACTTAAAATAATGCCAGCAAAACTTTCAATGACCACTAAACACTTTCATCTTTGGTGTATTTAGAAGAATTTCCATTACTGTATTTGATTTGCCACATCCAACATACTGGGCCAAAGGTCCAGAACGCGAACTTATTTTGCAGGTGTTAAAGATTTAACTGTGTCTCAATATGCAACTGCTTTTTCTGTCCTAGCAATTTTGAAATTCTGTCAGCTACAATTTCAGACCCAAGTTACCTTTTGTTCTGCAGAAGGTACTTCAGCATCCTTAAGAGAAACTGGGCCTTCTATCAATATCATCTTAACACTCTGGACTAATTTTTAAGTCTTTCAAACCTGATCTGGTCCTGAACTGTAAAACAGTTTTCTGAAGAGCCAGATTTGCTGATCTAGCTTGGCTCCCAACACTCTCGGGAGCTCACACACACATCAAGCAAACAGCCCAGTCTCTCATCTGATTCCCAGTATAAGAGAAATGCATGCGATGATTTTCAAGTCCTCATTTAGATTCCTTCCTTAATTAATCCTCTCATCATGCTAGATATCATCACTTCTTGGGTAGGTTGCATTGGTGTAAAATGCCTGAAGGAGAGATTTGAACTTCCGTTAGGACTTTGTACCTTAGCTCTGAGCGAGGTGAGCTGGGCAGTTTAGGCAGCAGGTAACCAGAACCTGGGAACCACCATGTGACCGCCCTTTTATTTATTTTTTAAAAATATATATTTTATTGCTTTTTTACAGAGAGGAAGAGAGAGGGATAGAGAGTTAGAAACATCGATGAGAGAGAAACATCGATCAGCTGCCTCCTTCACACCTCCTACCAGGATTGTGCCCGCAACCAAGGTACATGTCCTTGACCACAGTCGAACCTGGGATCTTTCCGTCTACAGGCCAACGCTCTATCCACTGAGCCAAACTGGTTAGGGCGTGACCGCCCTTTTAGAGGGAGCAACCGCTCATTGGTAGGTCATCTGCATGGGAGAGGAGCTAAACAGAAGGCTCCCTGACAGGGAGCTACTGGGAGGCAGCATCTGCCAAAGGAACTGGCCAACAGATGCGAGCCCCATTAAGACTAAGTCTCAGAGGATCTTCCTACCCTGACTGGGAGAAACTGCAAACACAAAAATATGCCAAAAAAGTCATCTTCAAATTAGAACACCTAGAGAGCAAACAAAATATCCCGACACAAACTGACGTAGGAGTGGTGAAGACAGCAAGTGGTTTTAAAGGCTACTTAAAATCATACACTCAAACCAGGAAGAAGATGCAAATGGATTTGCTTCTTGATCCCTTAGTGACTCGGAAAATTGGGTAGTGACTACTCAGTCCCCAACCCCACCACACACCCTGCTTCCAGTGTCCTTCCATGTTCCCAGGGGCTCTAGCTCTACCCCTGAGAACTCCCACCAGAGACACCAAACTCCTCTCATGTTTATGTAGCTCAGCTGCACCCTCCCCACCTTTGCCTTGATGACCCCTGACTAGGCCTCTCTGTTATATTCTGTGAAACTACTGTTACACAAATTTCCTCAAATATGTAGACAGACTGTTCACTTTCTTTTTTTTATATATTTTATTGATTTTTTTACAGAGAGGAAGGGAGAGGAATAGAGAGTTAGAAACATCGATGAGAGAGAAACATCGATCAGCTGCCTCCTGCACACCCCCTACTGGGGATGTACCTGCAACCAAGGTACATGCCCTTGACTGGAATCGAACCCGGGACCCTTCAGTCCGCAGGCCAACGCTCTATCCACTGAGCCAAACCAGTCAGGGCCAGACTGTTCACTTTCATAGTCTCAGACCTTCAATGGCTGTCAATGCTTCCAAGAAATCCACCCTGTCCTCCAAGATTATTCAACTTCTTTCTCTACTCAACTCCTACCTAACCCTCCCCACCTCACACAGGGGTCTCATCATGCATTGAGAAAAGTGAAGCCACCACATATATTTTTAAAATTAAATGTATTGGGGTAATACTGGCAATCTATTAAAATACCTGCTTTTTATTAAAGGCAAATTTATTAAAATCAGTGATCTAGAAAGGGGACATTTTAAAAATAGGATATTTTGAATATTTTTCAATTACAGTTGATATTCAATACTATATTAGTTTCAGGTGTACAACATAGTGATTAGACATTTATATAACATACAAAGTGATCACCTAGATTAAGTATAGTACCTACCTGACAGCATACATAACTATTACAATATTACTGACTATATTCCCTACTAAAAATAGAATTTATTTTGAGAGGAGTGTAGATTCACTTGCAGTTGTAAGACAATGCAGAGAGGCTCATATACCCTTTACCAGTTTCCCTTGATGGTAACATCTTGCAAAACTATAGTTCACTATCACGACCAGAACAATGACATTGATACAGTCAAGTTACATAACATTTACAACACCACAGAACCACTCGCACTTCTTACTTACAGTCACACCTACTTCCCTCCCACCCCCCTCCTTAAATCCTGGCAACTACTAGTGAGTTCCCCACTTCTATAATTTTGTTGTTCCAAGAGTGTTATATACAAACTAGAGGCCCAGTGCAGGAATTCATGCATGGGTGGGGTCCGGCCAGCCTCCTCCCAATTGGAGGAGGAGATGGCAGGAAGTTGGCCGGTGGGCCCGCCCTGATTGGGGCCCAATCAGGACCGGGTCAGCTGGGGGGAGGGGCTATGGGCGATTGGGCAGCGGGCCCCGCCCGCGAATGGGGCCAGGGGAGGGGCCATGGGAGGTTGGCTGGCCAGCCCCACCCCTGATTGGTGTGTGGGGGCCAATCGGGGGCGGAGCTGGCTGTGGTGGGGTCAGATAGGGGGCCGCTGGTTGTCAGAAGCGTCAATAGTTTGTTTCTTTTTATTGTTGAGTAGTATTCCATGGTGTGGAGGTACCTAAACTACCTGCTTTTGCATCATTTTCTCCTCCTTCCCCCGTCACAGTGGAGGAAGTAGCTCTCTTCCTATAAAAGGCCAACCCCTCACATGTGCTCTGGATACCCTGCCGGGTTCCTCCAGAGCACTTCACTTTTTGGCTACCATCTCTGTCTTCTGAACTTACACACATGCCTGCATGACCACGACGCTACGATGCCTCCCTCTGACCCCTCACACCCTTTCAGTTCATTCTCTATTTCTCTTGTCCCTTTCACAGCATAACTTCTCAAAAGAGCTATCTACAGACTTAACCATCAGCACATCAGCTACCTCTAATTCTTTAATTACCATTGCTCTTAACCCACCCACACTTCACTACTCTCCTAGGTTACCAGTGACTACCCTGCTGAAGCCAATGGTGAGTTCTTGTTCTCATACCACTCTCAGATGAAGCCAATCCTTTTCTCCTCCAAATATGATCCTCTCTATCGCTGTGATTCCACAGTCCTACTTGATGTATCTATTTACTATAACTCGTAAGCATTTCAAACTTAACGCACTGAAGACGAAGTTCATCACCTCCTATTTCTTTATTAAAACCTATTTCTCCTAGTTTCCCCAATCTAGTAAGTGCTATGTTGCCTCTGCCTCTTATGTAAGTGAACTCAGTGGCAATGGCCCAACAGGGACCATCCTAGTGGCCCCGCACCAGCCTTGCATTCCGCTGTGACCATGTGATGGGATCTTGCCAGAAGAATGTAAATGGATATAAAGTATGACTCTTCCAGGCTGGGACTTTTAAGAAGTTAGAAAGGTTTCTCCTCTCTCTTTCCACTTCCACTAGTTGGAAGTAGAGTATCTTAAGGCCATAAAAGAGCAAAATCAGAAGATGGAAGGAGTTTGGGTCCCGCACTCACCAGGAGAAAGAGAGCCGCCAGCAACCCAAAACATTTACATAAGTAAGAAATAAATGACTATTGTGTTAAGACATGGATTTTGGGGGCTCTGCTTGTTATGTCATGTAATGTAACAACACACCATTTTTCCATCAGTATTATTACGAAAGTAAAGAAATCTAGACAGCATGGGAGGTATTTACCTGCAACATTTACTAAATGTTTAAGGCCACCCATAAAACAGTCACATTTTATGTAAATTTGCTTTAATCTGAATTCTTCCAGACTTGCCCACTAAGCTAGGGAGACTTAGCATGAGAAAACTGTTCAGCTCTACACAGCATGCAAACCCTATGTCCTCCAGGTTAATTTTAAAGAAAAGGATGTTTTCTGAGGTTGTGTTGTTTTTCCTTTCCCTCTTGAAACAAAATTCACTCTGAAATGCCTTTTTTTGTATTTTCATATCTTATTCCAAACTGATTTCCATAGTCCAAAAGAGAAAAATTTCTCAATTTTCCCCCCAAGACAGAGCACCATAATTCTACTTTATACTGTCAGCAAAGTTGATTTCTTATTATATGCAAGTTACACACACATACATAGATCCCTCTTTGTTTTACATTCCAAACAGCCCAAACGTGTTTTGAAAAATACAACTCTTCCTGAGGAAGAGAAGCCTTCCTTTTCCGACTGTTAGGGCTGCCACATCCACATACCACAGCATGGAAAGCAAGAGGAGGACTCAGGGCATATTTGCATATCAACAAGCCAGGACTCTGTATCCTGAGGTTCTGCCCTTCATTCTGCAGTTCCCTCGCTGTGAACTGTCAGGTGCATTACCACATGCCCATGCCCAGACTGTAAGGGTCTGAATAATGAGTAGAATAATGCTGCCTTCCTCATCAGGGGGCTCCAAAGCTCAGTCAATGTTTACAGGATGCTTCCTGGTGCCTATTTAGCATGCTGCGGGCCAGGAAGGCAGAAAGCACCATCAGCTGACAACAACAAAAAAATATATGTAAGCAGTGATGGGCACAGTAAAGTCTGGGTCTGTTGTTTAAATGCCAGTCCTGCAAAAAAGGTACTGATTGCTTTTTCTTTTAATCTAATACCCTTAAGAGATTGATTCGAAACTTTAGTTAAGTAAGAAAATGCCAAAGTTCAACCGGTTTGTAGGCATGGTGTGATTATGGGCTTTTTTCTTTATAGTGCTCTGTCTTTTTTGAAATTTTCCACATTGAACACATTTATCATTAAAAATAGGAAAATGTAAATATTTATGCTGTAATAGACTGTTCAAATAAGAGAGTGAAAGGCTAACTGACAGACAGACTTATTAGTGCCAAGTTTTCCCTCCCCTCTCGTTAGTTGCATTCTACATCTGCATCCTTGCCAAGGTGTCAAGGTGGGTGGAGCATGCTTCCACCCCTTGACTCTGGGCTTGACCATATGACTTGCTTTGGCCAATAGAAAATTAGCAGCTATGATGCCAGCTTGAAATATGCCTGTGCAGAGGGACGAACACTCTCATGCTCCTGTCTTTTAGCAGGAGAACATGATGTCCAAGGAAATCAGACATGAGCAGAGCTGAACCCAAACTGCAATCTAGAACCAATCCCAGCAGAACCCAGGCTAAATCACCCCAAACCCAGCTGACCTGCAGCCACCTGAGCAAAAAGAATACTTATTGATGTCTATCACTGAAATTCTGTGGTTATACAGCATTAATGTCACCAACTGATGCACTACCAAGTGCCACACAAAAAAAATCAGGGAGAAAAAGCGGACTGAATTGCGGGCTGGAAAAAGGCATAGCATTCTCCACATGCCCGTTTATAACGGGAACCCAGTCAACCATCATCCCAGTTTGAGAAAACTCTTTAGCAGGCAGAGCTTGTTTCCCCTTCTCTTATGAAATATAAGATTATTTCACTACAATTATAGTCAGCCCTATGAAGCAAGAGCTACTACGTGACCATTCAATAATGGGATTTCACATAAAAAAATATAGTGAGGCTCTTTCAATGTTAAAACATACTATTTTACAACATGGTTTTAAATGTTTACAATTATTTTCCATTTTATGTGTACACCATATTATGGCTAACCAATATTCTTTCGCTAGTTATTTAGATGATATGCATTTTTTATTATTATAAATGGTGCTGCTCGAAATATAACTAGAGTTCATTTTTTTGCACATATTCATGACTATTTTCCCAGGAATTAAATCTGAGAATTAGATTTGCTGGGTTAACAAATGTATAAATTTTAAAGTTTTTACTATGTATTAATGCCTAGTTTTAATTTAATTTTGCAAATAAGGGACTAAGAGACCTACAGATTGAGTCAGCCCCAGATTCCAGCTGAGCAAACATTTTCCCACCTAGGATTCACTCCAATTAATCCTGCTGGAATTTACTGAAAACCTCATGAGTGTTTACTGTGTAGGAACAGAGTGATGGTTACAAGCATGGACACCAGAGCCACAATGCCTGGATTCAAATCTTGATCTTGTGCAATTTACTCAACTGGTTTGGGCCTCAGAGTTCTCATCTCTAAAACGGGGATAGGAGTGCCTCCCTCACAAATGCATAGCGATGTAGTAAGGATTAAGTAAATCAATAAATGTAACCTCCTAAAAACAGTGCCTTCTACACAGTAAATTCTTAATGTTAGCTGTAATGTTATTAGGGATAGTAGATGAAAAGATCACAGATTAATATAACTTGGGATAACTAGGTGGCAAAATTTTCAAACTGTAAACTAGTCCTTCACAAAGTCTTTGTTCTAAGGAACCAGTAGAAAACTGCCAAAGAGAAGCTCCTTCGATTAAAACAAAGTTATGCAATAGGAAGGTGGCTGGTCTTTAAGTGACAGAATATATCAGGGACACATTTTTTATGGCAAAATCACTTTGACTTGATTTAAGTGAGCAATAGGGTATGTCCTTCGGAAAGTTCTTACGTGAATATTAATAGTTGCCTAAAACAAGTGGAAACTATGTTTCTTAAAGATCAGAGATGACACTTCCTTTCCCCTGCTCCCTCTCCTGACACTAAGCACCATGCCTGACTCCAAGGAGAAACTCAGTGGATAAGGATTCCACACTGTTGTTCACAAGCCCAAGTTCTCTAGCAACTGCAAATACCCCAAATTCAATTAGTTATACCCAGAATGCTAGTATCCACCCATCCCTGGGCTAAATGCTTTGCATACATTGTTTCATTAATGTATTGATGACCAATTAAGAATGTTTTCTTTATATTCCAATAAAACTTTCAAACAACTGTTTTGAAAAACAGGCTGATGTCCAAGATAAATAAGTTCTTCCAAATACTACTGAATATTTTTTAAAATTATCTGACCAAAGACTTAATTACCTAAAATAATCAATTAGCAGGCTAAATTACAGAAGTATGGAATTGCTAGAGCTGCTGAGATTATGAAATGAGAATCAAGTCCAGCTTTTTTCCCCCTTAAAGCTAAAGACAATTTCATGTTTCAGGCCATATATCTGCATCAAGAGCTATACCCCCGCATTATCTTAAAGCTTTAAATAAAGTGCTTTAGCAAAAATTGGAAAGAACCATTCCTGCCCCTCCTTATTGATAACAAAAGAAGTTTAAGCAAAGTAAGTAAATTTCTTAACTGAAATTATTAAGCATGGGGATGAACGAGCCTTTTAAGATTTAATTTCCCACCCATAAAATAAGGGTTAGACCAAATAATCTTTAGTATCTAACCTTTAGTGATATAAAGTTAAGTTTAATAACATGAAATTTACATGATGAATTAGTTATTAAAAACCCAAGTTATATTAATTTGGCTATTTTTCAAGTCAATAAAAGTGTCTTGTGGATTTTCTGGATTTGAAAATTTTAATTAATTTAATTTTAACAACATGATTGAAAAACGGGTAAAAGATTTGAAAAGGCACTTCACAAAAGAAGATAAATGAAGGTCCAATAAGCATATGGAAAGATGTTTGACAACATTTAGTTGTCAAGAAAATATAAATTAAGACCACAATGTGATATGACTATCTACCCATTAAAATGGCTAAAATTCAAAAAGACTGGCCACACCACAGGTTGGCAAAGATGCCGAGCAATTAGATCACTTGCCTGTTGTTGGTGGGCATGTAAAATGTCACAGTTTTGGAAGCAGTTTGGCAGTTCCTTATACAGTTCAACATACACCACTGACATTTACAACATGGATGAATCTTAAAAACATTATACTGAGCCCATGAAGCCAGGGACAAAAGAGCATGGATTGTGTGATTCCATCAATATGAAATTCTTAAGATATTGTAAATCTAACTGATAGTGACAAAACGCAAAGCTATGGTTGCCTGGGGTCAAGGATTGGAGGGTGGGGAGAGGGAATGACTAGGAAGGGGCACAGAGAATATTTCTTGTCTGGATTTTGGTGGTAGTCTGGCATATAAATTCACCAGAACCCACCCACGCATACAGTGAAAATGAGTATATATTATTGTATGTAAATTATATTTCAGGGAAGCTTACTAACATGATCCTCAATTTAACTGCTCTCTGGTTTGGACTAGATTTTACCAAATGGTCTGCAGAGAGGCAGGCCCATTCTTAAGCAAGCTGATGTTTGCACCTGGAACTCCATGGGCACCGTTCAGGACCTTCCAGGGTATAAACAGAATCCCTCCTACACATACCACTGCTGACTCACCTGTCAGCGCACCGCCCAGGCTCCCCCGCCGCAGCTGTCGTCCATCCTCGCTCAGCTGGCTTTTAAACTTCAGGGACTTCCCAGGGCCCGAAGCCAGCTCCGGGTTGCTGCACTTCCGACATGGCATGGGTGGTGGGGACAATATGTGGTCAAGCTGCAGAGAGAAGGACAGGACATCACTCGCTGGGGACGCTCCCAACACAACCAGAATGAGAGACCAACCAGGCACACCTTCCTCCTTCCTTTCCCTTCTCTAAATCCCTCTCTCCTGGCCCTGTTTTTAATGTAGCCAGTTGAGAACATTCAGGATTTCACTGTGTGTCTTCCATCTGACAGAGTCTGGCTGGCTCAAAACCTTAACAGCAGGGCTTTTCAAGCGGTGGGTCACAAAGCATTAGTGCAGCGATTCTCAACCTTCTTCAACTCATGACACATATACTAATTACTAAATTTCTATGGCACACCAAAAAATATATTTTATTTTTTGCCAATCTTTTTAAAAAAGGTATAATTTTGATTCATTCACACCAGACGGCTATTGTTGTGTTGGCTGCTGTGATTTCTTTTTATTTGACAATCTAAGGGAAAAGAGGCCAGTGCCCCTGACTAAATAGTCAGGTATTGCATGTTTTAAAAATTCTTGCAGTACACCAGTGTGCCACGGCACACTGGTTGAAAATCGCTGCATTAGTGGGTCATGAAAGCAAGTTTAGTAGATTGTGATCAGTATTTTTTAACACAATAGAACAGAAATTATAAAATCCAATGAAGGAAGAGGAAGTTTTGTTTTATGACATTTTTTCTTAAGTTACACATGTATATGTGTGTGTCCTGAGTCACTGTGTAAAATACATATCTTTCTGTGGGCCTTAATCCCCCCCACCAAAATAAAGAATATTGCTCGACAGAGAATCAATAGATTACTTATTTAGTTGTTCACAAAAAAATTCACAAGCTTTTGATGCTCATAGACATAGGAGAGGGAAATTTCTAGCACCAGAGCCCATAATGGAAATCAATACATCCCTATATCACTTTATTGCTTTTAAAAGAAAACCTGTCACAAGAATCAGAGAAACCAAAGTCCCTTCAAGAGACAGCTTTCTACAAAAGAGTCCCCTGTGTCACAACACTTACTTCAAGATCTGTCCTACTTTTATAAGAAAACCTTTCATAGCTGAATAGGGCCATATCTTCTTAAATGATCACCTTCAAGAAAGCATATATGCATATATATGTGTCTAGGTAGTTACTAAGGACAGAAATATTCATGTGCATATACTATATCCAGAGAGTTATTAAGAAACTTAAAGGAAGTGCAAAAGATATTCATGGAAATTTAAATGGCAATATAAAAGGGCCAACTTTGTAGAAATTTAAAAATAGAAAAGAACTGGGTAACACCACTCAAGGCCAGCCATTTTTAGAGATGTTTGATTGTGATATGTTTTGTTTTCATGATAGAGATGGTCATCTGGTTATAACTGTCTGCATTGTTTTTGATTGATATTATCATGGATATATTTATTGGAGGAATAAATTCAGGAATAAAGTCATCATTTGCCTGTCTATGTGCCCCAGCACATTCAAATCCATGGCACACAAAGAAATTTGACCCTGCCTATGAGTAACTGCTCCCAAGCTAGTTGAGATGGAAGAGGCCGTATTGGATCAGCTATTACCAGATGTCAACTCTCCCTCAAGCTCCACTGGAACCACTGGATTTCAAGCACTTGTCAGTAAGTACAATCTCAAATTCATTGCAAGTCAGTATTTTACTGTATTTCATTGCCACTTGGCATTTTATTGAGAGGTATCCAGAAAGCTAGCAGTGTAGCCACTTCAGGATCAAGCCATATCAGGGCAAAGGGATTCCATATTGCACTTTTGGAAGGTACTGGTTGAGGCTGCTGTTCACTGCATGAAGTGTCCTACAAGGAGGAATCTCTATCTAGTCTTACACATTTTTGCCCCTAAGCCCCCTGGACCAGGAATTGTAACAGGGAACGCTGGACAGTGATATCAGCTACTAGAAAAAGTAGAGCCCAGTCAGTGGTCCAGACATAGCAGGTCATTACACAACGCAGAGGTGCTTTTTGCCTCCTTCTTGGCTCCATTTATATCCTTACCTCCCTTTTTTTTAACTATCATTTTTTTTTAACTTCAGAAGAAATTTTGCAACAACAGAAAAGTCGTAAGAGTAACACCATGAACACCCATATTCCCCTTACCAAAGGTGAATTGTTAAGTTTTTCCCGTATTGATTTAGCTCTCTCATTCTCTTTTTCTGTCCCTGTCCCAAGCACACAGTTAGATGCAGACATTGTAGATCTTCACCCCTAGATACTTAATCGTGCCTCTTCTAAGAACAAGGATGTGCTTTTAAATGCTCCCTCCCTATATTCTATGTATTCTTAAAAGGTGCCTCAAATCTTTTATCGAGGTAAAGGATAAATACTAGGAAAAATATAAGATTATATCAGATACACTTAATAATAAAAACGTGTTCTTACATTTAGAAAGAAAACTTGCAGCCACAAGGTGGCAATGTGCTATAGACATTCAGCAAAATGTTCCATAATAGTTACTCGCCTTGTAAATGCATCAAGAACCCCTCAGAGCAATCAAGCACGTTAAGGTCCATTCTACTTAGTTATTTTCTCTTAATTACTAGTAGCAGCGGCATAAAATAAAAGTATTTATTGTTTAAGGTTCATCAACTTCTGTCACTTATTTTTCACCTGACGTTAAAATTTTCTGCTTGCAGAATTACAATGAATGACTCTAGGGAAGATTGTTATATCACAAATTAACAGAGGTGGAAAAACCAGCAGATGAAAAAAAAAAGATAATTCCTAAATAGGAATTATGAGCCTTCCTTACATATTTCCAAAAAAAGCCAAAAAATAGGAAACACATACAGAAAGAAGAGAAAGATATCAAGGAGAAAATGTAGAAAAATAAAAAAGAAAGTGTTTGCTCACATATATGTTGCCACAAACTATTAATAAGGCAGCGTTTTTCACCAGAATCACAACCCCAAGAGTGGAGTAGAGTTTTAAATCTGGAAAAACTGAGGTAGTGACCTGTGCGGGCTGCCAATGTTCCAAACACAATACAAGTAGAAAAAGCTATAAATATAGTGCAATGTTCCAGGATCCACTTCCTTCTTCACATCCAATCCCTCTCCCAACAGGGCTCTCTCGAAATAGATCATTTTTCCAAATTTGCCGTGTTGTCATGGGCTCTGCTTTTCTTTCTACAATTAGTCAAAGTTTCTCAAAACGGTGTACTGCAGTCCTGCAATTTATTTTTCATTTTTTGTCCTGATTCAAACACTCAGGATCCCTTTAAAAACGTTCCATCACACCCTAGAGCTTTTAGTAGACATCAAACCTATCACTTTACACACTGCCCTTTAAATGATTTCAATTTAATCTTTTCAAGTTTTCCAAAGTCTTCATACTACAAGGAGCTCAGCTAAAGACAGAGGTTGTCTTTGAACTTTCACTGATGTTCAAGGACATCCAAGCCTGAGATGGTCATTCTGGCTTCAAACACTTCTAATTTCCCGCACTAAGCAGACAGTGGACTCCAAGGAGCCAGACGGACTCCTTGGTCGTGTGCTCCCCTAGCAGGCTTCGAGAGCCACAAAGTATCCTGGATTGACATGCACTCTCCAGAAATGGGTCCTTACCTCACTCACCAATCGCAAATACTGCTTTGTGGTGTGCTAGATTTGCTCATAATTTCCTATGTCAGTTTCCTGTAGTTCCAAGAGCCACAAAACCACTGGAAGAGGCATATTAATAAATTTAGAAGTCAGACAGATAGGGACCTAACATGTCACACGTGAGTGTTACACAACTGCTCTTGCTAGCCATTTATCGCAGGAAACATATAAGCATCTTAGAGAACAAAAGGTGCTCAGCTACTCTAAGTCTAATGCAGGTTTGGGGGAAGGTTTCTAAAATTATCAGTCCTATGGAAACAATAATCACCAAAATTCAATGTCTACAGTTTTCTACATTTATCATCTCCACCCACTGTCTTCTGTTTTACAAAGTATCAGGCTAGGAAAAAAAAAAGAAGAAGAAGAAGAATTCACCGCGAAGATAAATGAAAAGCAAAGGTACATGGTTCATGAGACTGGACCTTATTTTTGTTGAGTGTCTCTGCCATCACCACCACCACCACCATCTCCAAACACGGACCAGGGGTTTCTTATTCTATGGCTATTCCCTAGCAAAAGGCATATAGTAATTTTCTTTTTAAAAGGCATGTAGTAATTTTCAGTGACTATTGACCCTGCAGCCTTCTTAACTGACAACTTCTCCAACCTCATCTCCAGACACGTTCATGCCCAAGTACATGAGTTCTCTAATTTATAGTTTCTAAATATTAACAACATTGATATGAACATAAACATATTTTTTAATTTTTAATTTTTTTCAAAATTTCAGTTTGCATTCAGTATTATTTTGAATTAGTTTCAGGGGTATAGCATAGTGGTTAGACAATCATATACTTTACAAAGGGATCCCCCTGATATTTCCAGTACTCAACTGACACCATACATAGTTATTACAAATTATTGACTCTATTCCCTATGCTGTACTTTATATGCCTGTGACTATTCTGTAACTACCAATTTGTACTTCTCAATCCCTTCACCTTTTTCACCCAGTCCCCCAACCCCCCCTACCACTTTATTCCCTTCTCTATTTTTCTTCAGAGCATCTATCACCACATGATATGCTAGATCTTTTCTATTTGTTCATTATCTTCCTTCTCCCGCTAGCATGCAGGTTACATGAAATGATACACTAGTCCAGCGGTCGCCAACCTTTCGAACCTCATGGACCACCAGTGGTCCGCGGACCACCGGTTGGCGACCGCTGCTCCAAAGGTTTCCTTAAACCAGTGGTCACCAACCTTTTAGACCTCACGACCACCAGTGGTCCGCACACCACTGGGTTAGTGACCGCTGCACTAGTCTGTTTTGTCCACAGCTCTATTTGGTCCACTGCTCTTCATAAAAGGTACCCTGTAAATATTTGTGGAAAAAAAATGCCAACTTCTAGGAATATGTGCCAAGAAAACAGAAACACCAATCAGAAAGGATATATGCATCACGATGTTCATAGCAGCACAATTCACCACAGCTAAGATTTGGAAACAGCCTAAGTGCCCATCAGCAGATGAGTGGATTAGAAAACGGTGGTACATCTACACAATGGAAAACGGAGGTACATCTACACAATGGAGTCAAACTGGCAATCTGCTATAAAAAAGAAGGAATTCTTGCCGAAACCGGTTTGGCTCAGTGGATAGAGCGTCAGCCTGCGGACTGAAAGGTCCCAGGTTCGATTCCGGTCAAGGGCTCGTACCTTGGTTGCGGGCACATCCCCAGTGGGAGGTGTGCAGGAGGCAGCTGATCGATGTTTCTCTCTCATCAATGTTTCTAACTCTCTATCCCTCTTCCTTCCTCTCTGTAAAATATCAATAAAATATTTAAAAAAAAAAAAAAAAGAAGGAATTCTTACCATTTGCAACAGCATGGATGGAACTGGAGAGCATTATGCTAAGCGAAATAAGCCAGTCAGAGAAAGATAAATATCACATGATCTCACTCATTTGTGGAATATAATGAACAACATAAACTGATGAACAAAAATAGAACCAGAGTCATAGAAGCATCGAACAGACTGTCCAACCTATGAAGGAAGGCGGGGGGGGGGGGGGGGAGGGGGCGGCGTGATGTGAGGGGGTAAGAGATCAACCAAAGGACTTGTGTGCATGCATATTGAGCATCACCAATGGACACAGGCAGTAGGAAGGTGAGAACATGTGCTGGGGGGTGGGGGCGGCCAGTGAGAGGTCAATGGGGGAAAAAGGAGACTTATGTAATACTTTAAACAATAAAGAATTTTTAAAAAATGTTTTAAGGAAAAAAATAAATTGCAAGTCTCTGGTATTTAGTAAAAATATAACAACAGATAAATAAGGAACACATGCCACAAGGGTTTTTATTGTTGGAAAAATCAGAATAAAATTGTATTAAATGTTACTCAAGGTGAAAAGGCTAAAGTGAAATCTATAGTATTCTAACAAAATCGAACACGTCATGTATAAAAAAAAGACCCTTAGGTTATAGCAAATGACAACTTTTCAAAGAATCTTTTCCATATACAAACTAATATGCTAATTTTGAACACTGCTACCTTTGAAGGTGATTCCTAAATAATTAGTTATTCGACCTTTTAACTATCTCCTAACTAGCATATTCACTTGTGTCTATCAATCCAAGCCTTTTGCTACCCCCAGTCCTCCTTTCTGTAATTCCTCACTTACTCTCATGGTGTGGCACATGCATTTTAAAGACCCATTCAGAATGCATGTGCCCTAAGGCCAAAGTTCGTTAGTTCAAAGGGATCACAATGCCATCCGCATACATAATGAGAGCTCACCAGTAAAGTCTTTTTTTATGATTAAAAAATGAGAAAGAGAAAGAGCCTGACCATAAGGTTACGAAGACATTGTTCAGCTATTCTGTTTCTTGATATTAAATATTCTAAGAAACCAAAGATATGAAAATATAGGAATAATTATAAAACTGCATAGACGATGTTTGTAATTTTAATAAACTGCTCCATCACCACCATCCAAAATGGAGTCAAACTGGCAATCTGAAATGACTATTTCAAAATTGGATTATATTTACTTTTTAAAAATTTTTGTTTCTAATCTTTTGTGACACCATGGATAGACCTGGAGAGTATTATGCTAAATCAACTAAGCCAGTCAGAGAAAGACAAATACCATATGATTTCACTTATATGTGGATTATATTTACTTTTAAACCAAATCCTATAAACAATATTTAAAGCTTGATGCAACAAGGTTACATTGTTAAGACAGTCGTTACTGGCTTCATACTAACTCCACAGTTGTTAGGAATGCCAACACTTAACTATCCTAATTAAGACATATAACTATTTCTATGCCTATTTTCTCATCCACAAAATGTTAGTAATAATGCTACCTATCTCTTGAGATTGTTTTAAAGATGAAAGAAATTCATACATGGAAAGCACTTAAAACAGTGTGTGAAGTACAGTAAGCACTCAATGGATGTTAGCTGTGCTGTTTATAACATTCCTATAGAGGAAGTCCCCTCATCCACAAACATCGCAGGTGTATTTCATCAAAAATAGTTTGCAAGAAAATTAAACTGATTACAATTTTACTGAGTTTTCATTTTTCCCTTTATGGCTCAAATGAGAACATGGTTTGAACTGCTTTAGAATTATTTCTGTCTGTAACTCTCACACCATGTTCAAGAGCATGAACCCCTGGGGATTGATCACCCAGTGCTAGCAGGAGTGCAGTAGGCCTGAGACAGAGAGGTAGAGAGGTGAGGAATCCAGCCCAAATTTGAATTGTCAAGGACAGAATCTCAGGACCAAGCCTTGGACAAGCCACCTCAGGCCTCTCTGAAGTACAGACCGCAGAGGCGGTGAGGATGCAGAGGGATGATGGACAAAAGGGGCTTGACACAGCGTTCAGCACATATAAGCACTCAATAACTAATAATGTTGGTGATAACTGTCACCATAGCTCAGCTCCAGTCTCCCCCTCCCTCAGCCTTAACTAACATTTAAGTCTCTCTACTACCTGAAGAATATGCAACCTCCCGGGCCCAGGATCCTAGAACCTAACTATGGATTGAGTCAGACCCTGAGAGAGCTACTACAATTCTGGACCACACTGTGCTGGGTCCCATTTAATTAATTTTGCCAACATTCACTTTAGATCACGTCACCCAGAAAGCATGCTTCCATTTAATGATTCTGTAATATTTAGCCCTATAAGTCATGCCACTCTGTTCTATAAAAATATAAGGAAGGGCCTTTATTAAACAGTATCTTCCTTGTCAAGATTTATCTCTTCCTAAAAATATTTATTAATATTTTTAGGAAGAGATTTTTTTAATTTAATAAATCTTTATTGTTCAGAATATTACAATTGTTCCTCTTTTTCCCCCCATAGCTCCTCTCTACCCGGTTCCCACCCCACCCTCTGCCCTTACCCACCCCCACTGTCCTCATCCATAGGTGTATGATTTTTGTCAAGTCTCTTCCCACACCCCCCACACCCCTTTTCCCCAGAGAATTGTCAGTCCACTCCCTTTATATGCCCCTGATTCTATTATATTCAACAGTTTATTCTGTTCATCAGATTTTTTTATTCACTTGATTTTTAGATTCACTTGTTGATATATATGTATTTGTTGTTCATAAATTTTATCTTTACCTTTTTCTTCTTCTTCCTCTCCTTAAAGAATACCTTTCAGCATTTCATATAATACTGGTTTGGTGGTGATGAACTCCTTTAGCTTTTTCTTATCTGTGAAGCTCTTTATCTGCCCTTCAATTCTGAATGATAGCTTTGCTGAGTACAGTAATCTTGGTTGTAGGTTCTTGCTATTCATCACTTTGAATATTTCTTGCCACTCCCATCTGGCCTGCATAGTTTCTGTTGAGAAATCTGCTGACAGTCATATGGGTGCTCCCTTTAGGTAACTGTTTTTCTCTTGCTGCTTTTAATATTCTCTCTTTGTCTTTTGCTCTTGGCATTTTAATTATGATGTGTCTTGGTGTGGTCCTCTTTGGATTCCTTTTGTTTGGGGTTCTGTGCACTTCCTGGACTTGTAAATCTATTTCTTTCACCAGGTGGGGGAAGTTTTCGGTCATTATTTCTTCAAAAAGGTTTTCAGTATCTTGCTCTCTCTCTTCTTCTGGCACCCCCATAATTCAGATGTTGGTACGCTTGAAGTTGTCCCAGAGGCTCCTTACACTATCTTCATATTTTTGGATTCTTTTTTCTTTTCCTTTTCCTGTTGAGTGTTGTTTGCTTCTTTGTATTTCAAATCTTTGACTTGATTCTTGCGATCCTCTAGTCTGCTGTTAGATCTCTGTATAATATTTTTTATTTCAGTCAGTGTATGCTTAATTTCTAGTTGGTCCTTTTTCATATCCTCGAGGGTCTTGCTAAATTTATCAGCCTTTTCTAAAAAATTCTTGAAAAACCTTTTAACTGTGGTTTTGAACTGTATATCCAGTCATTTGCTTTCCTCCATTTCTTTCATTTGTGACCTGTTTCTTTGTCTCCGCATTTTGGCTGCTTCCCTGAGTTGATAGAGTGGCTTTGTGTGGTAGGTGTCCTATAGGGCCCAGTGGCTCAGCCTCCCCAGTTACCTGAGGTGGACACTCTTGGTGCACCCCTTTGTGGGCTGTGTGCACAGTCTTATTGTAGTTAAGCCTTGATTGTTGTTGGTATTACTGGGGGGAAGTGACCTCCAGGCCAACTGGCTGTGAGGATCAGCTGTGTCTACGCTGGGAGAACTTCTGTGCTGGAGACACCCTTATGGGAGAAGATTTGCAAAAGCCTCTGTGCTCAGCTTGAATGGGGCGGAGTCTCAGGGCGGAGCAGACAGCATTGGTTTCCCGTCATCCCTGCCCTAATAGGCCCCTGGGTCTCAGTGTCCTGCAGTAATCGCTGCAAGCACCTCTGAGAGAAAGTCGCCCTCGAGTTCTGCCCGCTGCCAGACAGTCCAGTTTCTCCCCGAATGAGTCTGGGTCCCCAGAGTCTCGCCCGGAACTGGAGTTCAGTGCAGTCAGGAGCTTTTGTCTCCCTCCCGCTTGAGAAAGCCAGCCGCGCACTCAGTTGCCCACCCTCTCCATGCATGTGTCTCAGTACCTCTGCCTCCTGCAGATCCTCTGAGTCTCAGTGTGCTTTTCTCTTGACTTCTAGTTGTAGAATTTCCACTTAGCCAGCTTTCCTGTGGTTCTGGATGATGTCCATTTTGTCTTTTAGTTGTAGTTTTGAAATTGTTGTGCAAGGCAGCAGTTTAGGTGTTTACCTATGCCGCCATCTTGGTTTCTCAGGAAGAGATATTTATTAATATTTTTAGGAAGAGGTATTCCTCTGGGCACAGAAGGGGATAAAATAGACAAAAATTCCCGCCATTCAGGAGCTTCATTCTCAGGGAGACAGAAACCTGCAGAAAATGCTGTTAGTATCCACATTAGAAATAGATGTGCCTCTGCTGAGTGATGGTGTATTTCATCAGGGGGACCTCATAAGCCACATAACTCATCAGGCTTCTCCAGTTCGGCCGCTGGAAATCACTTGCAGTCCACCACCCCAGTGAGTGTGGCATGGCCAGCCTCCATCAAGACTTTATGGATCTGGTTCCTGCACTTCCTTCACTCTGGCTTCACCTCACCCTCTGCTATAAACTAAATGCTGTGTTCCCACCCCCAAATTCATAGTTTGAACCCTTACCCTCAAGGTGATGCTATTTGGAGATAGGGGCTTTGGAAGGTGATTAGTTCATGAGGGGGAGCCCACATGAATGGGATTAGTGCCCTAATAAAGGAGACCCCAGAGAACTCCTTGTGCCTTTCACATCCACCATGTGAGGACACAGTGAGAAGATGGCTGTTCATGAGCCAGGAAGTGAGCCCTCACCAGATATCGAATTTTCCAGTGCCTTGATCATGGACTTCTAGGCTCCAGGATCTGTGAGAAATAAATTTCTGTTGTTTATAAGCCACCAGTCTGTGGTAGTCTGTTACATAGCTTCAACTAAGACACTTTCTATACAACGTGTGGTAATTTTGTCACCCAGAGGACGTCTGGCAATGTCTGAAACTATCCTTAGTTGTCACAACTTAGCAGTGACAGGGGATGCTGCCAGTATATACTGGCTAGAGACCACAGATGCTACTGAACAATCTGCAATGCCCAAGACAGCCCCCAATAACAAAGAACTATCTCTCGCCAAATGTCAGCAAAGCCATGTTAAGAAACTGCTCTACACTTACTTTTCTTTTGTCTATCTTCACCTATTTTTAAGTGATTCTTGCTGAGTTATCTGTTATTGTAGGCCATCCTAAAACCCTTTGAGAACAAGACGGGGGACAGAGGAAGAACACAGATAGAATCTTAGCAAAAAATGTTCAATGTCAACACGATTTGCTAAGCGAATAGTTTCCTGAGCCACATTAATTTACCCAACCTATTAACAGTTTATTGCAATTCACTTTGTCAATGAATCCATGTTTTGAAAAATTAACACATCAATAGAATGTGCTTAAACTAGATGTACTAGATACCAATATCATTTTCCATCTTTAGTTTTGTAATTAATTCTTTGAAACACAAACTTCAATTCACAATATAAACAGTGTTTCAGAAACATCCTAATACACATTAGTAGAGCAAACTACAATTGCATTCACCAAAACAGAGCTGTATCACACTTCATTCCTTAAGAGAATTGATTTTCTTTCTTCCCTTCCCTGAAAAATATGTAAATTAGCACTTTGATATCAGTATCTCACTTCTGTCTGTCAACCCAACTTCAAGAAAGTCAATTCCTTTGCTTATGAACATCTCTACACACACGTCCAACCCCAGCAATATCATCACAGTCCCAAGGACAGAGCACCACACAGCAGGTGTTTGTTACTGTGATGTTTACATTAAGCAATAAGTTCAATAGTCTACAGATGTAAAAAAAAAATAGAGCTAATATTACATTACAGTTTTAAAACATAATATTATAGTTTTTTAAAACGCAGGTCTTCTCAAAGTTTAGTTTAGGAACAATGACACTAGGGAAAGCTCGTAGAGTGTACAGATTTGACTTTACACACGCATCGCCTGTTTTCTGTCCCTTTAATATTCTAGATGTTTCCCTGACCTTTATATAGGGATCTAATCTATGCCTGAAGTTGTTTACTCATCTGAACTCATTAAATTCCCCTGGTACCGTCATGTCCCCATCAGTGACATAAGTAAAGATTCTGACCATGGTTTACAAAGCAGGAAGAGAATACACCTCACTAGCCATTGTCCTTCCATTGAAAGTCAGAGGGGAAAATGTGTCCACCTCTCCCTCTGGCAGAGGGTAGACCCCCAGTTAGGTAGAGGCATTATTCCCATTTCACCAGTGAGGAAGCAGATTCAGAAAGATTAACCCTCCACAGCTATCAGTTCCATAGGTGGTGCAAAAGGAATCAAGCCCAAGATTCCTAACTCTAGAGCCCGCGTTCCTTCCACTGTCCCCAATGGTGTCCTAGAGAGGGGCTCCCAGTGGCGAAGCACATCAAAGCCACTGTTAAACTGCTCTACCCTTTGAAGCCCCAGAAAGTTAACCTTAATTTCCTCTTCCATCATGGAATGGGAAGACTCCCCAGAGAAGACTGGGTGGGTCATGGACTCAGGTCAACCAATTCAAATGGTCCATTTCAGTCCTAATTGACAGCCTACACTAACAGCTTCTAGGGCTTCTATAGTTGAAATCCTTAAATTGGAATTATAGAATCACAAAATACTAGCAGTGGAAAAGACCTAAAAGTCCCCCATAGTCTAATTTGCTGTTTGCGGGAAGACTGAGGCCCATGAACTGCCCACATTAAATCCAGGCCAGGACCCACATTTCCAGACCTACAGTCTGCTGCCTATCACACCTGCTTCCTTACTCATCTTGCTTCTGCAGCTCACTGACACCCGTCACTCTATTATAATCAACTTGTATGATTTTTCTGTGCGTTTTTATTCATACACACCTGCAACTCAGAGTTGTTTTTTAAACAAATTTTTAGCCAAATATCTACTGTGGACTGAACACTGTATTAAGGGCTGCAGATAGAGAACAGAGTAGATACAGCATCTTCCTCAGGGCATTGCCTCGGGCATGTAGGAGACAGACACACCAATGCAATCATAAAAAAACATGGCAAATGCAGGGGTAGAGCCAGGTATTGTGACTACAGTGGCTTTGAGAAGAGCTGTGGCCAACACCTAGTTAATTTCTTTTCCTTACTGGGTTAGCTGAGCAATGCTGGGATTAATGACTGAAATGCAGAAGGGGTTGACTTGCACGTACTCACATAGACTATGATCTTTTCAGGTACCCAGAAGCCAGTCCAGAGAGGGCATAGAGTGGTGTGTAAACAGTTGCTAATATGCCTTCTGGTTTGGGCTTTTTAAAGGCCCCAACCTTGTCTTAAGGTGTAAGAAGGAGAGCAGAGTTTCTCCAACCATCGGCACCAGGTAGCATGATCCTAATCACCTACTGCTCTTTGGCATCAACTCTCTCAGCAGGGCCAGGGGCTCTTGGAAAAGCACAGGGCATCACATCCTGTGTCTTGAGGGAACCGAAAGCAGTACGGAGGAGGAAGGCCGTGGCATGAGACAGGCCCACAGCTGGGTTCAAATCCAGCCACTTATCGGCCATATAAAGGGAACAAATGATATTTTCATCTATAAAATAAGGATAATTACACTCTCCTCACAGGATTCTTGTGGATTAACTGAAAAGGCACTCAAATGTTTATTCTCTTCCCCTTCCCTACCCTTTCTTAGCCTAGCTCATTTTATCAGAACCATGAAAGAAAATAGTCAAGGGCTGGAACTTCTGTTCAATAACATCCATGAGAGCTAAAAATAAACTTTACACAAGATTCTGGGAAAAACTTCAAAATACACTCTGCTAGTAAAATAATGTTAAACTCTTCAACTGGACAAACATATAAATGAATATCCATCTCATGATTTTACACTAAGAGGAAAAACAGGCTGTTGAGCAAGATTCCCGTGGGTAGCAGGAACAAACTGAACTCTGACCCAAGAGGCAAAATAAATGTTCTTAAGAAAAGCTTTCCTAAGAATTGTAAGTCACGAGTTCTCAGCAGCTTAAGGGCCTCACCTGGTTAAAATGGAAATAATTTAAAAGAACAGGAAGAACAATCACTGAGAAATTGGCAGATAGTAAGCAAACTAAAAGGAGAGCTGGGGGAGAGGGGGTACAGGACCATGCAAACTATTTTATCATCCTGACTTCTTAAAGAGGGAAAAAATAACCAGAGAGCATGAAGGGACCGGAGAAGAAAGAGAAGGAAAGGGCTGAGGGAGAAAGGAGATGGAGAGGATGAGGTGAACACGATGAATGAGAGCTCTTCAAGGAAGTGAATGCCTGCCTGGCTCCTGTCCCCATGTCATCTCCCCCGTCCATTCCGGGTTGTGTCCCACCATAGAGCCTACGACCAATCTCTCTTAGCAAAAATAACAAATAATATATAAATAATTACACTGAATCATAAATGCATCATTAAATAATTATAAATAAATATATTCCGTAATAATAAATCAATTCTGAGATCTTAAGTCAGTAGCTCCTGGCTCAGCACTAAATCCACCTGACATCTGGATTTCTACCTGACCAGGTTCCCACCCTCATGTCTCCCATTTCCCTGGGCTATGCCCTCTGCGTCTTGATGACTAGTCTCCCTGATCGGTACCCTCAGAACTCAAGGTCTGGGGACTGCCTTGTGCCCAGGGTCTTGCACTGACTGCTTCCTGCCTCTGAGATGGAGCCTCCTAAGGACCAGATGCCGACATGGTGCCGGGCCTCAGTGCTACCTGCCTGCCCAGGGAACTGCCACACACCTGCCCTGCCTCTGCTGGGAGTCACACTTGGGCTGAGGGCTTGTTTTAGAGCTTTGAGTAATGGTGCTAATATCCCAGCATTCCTTTGTCCAGTTCATACCGTCCCAGGGCTGTATCCAAGTCACCATCCACCACCAGGTTCCCAGGCCCCAAATGTCAGGCCAAGTCTAACCTGCCAGGCCCCAGGAGAACATGAACTACAGAAACATGGAAAGAGAAAATGACACCCAAAGACATAGAAGAGGAAGGAAGAAGGGGGTGGGAAAGGCAATGAGGAAGACAAAAGAAAAACGGGAAAGGAGAGCAATTAATAGCTTGTTAGATTCTGCAGAAAATGAACCCATCTTAACTTTCTTCATGTTCTACTATTCACTTGGGTCAAGAGCACGTGAGTAACTTAATCACTCTGATCACTGGTTACACGTCACCTAAAGGTCGGATTGGCTGATCACCCATTACAGGAACCTCCTCACGTGTTTTTATCTATTCCTCATGAAAGGATATGGCTCCAACCAAGAGCCCTCTGCTCTGACCCCCACCGCCCTTACCCATCTAGCAGGAAGAAAACGTTCTCCAGGTTACAGAAGTGAAGGACAAACCACGATGTTCCCCGCCATCTGAAACAGACTCAGACAAAAGACCCAGAAAGCTACCTGACAGTGAGCATCTGACCCAGGCCCGGCTCCCATGCCCAGGCCTTTGTTTTCCCATTCTTGCCTGAGACTCACAGTGGAAGGGCTGTGCATTGAAAACATTGACTCTAAAGGCTGGAATCAAGAGACACACTGAATTAGTGTGGAAGATTCAAGTTTGAGCTTGAAATCTGGAGAATAGAGCACGATGCGAGTACAACAGTCTGTCTTCCTTTCAATAAATCTAGGACTGTCTTATATAAGAACCTGTACTTCCAGGTAGATAAGTTAGATTTCTTCTCCACATAGGGGGATTTTAAATAATGAATTCCTTCCTCTGCCATGTAAGTGTTTATTTAAAGATTAACAAAAAGCAGTTCACAGCATATGAAAGCACAACTTTCATTGACACGGCCATGCCCACTGAATGGTCTGGCTGGTGATGCACATGAACCTCCAACTAACTGTATCATCATGGCTTTCAGAAGCCAGATGGCCTCCCCATCAGGACTACGGATTTTCTTTGTCCTCTAATTCAGCATATTCTCTTATCTGTGCCTCCCAAAGTTTAGCAAAGGAGCTGATATAGTCAACATTTAGTACATATGTCACAAAAATAAATGTCTACTTCTACTTGAGAATATTATTAGGTGACAGGTATCACTAACGGGTTAAGAAATGCACCACTGAGAGGGAATGAAAAAACTGAAAGAAGGTTAAAATCGCTCCATTCATGTAAAATGAGAGGAGGATTACGATTAGCTATGTAAGAAAATTCCCTGGAGCTGGATTAGGAAGGGGCCCTGTCATTCTTTACACGCTGCTGCTATTCCTTTCTGATTAGGCGAACCAGTCTTTCCCACCTCCTCTTTTTCCCCCAAGAAGCCCTGCCGTCAGGGGTGGAGAGGTCAGGAGAGTAAACAAGAACAGCCTCTATTCCAGCAACTGGAGAAAGATGAGGTGAGACAGGTGGGTGCCCTCTACCTAGGGAGGGAGGCGTAACCACAGAACTATCTGGACGCGTAAAATAATTTTACATTTTGTTACAAAAATAATATTTCACTAAAACTGGGCATTTATGTCTTATTGCCACATTTCCCAAATGAATAAGAATATAGGAAAAAACAGGAAAGTCAACTCTGAGAATCATTCTTGAAAATTCAGAAAAGAGTTTATACAAATCACAGCATCGTAATTAAGTGACTTTTTTCACTTGATAATAAAGCACCCTTCATCTCTGCAGCTAATTAACACCAAGGAAAAAATAAGATCTGTAGGAAAATGACAAGGAAGGTATCAATAATTCAAGACTTCAACAGCTGCTGAGAGTGGGAAGCAATCTACCTAAAACCTCTCATGGAGTCTTACATTTCAGAATCTTATGTTGTTACATATCTCATAACCAGAATTTAATCATCAACAATGGTAAATAATCAAGTTAGAAATAAAAGGTCAAAGAAGGGAGATGAAAGGAACCTGCATGCAGCCTAAGAGTATGATGGGGCTGACAGTGCAGAAGGCCTGCAGTAGCTAAATATTCAACATCAAAAGTAAGAAGGCAGATCTGAGCCACAGCATCTTCACACTGAAAGGGAACATCACAACTACCTACTCTGGCCTCCCCAAAATACCTTTAAAATATAGAAACAAAAATAAATAAATAAAATCAAAAGAAAACTATATAGAGAAACACCTTCCCTACCCCCACACACTTTACCCTTCTGCTTTACACTGAGTGGCCAGATTATTATGATCTCTGAATGCATAATAATATGGCCACTCAGTGTATAGCCTATATAATAAAAGGCTAATATGCAAATTGTCCCCTCGACCAGGAGTTCGACCAGCAGGCAGGCCGGCCAACCGCCCATGTCCCCTCCCCCTGGCCAGGCTGGCCAGACCCCACCCATGCACGAATTCATGCACCGGGCCTCTAATATATATATATATATATATATATATATATATATATATATATATATATATATATATATATATACACACACACACACACACACACACACACACACACACACACACACACTGAGTGGCCAGATTATTACGCGTTCAGAGATCATAATAATCTGGCTACTCAGTGTATATCCCCCTCCACAACACCTGTCATCTAATACACTGTGCATTTTATTTGTTTGCTTATTATTTCCCCCCTCCATTAGAATATAAACTTTAGGAAGGGAGAGATTAGGGCCTGTTTTGTTCTGGTGAACACCCAGAAGCTAGAATAGTAACTATACTAGATATGGAACTGATGAATGACCTAGAGCAAGAACCAACCAGCTAAGCTGCTCCTGATTTACTCACTCAAAAAGCTTTGCACCCTGCAGGTGATGGCATCATCCAGTGAACTGAAAAGTTGCCCGTTCAATTCCCAGTCTGCCCCAGTTGTAGGCTTGATCCCGGGTAGGGGGTGTGCAGGAGGCAATCGATCAATGTTACCTTCTCGCACTGATGTTTCTCTTTCTCGCCCTCTCCCTTCCTCTCTCTCTAAAACTCAATAAGCTATTTTTTAATAGCTTTGTGATGATAATTCACTGGGTTTGATTTTACTTGTTTTTTTAAGCTGCTAAATTTGGGGGATAATTCCTTACATAACAAAATATAACAAATATATCAAATGTCCTCTGGCCTGGGTGTGTGCAGGTGTGTGTATGTTGTGTGAATGGCATGTTCACAGTACTACATGGGATGGAGGACACACTGACCCTGATGGTCTGGAGATAACTGAGCAACCACACACATGCTCGATCACATATAGCACTCCTGGGGTCCCTAATCCTCAGTGTTCTTGTTTGTCATATTGAAGTGTAAGATAGTCCTTCCCTTCACTGCTGTCGTGATCTGTTGAAAATAGCCTTCCATGTATCACATGAGAAAACCAGTTTCATTTCTTTGTATCACACCACCATCTATGATAGGCCTTTCACTACGCATGACTCAAGAAACTCTTGAAGAACAGCAAACCAGAAAATTGAAAATTAAATAAAAAAGATGTCTGGGCCCCAACTAACAGTACGCAAACATAGAACTGTGCAATGATGACCTGTATCTTTCTTCATTCCTATTCTATTTCTAAAAAAGACTTAAAGAATGTAGCAGAATAATTCTAGCAGGAATCCCTTCCTCTGGCCCTAAGCTGTTGCCATCTTCGGCAGCTAAATATAGTTGTTGTTGACTTTCTACCTCTCCTCAGAACTTGCATTTGATGTCTAGGAAATTTACTATCTTGTTAAATAAAAACACAGCTCCAATTGTGTGTGTGTCCCAGCAGGAAGTACATATAAGCCAAGGCATACACACAAAAGGACAAAAGCAAAGAAAATCAAACAGGCGGTTACCAACGTATTCTCCACCTTCTGGCATTTTGCATCTTCTGTCCCTGTCCTAGCTCGGGGTGTAAGTGAGAGCAGGAGATAGTCATTAAAAGTCTGAGGTCTAATTTCTGGGAAAAAAGGTTCACTGAGTCCCGGCCTGGATGAGGACGGGAAAGAGGATTCCTTACATAGCAAAATATAACAAATGGGATGAGGATCAGGTGAAATTAAAACAAGATGGTGCTGAGGTTTTCAGAGGAATCAGCTTCACCAGAAAGCGAGCCGTGAGCTGTGGAAATGGGAAAATTAACTCCTGCTGATCCCCCAAATCCCATAGCTATTTCCTCTAGGATTAAATGTTCCTATCATGGTACCAAGAACAATGAAAACCTAACATCAGAAGCATTGAAAAATAAAAATTATCATCGATTCCTCTTGCCTCTGTTAAAAGAAAAGCAGTGTATCCACAATGAAAGAAGTGGTTTCCGATTCTATTCTATTCTATTCTATTCTATTCTATTCTATTCTATTCTATTCTCCTGAGTGCTTACTGTCTCTCTGAAGGCCCTGGACCTGGGATGGCAGGACAGAGGTGACAGTGCACATAGCCCCGCAACCACCAATAGCTCACTGCTACAAGGGCCTCTTAACCTTTGAGGTCCCAGCTTCTACAAAAATTATAGCTCTTCTCCCCAAATAAACACACATAGAAGTAAATACAAAATTTTGCTAACCATCTCAGGCTATCTGTAAATCCTCAAGGTCAACAGATTTTAGGGTAAGCACTTCTGGATCTACTAGGGAAAAAGCATGCAGAATTTTGTTTAATAAACGTACTACATAATATAACATTAGCTATTAACCTAACCTCTCTTCCAAGCAGGGGAAAAAAAATACCTTTATTCTTATCAAACACCAGATACTGTAGAAGACAAAATACATTCCTGTAAAAGTAACATTTACTAAGATTTCTGGCATCACTATTTACAGGTAATAGTAATTGAACTGAAATGAAATTTGCATGAAAGCTAAATTTGAAAGATCCACATTTTCAACCTCATCCTTATACTAGATGCAGTTATTTTGTATGATTAATTCTGAATATAAAAATTTTTCTGTAGCTCCAAAATAGCAAGCTGAGCACTCCTCATCAGTTACAATGGTTGAAATAATTTCAGGCTATGCTCTTAGTAGAAAACAGTTCGTATGAATTTTTAAATTTTTTTTTAAAGCTCAGTTTCCCTACATACACTGTATGCTGTCAAAAAGCAAACATGAATGACAAGTGCATTAGGCACCAGAGATTTTTAAAAAATTCTTTCTCATCTTATTTCTTCAGTGTCTTCCAGGAAACGTGTTCTCAGACCCAGGGCAGATGACATGCCTTAGGGTGGAGCATGGATGACAACAGGTGATGTCAGACGGGAGAAGTGAGGAATAACGAGAACAGAGAGAAAGACTGACACTGTAGTGGTGAGGAAAGTGAGGCCAGAGCTACAAAACAGGAAAGAAAGAAACATAAAGTGATATGTTTTCAAACTTCCAGCACTGTGCTGTCCAATGGAATAGCCACTAACCACATGTGGCTACTCCAGTCTAAATTGATGGAACTGAAAACCCAGTTCCTCACTTGTACTAGCCTCTTTTTAAGAGTTTAAAAGCCATCTGTGGCTATGGCTGCCATACTGGACAGTGCAGAATATAGGACGTTTCTGTCATCTCAGAGAGTTCCAGTGGACAGCTCTACTCCAGGAAGTGAGAACCCAGGAAACACTGAGAATCTCATTAGTCCTGACCAGAAAGCACATAGGTTCTTTTCAGCTAAGTTCTTCTACTTATAAAAGAACACAAATTGACACCAAGCAAACAGACAACAGTTAAATTAAGAATTTGAGCACAATGGATAAATGGCCCCACATCACATAATATAGCCCATAATACCAAAGGTAACATATACTGAATTCCTAATATCTATATACACCCGTCAGAGAAAGAGAGTACTAAAATAATAAGGCATGCTTTAGCCTTGAAGAATTCAGTGGAGTATAACAGAAAAAAAAATTATCTCTAGAAGAGAGACCTATTTATTTATATTTATGGCCCACATATTTTCCATAGCCACACATTGAAGTCATGCTGCACATAGTCATAAGTATTGCAGAAAAGTCATACCATTACTGCGATGAGATATAATTTCTATTTTCATTCTCATAATATCTTTCCCAGAGACTCATTTCATTATATGCTTCCTAATTCCTTTTGGCTCACGACTGGACATTAGGTCTACTTGAAAATATGACCTTTCTGGAAAGTCCCACATTCTTCACCTGGAAAGTTAAGGAACTGGACAAATCATCTAAGTTCATTTCTCCTTTTGGTCCTCTAAGTTCTATTATTGCATTTGTTGCTCAGAGTGCTCTAAAAATCCAAAAAGTTTGTAACTTGAGAAACTGGAGAATTTTAAGACTCACACAGGAACTATAGAAAAATTACAAAATATATGTGATTAAATATAATCAAGTAGGGCAACAACTTTTCATAAAGAATATACAGAAAAAAGCAAAGTTTGAGCCATAATTTTTCAAGAAATTTGGTAAAAAGGAAGGTGATGGCAAATGCATGTATGGTGGAGTTATGCACCAGTTTATTATTTTGTGACAAGAAGGAAGTAAGCTATGAAATATATATTAAAGATCGATTGTTTTCTATTACTATATGTCAGTAACTTTCAAAATTATTTGACCACAAATGATACTAAGATCTGTATATATAAAAGCCTAAGCAACCATTAAAACTGAACAACCAGAACGACTGGAATGACTGGTCGACCAGTCGCTATTACGCGCACTGATCACTAGGGGGCAGACGCTCAATGCAGGAGCTGACCCCTGGTGGTCAGTGAGCTCCCATAGTGGGAGTGCCGCTCAGCCAGAAGCCGGGCTCACGGCTGGTGAGCGCAGCTGCAGCGAGAGCCTCTCTTGCCTCCTCAGCAGCGTTACTGGGCAGCGGCAGTGGCAGCAGCAGGAACAGCGGGGCCGGGATGAGCAGCAGCTGAGCTGTGCCCAGCCCCAGCTGGGGCTCCTTCCTGGCCACCTGCCACTTCGGCACTGCTACATCCCCCCAAGGAGTCCCAGATTGCAAGAGGGTGCAGGCCAGGCTGAAGGACCCCACCTGTGCACAAATCCATGCACCAGGCCTCTAATATTTTAGATAATTTTCCAGTAGTCATATACCTGAAACATTTCACGAGGCAATAATTTAGCCTTACTTCAATATGCATTTTTGGATATTCCCTATTATGATTTCATTTTTAACAAAGATATAATCATAACCCAATAAACTAAACCCATTAAACTAACAAAAAATAAACATATACTTTATGACCTATCATGGGTTCCAAGGAAAATATTACCATAAGGGATAAGAACTTCAGATGATAGAAATTGGGAAATAAATGGTCTGCTTGAAGAAAGAGAATTATATGGAATTATATTTTTAAAAATAAAACTAGAAAACACAAAATTATAAAACTCTGTGTATGTGTCCATGTGTGGGGTGTGTGTGTGTGAGAGAGAGAGAGAGAGAGGTAGAGAGAGAACACAGCTCGAGGGAGGTGTTCATTGAAAAATGTTATATGTGAAATCTAGGCTTAGCAGATAGGAGTAAACCACTTGTATTTGGTGAAAACAAGTCGGTAGCTCTGTAGAGAGTGAACCTGAAGACTTGTGGTACAGAAAATACTGTCTTGGAAGGCTATCCATGGCTGCTTATGAAGCATAAAAAACATAAACATAATAAAATGACCTGGATATGATGGTAATAAAGAGGGAGAGAGCAGGACTGTGGAGAACAGCAGGCCTTCCCAATGGGAACATAAGAATGAGTTTCACATTTTTAAAAAGAAGAGGGCCTTTAGAAACTGAATGACATAAGTACTAAAGAGAAGATGTAGTTGGGGAGGAGACAGAAGGAAGCTGATCAACCCACCCCACAAACTACACTGGTTCCACCCAATCTACTTCTTTTCCTAGTGAACTAGAACAGACCATGGCTCAACACCGAATAGAAACGAGACGATCTCCATTCCCATGCCCAATACATCCAGATGCTGAGCCATCTACAGGTGTTTTTCATTCAATGATTCAAATGTTGCCTATCTTTCATGTACCAAGTACAAAGCTCATTAAGCACAGCCTCTGGCTTTAAGAAACCAGTCAAAAGTCAGCTTCCTAGGTAAATGACTACAGCACAAAGTGATATGCTAAGAGAGAGATATATACAAAGTGCTATAAAATGAAGATGGCCCTGTGAGTAGTTCTGCCCGGGTCAGCGAAGCTTCAAGAAAGACAAGGCAATGTCAGGAAGCTTTTTCTTCAGGGCAACAATGCATGCAAAGCAAGGACGCCTGGTGTGAGTGATGTGCAGAGAAATGGTGAAGACAGTGGGGCCACAGTGTGAGGCCTGGGAGAGAGATGGAGAGGGAGGGAGCCACCGCTGGATAGGAAGGGAGGACCGGCTTGTGAAGGGTCCTGGACACAGTGCTGACAAGGGCAAGCTGTATCTTGAAAACAATGGGGAACTGAACACTACTGAGCCAGGAAATAGAACAAATTAGGCACACACCTTAGGAAGAAGACAGAGCAGCTGTGTAGGGGTGAACTGGAGAGTGGAGGAAGCAGGAGAGGGGACAGTGAGGAAGGCTGGTGAGAAAGCAAAGTCTGTGTGAGGAAGGGGAAAAGCAGACAGGCAGATGTTTTTAAAGTAGAGTGACACGTCTCTATGCCTGAGGGGACAGAAGGCAACAGGGAACAGAAAGTCACAGATCCCTAGGGGGTCATTCCCCCATCGGGTTTCTTATTGGGGGCACAGGAGTGGTGGGCTTGGGGAAAAAAAGATAACATCATTCTTCAACAAGGTGTACTGAGGTTGTCTCTAGAACACCCTAATGGCTAAGTCAAGAAAGCAGGTGATAAATCCAGCTGTGAGGAGCAGGAAAGAAATCTGGCAGAAGCAACCCATTTGGGAGTTGGCAATACAGAAATAAGTAAAATGAGAGTATAGAGTCTATAGACAATGAAATAGTCAGGAGCGGGATGGCTAGAAGACTATAACCAGAGGAAAAGCTGAATCTGTTATATAAATACTAGAGGCCCAGTGCACGAAATTCGTGCATGGGGGTGTGTGTCCCTCAGCCCAGCCTGCACACTCTCCAATATGGGACCCCTCAAGGGCAGTCGAACATCCCTCTCACAATCCAGGACTGCTGGCTCCCAACCGCTCGCCTGCCTGCCTTCCTGATTGCCCCTAACCACTTCTGCCTGCCAGCCTGATCACCCCCTAACCACTCCCCTGCCAGCCTGATTGATGCCTAACTGCTCCCCTGCCAAACTGTTTGCCCCTAACTGCCCTCCCCTGCAGGCCTGGTCACCCCTAACTGCCCTCCCCTGAAGGCCTGGTCACCCCTAACTGCTCTCCCCTGCAGGCCTGGTCCCCCCCAACTGCTCTCCCCTGCAGGCCTGGGTCCCCCCCCCTAACTGCCCTCCCCTGCAGGCCTGGTCCCCCCCAACTGCTCTCCCCTGCAGGCCTGGGTCCCTCCCAACTGCTTTTCCCCGCAGGCCTGGTCGCCCCCAACTTCCCTCTTCTGCCGGCTTGGTCACCTCTAACTGCCCTCCCCTGCAGACTTGATCGCCCCCAACTGCCCTCCCCTGCTGGCCTGATCACCCACAACTGCCCTCCCTTGCAGGCCTGGTCCCTCCCAACTGCCCACCCCTGCTGGTCATCTTGTGGTGGCCATCTTGTGTCCACATGGGGGCGACCATCTTTGACCACATGGGGGCAGCCATCTTGTGTGTTGGAATGATGGTCAATTTGCATATTACCTCTTTATTAGATAGGACTAGTGACCCGGTGCACGAAATTCGTGCACATTAAAAGGGGATTGATTAGAGGAAATAATTCAATATTGCTATTTGCCCTTTCTCTATAATAGAAGTGTCAGAGATGAAAGAAAATTAGTAAAATGTATATGAAAACCTTCCTCCTGTCAGAGTCTGGGGCTCACCACGGGACACAGAGTCAAGTCCCCGCCCACCCACATGCACCTCAAAATCGCGTGAGACCCAGACCCGGCTGCACCCCCCCCCCACCGTATTCGGCTAGATCCAGACCCAGCCAGTCCAACTCTTGTCAAGCCCTGCCAGGCAGGGGGCATAGCCTCAGGTCCCCTGGCCCAGCGCCAGGATGGGGGGCATGGCCTGAGGTCCCCCAGCCCAGACCGGGGTAGGGGGAGTGCCTTGAGGTCCCCCGTCAAGCCCCGCCAGGTGGGGGACACAGCCTGAGATCCCCTGTCAAGCCCCGCTGGGTGGGGGGCATGGCCTCAGGTCCTCTGTCAAGCCCTGCCAGGCGGGGGGGTGGGGGGGACGCAGCCTCAGGTACCCTGGCCCAGCACCGGGAGGGAGGCGCAGCCTCACGTCCCCTGTCAAGCCCCTCCGGCAGGGGGGGGGCGCAGCCTCAGGTCCCCCGTCAAGCCCCGCTGGGCGGGGGCGTGGCCTGAGTTTCCCCAACCCAGCACTGGGGGTGCACCTTGAGGTCCCCCGCCCAGCCCTGCTGGGTGGGGGGCATGGCCTGAGGTTCCCTGTCAAGCCCTGCCAGGCAGGGGGGCGCAGCCTCAGGTCCCCTGGCCCGGTGCTGGGGTGGGGGTGTGGTCTGAGTCCCCCAGCCTGGTGCTGGGGTGGGGGGCGCGGTCTGAAGTCCTCTGTCAAGCCCCACCTGGTGGGGGGCACAGCCTGAGGTCCCCTGGCCTGGCGCTGGGGCGGGGGAGCAGCCTGAGGTCCCCTAGCTCAGCACCAGGAAGGGAAGCACACCTTGAGGTCACCTGTCAAGCCCTGCCGGGTTGGGGGTGCAGCCTGAGATCCCCTGTCAAGCCCAGCTGGGTGGGGGACACAGCCTGAGGTCCCCTGTCAAACCCATGGGGGCAAGGGAGGGCGTAGCCTCAGGTCCCTGCTGATTGCTTGTTAAAGCTCCTTATGGAAACTTGGCCACACCTGTGGGTGCAGCCATCTTTGTGATGGAGTGATGGTCAATTAGCATATTCCCTCTTTATTAGATAGGATATATTGTTATTGATTTCAGAAGGGAGAGAGAGCGAGAGATAGAAACATCAATGATGAAAGAGTCATTGATCAGCTGCATCCTGCACACCCCCAACTGGGGACTGAGCCCGCAAACCAGGCATGTGTCCTGACCAGGAATCAAATCATGACCTCCTGGTTCATAGGTCTACATTCAGCCACTGAGTCACACCAGCCAGGCTAAGCTGACTCTTTTTAATAAGAAAAGTTAGAAGAAAAAAAAAGACAGAGTGCTTTGAAAGCAAATGCCATAGAGAAGGTAAGCTGAATGCTGTGCATATATTTTCTTTTTTTTTCTGTGTGTGTTTTAGAAGTGAGCAGCTATAGCCTAGCCAAACAATAATGGAAGCAAATGCTGCTACAGAGAGAAAAACTGACAGGTTTCCATCTCACTGGATGCTCTGGAACCAGGAATCAAGCGAACTCCCAAGAAAGGTGATGTAATTAAACTATCATGACACGTTAACTGCAACACCTTGTTCTATATGCAAACATCTGACAGATACACCCCAGTGGCTCTGCACATAACAGCTGTTCTGATCTTTGGATATTGCTAAGCTGCACCCAATGCTGCTTTATCATAAAGCATGTCACGAGGAAACTGAAGTGTTATTATGCAATTGTGCAACTCTTTGGGAGCTCCAAAATGCCTCTAAACAACAATTACTCGCCTGGGGCACATCCATGATGTTTTTCCATAAATGAAAACATAACTACTCCAATCATTTTCACAGGTAGGCTAGTGCCTATTTTAAGGCATTTGTGTAAGTAGGTCTCACTGCTAAAGACTTACTTGATTAAAGTTCTAATACCTATTTAGATTAGGATTTTGATAGCTGCTTCTATTGACATATCTTGGAAATCTTAAGTCAACATCCTGTTCTAGCCCCTGTTTTTATTTCCTAAAATGTGTCCAAAAATACTGTTTTTACCTTTTTGAGGGTATATTTGGATACATGAAATAAAGTGGCATATTGTTAATCCATGTCTTTTTCCATAAGAATTCAATTAAGTGAAAAGAAAAAAAAAACAGTGGATAAGAAAGAATAAGGTATATGTATATTCATATGATAACCAGCTTCAAAAATCTGCATTTTACTTAGCGACTTTGAACAATATTTGTAATTTAGGCCATCCTGATCTTAACTGATTAATGTGATGAAAATGACTGCCTTAACTAATGCTCAGAATCCCTTTAAATTACAACCGACGGGCAATCCGTCATCAGCAAATATGCTTATGTCAAATGCCCTTATAATGAGCTATCACATTTTCAAACATTTCCCTCCATTACCTAACCAGGAGATTAACACAATGCTATAACCTACGGAGAGGAGAGGAATAAGACACTGGGACTCCTTTTCAATGAGCAAACTCCCCCACTCTGAACAGAAGCGGGGAGAAATGTATAAATTGAGAAAATAATTACCTATTCGTCTTCATCCACAGTTGACACCATCATCATTTGGCCTCTAAAAACAAGGATGTTTTAATTTGCTGGGAAGAATACATCTCTTCAGGGAGGAGATTTGGGGATTTGACTATGAATAATAACAAAGTGAGCAGAGTTTTCTCTATATGCAAAATCTAGCTCTAGCCTTTCAATCCAAATGAGATTCTCAAAGTTGCAGGTGGAAGGCAAGGGATTCGATTTATTTATTCAAGTCCATGTAGACTTCCTTCATCCCCATCAGCCAGATGCACATATCCTCTCACTCAAATTAATATTAAGACAAAAGACCAAAAATAAAATATTCCCAGTTGTATTGGCCTGCTTGTAGCAACAACCCTAGGTTCAAAGACCAACCTCTGTTCAGAGGCTGCTGGGCCCTGACTAGAATGCTCTTCCAACAGGAAATCCAGGCACCACTGAGAGTCCTCTGTCATTACCCCAACTCCTTTGGTAAATGCAGAACATTCTCTTGGCACTGGGCTTGCAATAAATCATTCAGGCTCATGCCAAAGCTGGAAACTCAGCATTTATTAATTTAAAACAAGTTCTGATCCCATTATCCCTTATGGACAATGACAATATTTCTCTAAGCTCATTATTTGCCTTCTGTACCACAGAAAGCTGAGAGAAAGCAACAACACGGCTGACCTTTGGTGGCTTCCTAATCATGACTATTTCCCAGAGGAGGAAAAATTTAAGAGTCCCAAAGCATTATGCAAGTCAGGCAGAGAGAATGAGAAGCCAAGCAAAGCAGACTTAGAATAAGAGCCCCTCCCTACCAGCATGAAGTGACATATAAATCAATAGAGAATGATTAAAACACTGCTCTATGAAGGGCCTGCATAGTTAATACCCGTTTCATTATGAAAAAAGACTACAGTCAGGCCAAGTGGTTGGGTGTGCAGTATAACAGAAGCAAGACAAGTACCAAATTGTGTAAATACATAGAAATCTAAACTAAGCTAATCAACACCATCATTTCTTTAATTTCACTGAAATAAAGCTTCTTCAAATATTTGTAATTTAAATGTCCACATTCATTCTCTCTCTCTCTCTCTCTCTCTCTCTCTCTCTCTCTCTCTCTCTCTCTCTCTCACACACACACACACACACACACACACACGGTTCCTAAGGTACTCTACCATTTAATTGGTAGCCCTCCCCATAAGAGCCCAGCATCAATAAAAACCATACTATTCTCACTCAGATTGCAGCGCAAAATCCATAACTAAATATCCCTAATTGCATAATCATTGTATTCACTGGAATAAAACACACGTTTATCTTATCCTTCCTTTTCAAATGGGTCAATTAAGTGCTGCTCCATGTCTTTCCCTTTTCCAAAAAGCAAACTGAAGAGCTAAATATGTTTTTGCTTCATTTAACTCCACTGAAAATATGGTATTGTATTTATAAAGCAGACAGAACAATAACTACCAAATAGCAAATGATACTGAAGAAAACCCAGGGACCACAGAACACTCAGCAATCCCCTCTCCTTCCTCCTCTCTTAGCTTACACCTCCATTCCCTCCCCTTTATTCTTTAGAAAGTTATATTTACCATCTACTGGTGTAAGGAAAGACATTATAGCATTCCTTAAGGAGCATTTTGCTAACCCCTTCCGAAATAAAATGAGGTTCCTTCATCCATTTTTCTACATTTTACTTAAAGGGAAAGTGAAAATTGGTCTCAGTAAAATTCTTCTGATGAAGATGTCCTCTGTTACCTATTTCCATAGACTTCTACCAGTAATTTCTTTGAGGTAAAGTCTTCCACTATTCAATAAAAACCCATCTTATACGTCCATGACTTTCCCATCATTCAAAGAAATTGCATATTCAAAAATTTAAGCTTAATCACTCAAAATTCACTGGAAATCTATGCAAAGGACTACAGCAAAGGTATTCAAGATGATATATAAATGTATGTCAATTAGGGGGCAGAAAACCAGTACTGGTTAAAAGCTTTGTTCACACTAAGCATATTCAGAATGTGCTATTCCAAAGAACCAAGTTCCTTCAGAAGCCACCTCTAGAAACATCTCAACTGGGATGTATTTTAATATCTTTCTTCCTGAATTCAAATGCATCTTTATTTTTCATGGAAATTAATACTCTTGTAAAAATTCCAGCACACACCAACAGGAAAACTTTAATTTTAGCTTATTTTATCTATTAAGTTCAGAAAGGTTCCACATCTGTCCTAGTGCTAATTAAAGTGAAAGTATTTTGGTGCCAAAAAAACACATTAGTTACATAAGGAAAACAACAATAGCCATTTATTTAAAATGCTTCCTATGCTTCACTGTAGTTTCCATATGTTCTCTTACTTAACCCTCATGAAACAAACAAACCAGTTGAGTGGCATTATATCTCCCATGAATAGCTGAAAAACCTGAGTTATGTGGTCAGAGAAAGCCAACAATGTTTTCATGAACCCAACCAGAGTACCACAGGCAAACATCATATTGCAGGACCCCAACTTCTGCCATTCTGTATCTAGATTTTAGCAGCAAACAGAGTAAAAAAGAAAGAGGACATCCCTTTTTTCCCCATCCCCTCCCCGCCAAAAATCCACATGAACAATGTCTCCAGCACAATGAACCACCCTCTCAGCAAAGAGAACTTGGCAATTGGCAGGGACACACTGTGCGCACCTCTGTAACTGTCCTACTAAGATGGCATCAGTTGATTTCACACACTATTTCCTCAAATGAATGTTTCCACAGTGCCCTGAACTTGGAAACAACACTTTTTACTGCCTCCTCCCTCTGCCCCTGCTCTGAGTGGAAGGCGTCTGGAGATATGAGACCACAAAGAACTGAGAGCGGGGGAAATATCCTGTCTACTGAAGATAACCTGAGGAGATCTGTGTAGGCGTTTTCCATATTATGGGTCATGGCCCATCAGTACAATCAATTTAGCAAGTCAAGGCCAGCATTTTAAAGAAATTGAAGTAGAAGAGAAAATATCAGAGTATACTACATACAGTGAGGCAAAAAAAATGGTTTATTAAACTTTGTTTCAGCAACATATTCTATTTGTACTAGGTTGTGATATAAAATGTATTTCCTACTGTAGGTTAGAAAAGGTACTTGACTTCTCTCACCTTTACATAAAATTACCAAGGTCTGCTGAGATTACTTCCTAAATATCCTGATCTCTATACCCCCAAATCCTGACCCCCTGCATACCACTTCTTAGATCAACATCTTCACCAGCACCATTAGAACAGCCTCCAAAAAGATCTCCACTGTACTGCCATGTCTCCTTAAATCAACCTCCACTCCTTTGCCAGAATGATCTATTCAATATGCGGACCTGACCTTTTCAATCTGCAGCTTAAAATCCTTCATCGCCTATATAATCAAATCAAAGCTCCCTCAGCATGGTGTGCAAGGCACTCCACAAACCAACCCCAAGCACCTTCCAAATTCATCTACAACTCCAGCCTCAATCACTACTCAGCAGGAACACCAAGCAGCTATCATGTCCTGTGTAACCTGCGGTCTCTCACCTCAGACCTGTGCTCATGTGCTACCTCTAGAACCGCATCAGAGTCCTCCTGGAACCCTGCATGTGGTTATGTGACTCTCTGGGCTCCTGGCACACCCTGTCTGATCTCTTACCTCATGAAAATTAGATTTCCTGAATGCCTCTCTCTCCCACTAGGGAAAGTTTTAATCTCCTTCCTCCAGGTCTTTACTCAAATGTCACCTTCTCAATGAGACCTTCCCTGACCACCTTAACTAACTAAATCTTCAACCTACCATTGCTTCCCCACCCCTTTCCCAGCTCTGTCCACTGGCTTCTTTTTTTTTCCTTACCACCTACCACTTCCTAGCTTATATTTATGTATATATACATTTATATATATGTATACCTGTTATATATACACTGAGTGGCCAGATTATTATGATCTCTGAACACATAATAATCTGGCCACTCAGTGTATATCCTATATAATAAAAGGCTAATATGTCCTATATAATAAAGGCTAACTCCTCGACCTGTATTTGACCAGCAGGCAGACCGGCCAATTGCCCATGTCCCCTCCCCCTGGCCAGACTGGCCACACCCCACACATGCACAAATTCATGCACTGGGCCTCTAATATATACATATATGTGTATACACACACACACACACACACACACACACACACACACACACACACACAGAGTGGCCAGATTATTATGCATTCAGAGATCATACTAAGTGGCCAGATTATTATGCGTTCAGAGATCATACTAATCTGGCCACTCAGTGTATATGCATATACATGTACAATGTTAGTAAATGTATGCATATTTTAACTTCAATCTTGTTTAATGTCTGTCTCCACCAACGAGGAATGTCAGTTCCATTTCTGGTCTATTTTATTCCTGCTATATTCCCGTGCCTGACACAGAAGAGGCACTCAATAAATACTTGTTTAATGAATAAATGAGTGAATATCATCAAGATCAGAGACTGCAAATGATTCAACTTTGAATCTCTAGCACATATCATTGTCCCTGCTGCAGACTTGGTACACAATAACTGTTTGCATTTTAAGAAGTGAGTTTAGAAACTCACATGTAACACATTCTAATTTTTGCCTTATACTCTCCTCCTTTTAGTAGACACAAGGACACAAAGACATAAGGCTCAACAGACAAATTAACCAAGGAAAAGGAAAGGAGAAATTTTAGAAGATCACTATATCTGTGGTATGGACAGGCCATCTAAAATTTTTTAGGGATCTGTTAACTTTTGGAAGTGAATACTATTAATTTTCTATGAAGATATAAAGAGCTAATTTGTTATGACACTATAAAGAGCTTTGAATATCCACATTTTCAGCATTCATATTTGTTGACATTAGAACCATTAAAACTCTGCAGGCATTTGAAGCAAATGAATCATCCGGCATCTTATTTTCTGAAGGAAGAGGCTTTTACTTGATAACAAGTCATGGACACATCCAAAATTTATAATCATTTTAAAAATCAGATTAAGAATGTAAAGAGAATGATAAAATATGCATATGTTCTTAAAGCTTAAAACTAAATCGCACACATGTACTACAGCAATTTCTGTTAAAACACAAATTTGTAAACAATACTAGAACCCAGCAAAGAAATATGAAGCCATATAAGAAAATATTTCTTCTGATCAAATAAAAGATTAATACAGATGTCCTAATAAGAAAAGTATATCACTTCATCCTGAAGATATAAATTAAACAAAACTGGCTGAAACTTAAAGAGGAAAAAAAACTCTGTAAAAACACATGACCAGAAAAATATCAGTATTTCTTTAAAATGACATAATATTTCATTAAGCACAAGGAAGATTTAGGTGAAACTAAGAAAACAACCACTTTTCATTGTTCTCAAAAAGAAAAACAATTGAACATTTAAAGAGAAGCAAATGGGTGGTTGTAGCCTACAGGACCATAACACTAGCTGAAAGGTTTTTACATTTCATAATACACAAATATAGCTGCCAGTTACTAAGGTAGAATGACCCATACCCAAATCCAGAGCTCATCACTAGCAGTCAAAAGTCCACCTGTATAGTTGACTATATCTGAGTTTAAAACGTGCTCTCACTGTGACATCTTGGTCAACCAGGAATACAATTCAATACACAAAACCTGCCTGTATTTCTGTGCTCCACACCTTATAAGCATATTCTTGAATCAGCAACTTACAACCAAAATATGGAGAATTAAATATTGATGTAACTGTTGTAAAAGGAAAGAAAAAAGAATGAATAAGAATTCTTTCCTCCACAAGAAAGAAAACTAATACCTTGCTTAGGAAGGTGGGTCAATGTGGAGTCACCATGTCAGATTGGAAATGAAATGAGAATAATTCCACTAAAAGGGACAATTTCATACTTTATATCCCTGAGTCAATCTTTCAAAATATCTCTCTTGTTTCCCTCCAGCTCACCATCCCCAGAAATATCCTGACCATGTATTTGGCAAAGGGAGAAGGCGGAGGTGTTCCACCAACTGCTTAGGGAAGACTGTGCCTGGTGTGAATTTCACCAGCACCAAATGTTCTTCCTAAAGCATTTTCATTTTTTTAATAGGAGACAAACTAAAAGATGTCAGCTTCATGAAGAATAATGTTTTAATATAAAAAGTGATTTGTTAGTGAGTAATTTGGTCTTTTCTCTTAAATGACCTAGTTAAGTGAGAAAAATAATACGTGATCTGATTTGAAAGAAGAAACCATCAATTTGAGATCATTCTTGGGAAAAGCACACAAGTATCACCTCGGAAGATTTCCATTGTTTTATAGTCACAGAGCCACGAAGAAAGCTCAATGTTTTCCTAAAGGAATAACCACTTTCCTTTACTTTATCATATTCTTCACACTTCTCTTCAATATCCAAAATGAAAAATAATTAGCATTCTTCATAGCAGTAAGGTTCTACATCATTTCTGGAGGATTCTAGGAAGAAGTCCTCTGAAAAGGCAATGTCAGCAGAGCCATAGCCAAGCCTCCTCTCAGCCAATCAGCCTGCAACACTGCCCTTTCTACAGTCGTGAAACAAATGCGGTTCTGGGCCCTTGCTCAGGACTTAACCGCAGAGCTAAAGTCAAGAATTCTAAAACGGTCCTCATGGTGTTTCAGAACAACCATTTGAATAAGCAACAAGAAGAAGACACTTTGAGGACCTAAACATGGTCAACCAATATTCTGGACAAAGGCTTATCCATGAACTCACATGAGATTTCTGATTAAAAACGGTGTGTGTCTAAGTTGCTGGTGCTGTCTCTCCCAACTTCTCACTAAAATGTCACTGAAGATTTAGAAAGGAGGGACTATTCCCAGCACCTCCAAAAACCAAGCCTGTTGCAAACACACACCACTGCCGGAATCTGGAAAGTACCCACTGTAATGATAACACAGAAATACACCCATGCTTCTGCTTTATAGAGCACCCTCAATTCACTTCATTAATAGATTTTATTTTAAAAGATGGGACAGTGCTTCATCATTTCTCTACCATGTCCCTGACTCAAGCACATCCCTTTTCCACTAAAATATATAGTGGACACTTTCTCCACCCCAGACACTTCTGGAGAAGTTAGAAGGGCACTGCTCCCCAAACACTTTGTCCTTGCTACCGCATCTGTGACTGCCTCCCTAAATGGTCATCTCTCTTCATTCAGAAAGAGACTATAAATACCAAAAAACTATTTAGAAACTCAAGACAATGAGTATGTTGAACATCAAAATTTATGAGCTGTGGCCCATATTTCTCACAGCAAAATCACAGCCCTTGTTCATCATTTGTTTGACAAATAATCATTGAGTTTCTTCCATGTGCTGAGCGCTGTTCTATGTGCTTGGGACACATTAATGAAAAACAGAGACAAAGATCCCTGCCCTCCTAGAATTTACATTCTAATGAGGATGTTAGGCAATAAATAAAAACAGTAAGTTACACAATGTGGTAGACAATAAAAAGAGCAAGATAAATGGTGCTGGGAGTTGAGGGCAGGGGGCTGCGGTTTTAAATAGGGTGGTCAGCATAAGCCTCAAGGAGAAGATGGCATTTGGGGAAAAGTTATGGGGTTGAGGAAACTAGCTTCCTGAATAGCTAAGGGATAATTTCTAACAGAGGCTTGAGACAACCATAGGAGAGGTCCTGAGGCAACAGGTCTTGCACATCCAAAGAACATCAAGGAAGCCATGTGGTTGGAGTGGAGTGAGGGAGGGAAAGTAGGCGTGGGTAAGGTCTGAGAAGAGGAGATGAGTCGTGTGTAAGGACTTTGGCGTTCACTCTGCGATATAGACCAACAGCAAAGCTTTGAGCGGGAAGGTGGGTTGGCCAACATTGTTGAAGGGTCACTTGAGCTGAGCACAGACCAAAGGGGGCAGCGATGCAGGCAGGGAGACCATTTAGGAGATTACAGCAGTACAGTGAGAGCCAGTGGTGACACAGACCAGAGTAGAGGCAGTAGAGAAGGTAAGAAGTGACCAGATTCTAGATATCTTACCTAATAATAGAGAAACATGTAAATTGACGGTACCTCCGCTACGCCCACAGCCAATCAGAGTAAGTATGCAAATTAACCCAACAAAGATGGCAGTTAATTTGCATACATACCTGGGTCCTGGGAACCTCCTCGGCACCCAGGTCACTCCCAGCTGGCCATCAGAGGGGCGGGGGGTGGGGAGGAAGCCCCCTTCCCAAGCCTAAAGCCTGGGGCTGAGGCTTTAGGCCAAGCCTGCGATCGGAGGGGCGGGGGCGGCCACTTCTCAAGCCTAAAGCCTAGGGCAGAGGCTTTAGGCTTGGGAAGGGGCCGAGCCTGCGATCGGAGGGGTGGGGGGGGAGGCTGTTTCCCAATCCTAAAGCCTGGGGCGGAGGCTTTAGGCTTGGGCAGGGGCCGAGCCTGTGATCAGAGGGAAGGGGAAAAAAATCAATGGAAACATATCCTCAGGTGAGGATAAAAAGAAAAACAAAGAAACAGATGTCATATCCTATGAAAGACACATCTTAAAAATGCCTAAAGAAAGTTGTCATTTTTTCATGGTGAAGGGACTGGAGTCCGTGTTGATGAAAATACCTTGGCAACTGCGGTGACTGACAGTGTCTGCAGCAGCAGGGTGATGGGGCTGACGCCTTCCCCTGATCAGCCCGGTCGCCTCCCACAAAAGGAGGCCAGACTGCAGCTTAGGTCCGCTTCCAATGGGGAGTGGGCCTAAGCCATCAGTAGGACATCCCCTGAGGGCTCCCAAAATGTGAGAGGGGGCAGGCTGGGCTGAGGACCCCCTCCCCCAGTGCACAAATTTCATGCACCAGGCCCCTAGTACTAATATAAGGTAAAAGCAAGAGAATTGTCCAATGGCCTGGACATGGTATAAGAGAAAATAAACTATCAAGGATGGTTTCAGCATAGCATGAGCAACTAGAAAGATTCAGTAGCCATGTACTAACATAGAGAAGACTTTGGAAATGGATAAAAAGTTCAGTTGGGACGTATTAAGTTGGAGACATTCAAGTAGAGATAAAGAGCAGGCAGTTGGACATGCTCCTCTGGAATGTGGGAGAGAGTTCAGGACTAGAGATATAAGTTCAGGGACCATGAGTACTTAGATGGTAGCCACTGTACAAAACTAAAGAGGGGGGCTAAGAATATATTCTGGGATGCTCCAGCACTCCAACATTAAGAGGTCAGAGAACTAAGGAGGCACCAACAAAGGAGACTGACAAAAGCAACCAATATGGTTGGAAGACAACCAAAAGTTTGAGGTGTCCTAGAGGCCAAGTGAAGACCATAAGAGGACAAAAGAGGAAGGATTGTGTTATATGAGGTCTGACAAGTGCTCACCACTCTAGTTCAATGACCAATGGAGGTCCTTGACAACCTCAACAAGAGTAGTTTCTATGCAGTGAGGGGAGGAAAGCCTTGTAAAGTAGGTTCAAGACAGACTAGAGAAAGATGAATTTGTGACCGTGAATAGAAATAACTCTTTGGCATAATCTGCTCAGTAGAGCGATAAAATTGTGGGTACCTGATAGAAAAGTGAGAGCAAGACAAAGTTTATGAGAGATGGAGCCATGATAGCATGCTTGGGTAAAGGCAAGCATAATCTAGGAGAAGGAAAATCGGAGTTGTAAGAGAACATCTCGGTGGTTTCTATCTTTGAGATTAATTGACATATTGCATAAATTTAAGGTGTACAATGTATTGATTTGATAAGATCATTACCATAGCATTAGATAATACCTCTATCACGTTACATAATTATCATTTCTTTTTTGCAGTGAGAACAATTAAGATCCAGTCTCTTAGAAACTTTGAGGTATATAATGCAGTATTGTTTACTATAATCACTAGGCTGTACATTAGATCTCCAGGATTTATTTATCTACTAGTTGCAATTTTTAAAAATATATTTTTATTGATTTTTAGAGAGAGAGGAAGGGAGAGGGATAGAGAGATGGAAACATTGATGAGAGAAACTTCATCTATCTGCTGCCTCCTGCACCCACCCTACTGGGAATCAAGCCCGCAACCCGGGCATGTGCCTTGACTGGGAATCGAACTGGTGACCTCTTGGTTCCTGGGTTGACACCCAACCTCTGAGCCATACCAGCTGGGCTACTAGTTACAATTTTATATCCTTAAACAGCATCTCAAGATGGTAAATGTTACCCCCTGTGGAGTAGTTTCTTTTGACCACACTAGAGGACACAGGATGGAGGCACTTGTAGAGAAACTGGCTTTAGACAGGAGCATGAATGGTTAACCATGACTACTTTATGAATTGTTATCTATGCAATAAGCAGAAAGAAGACAGGGGTGCAGATGTGGGGTATGGACATGGGTCTGGGAGTCTCCAGAAGCTCCCTTCTGACTGTTTCAATTTTCTCCCAATGTAGGAACCTGTTTATCAGCTAACAGTGAAAATAGAGGAGAGATGTTTAAAGCCTGAGGAGAGAGAAGGTCAGAAAATGTCACCTTAAAAAAAGGCATTTTCATTATTAATCTAAAAATATTAAATCATTCAACTCAATAAGCTTAAAAAACCCAATCAAATAAACTTAAGGGAAGCAAAAGGAAGAATTATTAAAAGATAAAAGCATCAAGGGATTAGAATATAAACAGTAGAATAGCTGGTTCTTTGAAAAGATCAATAAAATACACAAACAGCTTGCAAAGCTCATCAAGAAAGAGAAAATACAATTCATAACACTGGAAATAAAAAAAAAATGGGATATGTATCGCCAAAGAGACAAAGGAAATTTAATACAAGTATAAGGGAATATATACAATTTTATGCTGAAAATTTGGAACACTAAATGAGATTATTCCTAAGAAAACATAAATGATCAAACTTGACTCCTAATGTAGACTGAACACTTCAATAACAATACAGAAAGAGACGATGTTGACAATGATTTTACAGAAAAGCAATATCAAACCTTCAAGATAATTTTATATACAATGTACAATGTTAGATGGTATTAAAAAAAATCAAAGGAAGTTTCCCACATCATTGTATAAAACTCAGTATAACCTCAACATTAAAACTTCAAAAAATGACAAGAAATATAAATTCATCTTATTTATAAATAAGAATTCTAAAAAATTACCGAATCACATATAGCTATAATGGATAATATAGTTAGATGCCAAAATTGCATTTGAAAAAATTTTTTAAATTATTCCTGATAAAAAATTTTAATAAATTCATGTTAAAAATATTTATTACTAACCAACACCTGAGATCTTATTTCACAACTGGAGGCCCGAAATTCGTGCACGGAGGGGTATGCCTCTCAGCCCAGCCTGCACCCTCTCCAATCTGGGACCCCTTGAGGGATGTCCGACTGCCCAGTTAAGCCCGATCCCTGTAGGAACAAAATGCAGTTAAAGCAGATTTTTTTTCTTAGAGTGTTTGTGTTTTGTGTTACATTTCAGAAAGGTTTGTGATCAACCTGCCTCAATTTATGTTCAAGTGTTTTGAAGCATTGGCTGTAGTCATTGGACTATTACCTTCCCTGAGGACAGGAAAGAATTACTCCCCTGCCAGCCTGATTGATGCCTAACTGCTCCCCTGCCAGCCTGATTGCCCCTAACTGCCCTCCCCTGCAGGCCTGGTCACCCCCAACTGCCCTCCCCTGCAGGCCTGGTCCCCCACAACTGCTCTCTCCTACAGGCCTAGGTCCCCCCCAACTGCCCTTCCCTGCAGGCCTGGTCACCCCCAACTTCCCTCCTCTGCTGGCCTGGTCACCCCTAACTGCCCTCCCCTGCAGGCTTGATCACCCCCAACTGCCCTCCCTTGCAGGCCTGGTCCCTCCCAACTGCCCTCCCCTGCTGGCCATCTTGTGGCGGCCATCTTGTGTCCACATGGGGGCAGCCATCTTTGACCACATGGGGGCAGCCATCTTGTGTGTTGAGTGATGGTCAATTTGCATATTACTCTTTTATTAGATAGGAGGATAGAGACCTGGTGCACAGGTGGGGGCCAGCTGGTTTGCCCTGAATGGTGTCCTGGATCAGGGTGGGGGTTCCCTTGGGGCATGAGGTGGCCTGGGTGAGGGGCCTGTGGTGGTTTGCAGGCCAGCCATGCCCCCCAGCAACCAAAGCGGAGGCCCTGGTATCTGGGATTTATTTATCTTCTATAATTGAAACTTTGTAGCCTTCAGCGGAGGCCAGGGAAGGCCAGGGCGGGAAGCTTGGCTTCCTCCATCACCAGGGGCAACCTGGCTCCAGCTCTGTGGCCGCTGCCATATTTGTTGGGTTAATTTGCATACTCACTCCTGATTGGCTGGTGGGCATGGCTTGTGGGCGTAACAGAGGTACGGTCAATTTGCATGTTTCTCTTTTATTAGATAGGATGAACTACTGAAGGCCTGCCATTAACTTCAGAAACACATAGTAAGTGCTGAATAAACTTTAACTACTATATTATTGGAAGTACTACATTAAAATGAGGATGTCTGTTCCTAACACTGACACTTAATATTTCTATAAAAGTAATTCTTTCCTGTCCTCAGGGGAGGTAATAGTCCAATGACTACAGCCAATGCTTCAAAACACTTGAACATAAATTGAGGCAGGTTGATCACAAACCTTTCTGAAATGTAACACAAAACACAAACACTCTAAGAAAAAAAAATCTGCTTTAACTGCATTTTGTTCTGACAATGTAGTAGATCTTGATGTTTGCCTAAATTCCAATGAATTAAGAATAGTCAATCTATAAAACACTAAACAGTAAAGCAAGAATATTTCATCTCATTTTGTAAACAATTCAGGATAATGTGTAACCCATTAAACATTTGGTCTTAATGTTTGCTCAGCTGATAGTTTCCAAATAGGAAATTCTTCAGCTTAAGGTGAAAAAAAAAAAAAAGTTCAAAACCCTTGTTTTTCCTTTCCAGCTTTACTTATTGGGAAGAAGGCTCATTAGGAGTTGAATTCATTATCCTCCAGAAAGAATTTAGTTGCATCTTTGATTGCAACTCTTGAGGTTTGAGAAAGCTTTTTAAACCACCTACCACAAGGAAGTAACCAGGTGGTGTCCCTTGGTAATAATTAACCCTAATGCAAGGCAACTTTATGCCATCCAGGGTGGTTGGATTCTTAGCTTTCCTAAAGAAAAATAATTTCCAAAATAACATGCAGCTCACTTCCGTAACTCACTTCAACTATTTTATGTCTAAAATATCCTCTGCTTCTCCTCCAAAGAATTCAGGAAATTTGATGTTTCTTTTAAAAAAAAAAAAAATGCCAGGATATAACTGTAATTGGTGCAAACCACTAAAAGAAGAGGGAGTTAGTTCAGAGCCAAACAGTTAAGCATGTGAGTATACACAAAGGTATTACTAAGAATAAGGTAAATGCACTCTTCCAAAATGCAAAGCTTCACTGAAGAACTCAACTGGAAGTCAAGCAAGAGTCACAGGAGAGAAATGGAGCAGCAGAGAGTGTAACCAAGTGCGAGCATGACGTCACATGCGGGTTGCATACGTACAGGACACAATGCAGGTAAATTTGGGGAGATTAGGGAGTAGTGAAAAACCCAAACACTAATATTTCTTGAAACAACCCAATGTGTTATTTTCAAACATACACAACCACCTGTAATGGATATATGTAAGGTTGTCCACCAAGCCCTTAGCTCCTTTCTCTGAAAACAGCCTCCTGAGAGATGCAGCAGCCATACTTGTCCCAGGTGGCCTGGGCAGAGCCAGTGGCCCTGAGGTTGCCACCTCCACACCCTCAGCCAGTCACACCTCCGCCCCACACCTGAACTGGCTCCCAGCCCTCACAGGACTGCCAGGTTCAATAGACACCAAAACAGCCTTGGCTGAGAAAAGCCCCTACTGAACTAACAAAATACCAGCACGCAAAACAGGCCATGTGTCTGGTTTTATGAGCAAGAAGGCATTATAATTAAACAACTTGTATTTAAAGGCTAGCTTTAAGGGTTTAAAAAAAAAAAAAAAAGCTTTCCAATATAGCGCCTTTCATTTTCCTTATGCTTTATTTTCCTAGAAAAGCTAACAAAACACTAGTTTTAAATATATCTATTGGTCACTCCATATAAAGCCCATAGATACTGAAAAGTCTTTGAAAGAAGGACATTTTGAAAACACACAGGATGTGAGCTGCTGCTATACAATGGCCAAGAGCAACAAAACACTGTCACAGCTGAAAGGAAGTCTCTCATGTCCCTGCAAGAGCTCAGGGAGGGAGGCAGGTCGAGAGCTGTGCAGGCCGAGAGGTTGTCACGTGGCCTCCTCCTTTCCTTGGACCAGGTGGCAGGACTGTGTCTAACTGGGAATGAAAAGACAACTAATATCTGAGGGCTACCCCAACGATAATGGGTAGAGATCATCTTCTAGGAACATTTTACAAAAATGAACTTAAAGGAAATTAGATACAGACTCCATAACACAAAGCTGAGGCCAACAGAGGGGCAAAAACACCTAAGACTGATGCTCGGAAGACGTTTCCTAACATGGAGATCTATTAAATGCCTAGCAACTTCCCCCGGGAAATAGCAGCAAAGTCACTCAGAATGAAGCAAGAAATTCATTTCTGAAAGCTTCTTTTCCAACTTGGGAAATTTAACTCTGCCTCTGCAGTCCCCAGAGACAGCTCGGCTGAGGCTGACTGGGTGTAACCATATGTCAAAACTAATACATTGGATATGCTCCTCACCCACAATTTGCTAGAAAATAGTCAAAACTGAAAGTGCCAGAGGAGTCATTTTTTTATGGATAGGAGCATAAGCTATGACTTTATAATGTTAAAAATACTTTGTCCTTTGCCTAGATAAGAAACATTTTTAAAGAGGAAATATTTAAAAGACCACAAAAAAAGGCATTTCTTTTGGGGGGGAGGTGGAGGATGGGGCAGGAATGTTGGCCATCTTTCTACCTCAACAGCAGCATTTCCACCAGAAGTGAAGCCTTCCTCTCCATCCTCCTCAACCTGGCTAATAGTCCTGGTCCAGTCCTGGGTCCTCATCCTTGAGAACTTGGCTTAAGGTGAAGTCCAAACTCCCCTAGGAAGCCCTCCTGTAGGATCTTTGCACCATGGGAAGCTCTGCTTCCCTCTAGTTGAGTGGTCATAGCCTAGGGTCGGACGGCCAGTCTCCTCTGACAGACAAAGCTCTTTAAGAGAGAAGGCTTTCCTCTCCATCTCTGAAACCCATACTGAGCACACAAGAGGCAGGTGATGATTGAATAAATGATGGCTTATTGGCGACTGAGTGAAAACAGAAGGGAAAGATATAACTGATAAACGAGACATCAGTTCTGGTAATGGAGCTCCACTATACTGATTAATGTGGTCAAGGTGATGGGCCAGAAAAACAGAACGAGGGACGTCATGAGTCCGACCTGCCCAGGCTAAGTTCCTTGCAGAAGTGATCTACAAACATTTTTGTTTCCAAACACATCCAAGGAAATTTAAAAAACCATATATGCCCTAACATAATTTAAAGTAGACATATAAACTTGTTCACCCTAGGTTTAAATAGTGGCATGGATCTAATTTCTAGCACTTCATAAATATTGACATTTTAAAATGAAACTGCTTTCATTTCAAGAGTGCAAATGTATCCATTCTTTTTTAAAATAATTACGTATTTTTTTATTTTCAAGAAAAACGATTTTAAATATAATAATGTTACATGCAATAAACACCAGTTATTCAAGAAAAACTATCTTAAATATAATAATACTAGAGGCCCAGTGCACAAAGTTCGTGCACTGTGGGGGGGGGGGTGTCCCTCAGCCCAGCCTGTGCCCTCCTGCAGTCCGGGAGCCCTCGGGGGATGTCCAACTGATGGCTCAGGCCTAAGCCGTCAGCTGGACATCCTTAGTGCTGCACCAGAGGCAGGAGAGGCTCCCTCCACCGCCGCTGCACTCACCAGCCATGAGCCTGGCTTCTGGCTGAGTGGTGCTCCCACTATGGGAGCGCACTGACCACCAGGGGGCAGCTCCTGCATTGAGCATCTGCCCCCTGGTGGTCAGTGTGCATCACAGCAACCAGTTGTTCCACAGTTCAGTCGATTTGCATATTAGCCTTTTATTATATAGGATTACATGCAATAAACATTAATATTTCAAGAAAAAAAGGATTTTAAGTATAATAATATTACCAAAACTGTACTAACATAGTATGATAACACAAAAGTTGTAGGAAATATTAAAAATCTGCAAATAACAGGATTACTTCTATTATTTTCTAAAATATTTTTTTCCTCTGGCTCTATTTTTGTTCATCAGTTTATGTTGTTCATTATATTCCAGAAATGAGTGAGATCATGTGATATTTATCTTTCTCTGACTGGCTTATTTTGCTTATTGTGATGCTCTCCAGTTCCTTCCATGCTGTTGAAAATGTAAGAGTTCCCTCTTTTTTACAGCAGCGTAGTATTCCATTGTGTAGATGTACCACAGTTTTTTAATCCACTCATCTGTTGATGGGCACTTAAGCTGTTTCCAAATCTTAGCTATTGTAAATTGCGCTGCTATGAACATAGGGGTGCATATATCCTTTCTGATTGGTGTTTCTGATTTCTTGGAATATATTCCTAGAAGTGGGATTATTGGGTCAAATGGGGATTCCATTTTTAATTTTTTTAGGAAATTCCATACTGTTTTCCACAGTGTTTGCACCAGTCTGCATTCCCACCAGCAGTGCAAGAGGGTTCCTTTTTCTCCCCATCCTTGCCAGCACTTGTTTGTTGATTTGTTGATGATAGCCATTCTGACAGGCGTGAGAAGGTACCTCATTGTTGTTTTGACTTGCATCTCTCGGATGATTAATGACTTTGAGCATGTTGTCATATGTCTCTCGGCCTCCTTTATGTCCTCTTTTGAAAAGTATCTATGTAGATCCGTTGCCCATTTTTTGATTGGATTGTTTACCTTTTGTTAGGTTGTATGAGTTCCCTGTAAATATTAGAGATTATACCCTTATCAGAGATAACATTGGCAAATATGTTCTCCCATGCCGTGGGCTTTCTTGTTGTTTTGTTGATCGTTTCTTTTGCTGTTTAGAAGCTTTTTATTTTGATGTAGTCCCATTTGTTTATTTTCTCCTTCGTTTCCATTGCCCTAGGAGCTGTCCTGGTGAAGATATTTCTGACATTTGTCTGATATTTTGCTATGGATTCTTCTAAGATTTTTATGGCTTCCCATCTTATGTTTAAGTCCTTAATCCATTTGGAGTTTATTTTTGTGTATGGTGTAAGTTGGTGATCTAGTTTCATTTATTTGCATGCATCTGTCCAATTTTCCCAACACCATTTATTGAAGAGACTTCCTTTTCTCCACTGTATGTTCTTGCCTCCTTTGTCAAATATTAATTGTGCATAATAGCTTGGGTCAATTTCTGGGTTCTCTGTTCTGTTCCATTGGTCTATATGTCAGTTCTTGGTAGTTTTCAGAACAGTGGCTTTGTAATACAGCTTGATATCTGGTACTGTGATCCCTCCAACTTTGTTCTTCTTTCTTAGGATTGCTGCAGCTATTTGGGGTCTTTTTTTATTCTAAATGAATTTTTGGAGAGTTTGTTCTAGGTCTGTGAAATATCCCGTTGGTATCTTAATGGGGATTGCATTGAATCTATAGATTGCTTTGGGTAGTATGGGCATTTTAAGATGTTGATTCTACCAATCCATGAATACAGTATATTTTTCCACTTGTTTATGTCTTCCTCTATCTCTTTTTTCAATGTCCTGTAGTTTTCTGAGTACAGGTCTTTTACCTCCTTAGTTAAGTTTATTCCTAGGTATCTTAAATTTTTTTGGTACAATGGTAAATGGGATTGTTTTTTTGTTTGTTTGTTTGTTTCTCTTTCTGTGAGTTCATTATTGGTGTATAAAAAAAGCCATAGATTTCTGGGTGTTAATTACACTATCATACTTCTGAACAACAAAAATAGTTATAAAAAGTAAATATTTTTATTCACTGTGACTAAATGGTTCTAATTTCATTTTATCCAATTATCACAACTATTAATAGAATGTATTTTAACAAATGTCTAATTTTATAATTAAAAATTAAAGATTTTTTATTGGAAACATTTCTCAATGAGATCTATGGTGATAGGTGTTTTGTTTTGTTTTCAAGTATTTCATGTACCTATGAATATTTTTTATGGCTAGAATAAGAACTTTTCAACAGCCATTCTATTCCAATTTTTGTATTAGAAATATAAACTAAAAAAAATTATTCATGTAAGTAAGTTCATGGGAATGGAAGTTTTACATCAGCGGCACTTAATTCTTTGAGCTTCTTCTGAGATTTAGGCCCCCCAAATCATAGATCATTAAACAAAATTTTATATAGTAATCCCTGTTCCTGGAAAAATTATTTATGGTCATCTTCAGTTTTAAAAAAAAATTAGAAGTCACTTGATTTGCAAAAGGATTAATTTCCAAGTAGTTAGATTCATTCCCTTTCTCAACATCAAGCCACTATTCTGATGGTCCTTTTGTCTAACACCATGAGGTGGGAGAGGTTATTTCCTGTGACAATACACCTTGATGAGACTGGAGAGAGGTAAAGTCAGGCCACCCATTAGTACAGGTTTGTTCCTGGGCAGATCCATTTTAGGAAAGAATGCAAAGAGAAGGTGAAAGTGTTTCCTTATAATTCTGCATGGGCTTAGAACCTCTTGGAAAGTGTCTAAGTACCTCAGAAGTAACAACCGACCCAAGTTTGTTGACTTCAAGGGCCAAGTGCCAGAGGCATGTCCTGAGGTAGAGGAAACACTCAAATACAGGCAGAAGGGGAGGGAGAATGCATAACAGAGAAGCCACATCCTTAGTGGAGAAGAAAAAACAAGCCCAGCAGAGACACAGGGAGAACTCCCAACACAAAGTACAGCAACCAAACCTGAGTGCGCAGGTGACCCAGTGAGCCAGGCGTCCCACTCAAAGTGCATCAGCGCAAGAATGCACCATCTAAAAAGTGAGATTTTTTTTGCCCTGACCAGTGTAGTGTGGCTCAGTGGGTTGCGCATCATCCCATGCACCAAAAGGTCGCTGGTTCAATTCCTGGTCAGGGCACATGCGGTTTAACCAATCAATGTTTCTCTCTCTCCCTCTCCCTCCCTCTCTATCTAAAATCAATAAAAACATATTTTTTAAAAATAAAAAGTGTTACAAGGAGGGCACTCCAAACACAATCAAGAAAAAAATATCAAAACAAAACAGACCAAGAGAAAGAACAGCCAAAGGAAAGATGGTCCCTGCATCACAGGCTGGTTTAGAGAAGGGAAACAGGTAGAGATCATGTATGGACACAAAGTACACCAGGAGCAGATACTTTTGGACGAATCCCACCAAAACTGCTCCAAGTGAGCAGAAATCATTTTTATACTTGGTACAAAATTTAATATTACAGTACTGCAAATCAGTGCCAAAAGCATAGGCCTCGCTAAAAGAAAACTAAATAGAAGCAAATTCAACCCATTTTCTGATGGTTTCTAATTTTCTATAGGTAGATCTTTACATTATGGAGAGAATACTCAAAGACATAACTCGCGTTTTTACCTTCTGAAAGAAAGCTGTAACAACTTTCCATTAGTTTTTCACTGTGTATCATTAGTGCCAAGATGTTAGTTCTTCCCAATTTGATCTACAGATTCAATGCAATCCCAACTAAAACCCCAGCAAGAAATTTTTTAGATATTGACAGAATGATTCTAAAGTGTTACAGAGAGGCAAAAGACCCAGAATAACCAACACAATTTACACAGAAGAACAACGCTGGAAGAATGACACTACCTTACTTTAAGACTCACTATAAAGCTACAGTAGTCAAGATCGTATGCTGTTGGTGAGAGAACAGACAGATAAATCCATGGAACAGAACATAGAGCCCAGAAATAGACTCACATAAATACAGTCAACTGATCTTTAACAACGGAGCTAAGGCAATTCAATGGAACAAAGATAGTCTTTTCAACAATGGTGCTGGAACATCATCCCTGTACAAGAAAATGAATCTAGACACACACCTTACACCCTTCGCAAAAATAAACTCAAATTGGATCACAGACCTGAAAGTGAAACACAAAACTATAAAACTCCAAGGACACAGGCGAAAACCTAGATGACCTTGGATATGGCAATGACTTTTAAAATACAACACCGAACACATGATCCATGAAAGAAACTATTGATAAGCTGCACTTCACTAAAATTAAAAACTTCTACTCTGAGAAAGATGCTGTCAAGAGAATGAGAAGACAGGCCACGGATTGGGAGAAAATATTTGCAAGAGACACATCTGATCAAGGATTGTTATCCAAAATATACAAAGAACTCTTAAAACTCAATAAAACAAAACAATCCAATTAAAAAATGGATCGAAGACATACATATGGCAAACAGAAAAAAATGCTGCATGTCATATGTCACCTGGGAAATGTAAATTAAAAAACAACAATGAGATGCCATACATACCTATTAGAGTGGCTACAATCCAAAACGCTAACAAAGCAAATTCTGGCAAGCATGTGGGACAACAGCGGCTCTCACTCACTGCTGGCAGGAGTACAAAATGAACGGCCACTTCGGTAGAAAGTCTGGTGATTTCCTACAAAACTAAGCATGCTTTTACCAAATGATCCAGCAATCATGCTTCTGCTTATTTATACAAAGGAGTTGAAAACTTATGTCCACACAACGACCTGGATGTGGATGTTTATTATAGCTTTATTCATAATTGCCAAAATTGGGAGCAACCAAGATGTCCTGCAATATCCAGGTGAATGGAGAAATTAACTTTGCACATCCAGACAATGCAACATTATTCAGCAATAAAAAGAAATGGGCTATCGAGCCATGAAAAAGACATGGAGGAACCTTAAATATATATTACCAAGTAAGAGAAGCCAATCTGAAAAGGCTGTATACTTTATGATTCTAACTCTATGACATTCTGGAAAAGTAGGAAGACAGTAAAAAGATCAGTGGTTGCAGGGGTTGAAGAAAGGGATGAATAGGTGGAACACAGAGAATTTTCAGGGCAGTAAAACAATTCTGCATGATACTGTAATGGTGAATGCAGGTCATTCTACATTTGTCCAAACCCAGAGAACATACAACATCTAGTCCAGATTCTAGAATGAACCCTGGTACAAAATGGAGTGTGGGTGACTATGATGTGTCATTGTAGGTTCATCAATTGTAACAAATATACCACTCAGGTAGGGGATGTTGATGATGGGGAGGTTATTCATGTGTGGGGCAGGGAGTATTTAAGAAATCTCTGCACCTTCCTAATTTTTCTATGAACCTAAAACTTCTTTTTCAAAAATAATAAGAAATCACCCTGATGATAGGTTATTTCAGAATTTTCAAAGAGTATTTATTGGAACTCTTTTTTTTTTTAGACCTCAAACAAGGGAAACTGAGTCAAAGTTAAATCCACTTGGAAAACGTAAGTCAAACAAAACAAGCTTAAAACCTTTAACATGTTCATCTGCAAAGAGAACATCCCAGCAGGACTCAATATTTCCCAAAGTCATTAGATAAATTTTCTCTGACAGTACCTCTCAGGTCCCTGTTCACAAAACAAATTTTAGAAAATCCTGGATTATAAACAAATGGTCTAAAATGGGGCTATATCAATGGGAAAAATTCTGGAACAAGCTTCCAGGTCCAAACTATGCTGAATTCTTTATGGGATATTCAGCATCTCTTATGCTGCTAAAAAGGGTATAAGTTGGTACATCACTTTGGAAAACTCTTTGGCACTAACATCTATGGTTGAACTTACACATTACTATATGACCAACTCCTAGATATATACACCATGAAATGAGTGTGCGTGCACATGCACACACACACACACACACGGTTATAAATTATGAAAAATAATGCTCATGGCAGCATGATTCATAATAGCTCCAAATTGTAAACAATACAAATGCCCAGTAATGGTAGAATGGATAAACAAATGACAGTAGCTTCACATAACGGGTGTGGTATTCAGAAGAATGCCCCCCTCCCAAAATTCCACATCCTAATCCCTGGAACCTGTAAATACTACCTTACATGGCAAAAGGATTGTAGGGATTTGATAAAGTTAAGAATCTTGAGATGTAGAGATTATCTAGATTGGCCTAAATATAGTCAAAAGTGTTCTTAAAAGAGAGCAGAAGAAATCTGAAGAAGAGAAGAGGGCATGGGAAGAGGACAGAGATGCTGGGGTGCCATGCTTTGAAGATGGAGGAAGCAATGCCATGCCAGGGAGAATAAGCAGCCTCTAGAAGCTGGAAAAGGCAAAGGAACAAATTCTCTCCTCAGAACCTACAAAAGGGAGGAGCCTGCCAATACCTCCACCCTAGCCTAGGGAAACTGATTTCAGAATTCTGACCTACAAAAGGATTAAGCTGTGCTGGTTTAAACCATTAACTCTGTGATAATTTACAACAGCATTAGGAAACTAATGCAATGGGATGCTATACAGAAATGAGAAAGAATAGAGCATATAAGCAAGATTCTTACAGGCATAGGTAGCATTTGGTAAACACAGCAAGATGGGACATACTGTATAATGATATTTACAAAAGCTCAACAACAGGCCAAACTAATGCACAGGGTTAGAGATCAGGACAGCAAGTGTCTCTAGGAGGTGGCACTGACTTGAAGGGAGATAAGAGGACATTTGGATAATAGTCTCTTTCTTATTATGGGTCCTGATTACAGGGCTATCACGTACTCTAAGAAAATTCATTGAATTATATCCCTATAATGTGTATACTTTTCTCTCCAAATATTATATATCAACAAGAGTTCTGTTCAAAAAAAGAACTACATGTTGTTTTTTCTCTTTAAGCATTAGATCCAAATGACTCATAAAATAAACCCTTCTCAGGGAAGTACTGGCTGGGAGCAATCCCAGAGCCTGTGTTCTCACACAGCGAGGGAAAGAAACAAAGATAAGGAGGCCCTGACGGCACCCAAACAGTCGATAAGGAAACAGGAAGATTTAGGTCTCTGGCAAACAAAAATAAATCAATGTTTCTAACAGAAAGAATATAATATGTGTTTACAAATAAAAGGACTCTAGAGCTAGACTCCCCTTTTTTTCTAAAAATCCATTCTATTATTTTATAGTAAGAATTTAGTAGAGATGTTCTAGTGACTCCACTGGGCTAAGGAAGATGCAGGCGAGCCTCTAGACTCCCATCTGGAGAAGATGACGCGACAGACCATTACCACTGAGGAAAGCCCTGCCCAGCCAACAAGGTCATGATGCTACTAATGTACCCTTTCTTTTGTTCTCTTATCAAGTGAAAGAAAGATAAATACTTTAACCTTGACACAGTATATATTATAAAATACCAGAGGCCCGGTGCATGAAATTCATGCACTGGTAGGGTCCCTAGCGGCTGCTGGCTGGGTACTCCCTCCCTTTGCCCAGCCAGCCCCGGCCCCTGCTCAAACTCCCAAACGAAGTCCTGGTCAAGGGGACAATTTGCATACTACACTTTTATTATATAGGATAACCAACATATATCATGGTAGAGTTTAAAACAAACATATATATTTCCCTGTTTGTTTGTTTTTAAATCAACCATTGCTTCCTCTGGCAAATAAGATCAGAATGAATCTGAATGCAAAGTCACATGGTTTGTATAATTCAAAGCTTTCAGAGTTACAGTCAGAATAATTGCAAGTAAAAAAATTACAATAGCTTTGAAAGGCTAGCACTGCATTGTATTTCTTGTTTTACATCTTATTATAAATATATTGTATTATTATTATTATTATTTTATTAGGCATTCAAATGAGGCCTAAGAGCAAAGTTTCTTGTGGTCAAAACATTTAATAGACAGTAAGTAATTCAGCTTTGGCTACTTATAAATCTAAGTCAAACTCTGTCAACCATCCCCAGAGAATTAAATCCCCTTTTTACATAATGGCAATTATTCAAAATGCCTGGCTTGAAAAATGAAATGGACTAATCAAAGATGAAGAATGTTTATGAATCATTAGTTTGAGGGTTTTATCTGATCATTTTAAGGAACAAAAAAATTATTCTTTCTCTCTTCCATTATTACTCAGAACACATTTTCCTTGAAAATCCTACATTTTTGTGGAATGTCATTCAGTAAAAGAAGGTTATGGATAAGATTCATTATGACAAGTAATAAACATTCCTGAAAAGAACATATAGATAACATGTCTTATTAAGCTCAAAGGCTGCTTCCTTTTACAATGAATTAAAATTATAAATTGTCCTTCTATGTCACATGGTTTCACAAATAAAGGGTGGGTTTAGGGCTTGGCTCTGTCCTCCAACTCACCTTGTGATATTTATTGAGTCCTCTCTGACCCAGGCATGGATTTACAGTCATCATCATATACACAGATTAGATCATGAAGGTCTCTGTGTCCCCCTAAAGTCCTTTGTGCTACTAAAGATGAAAAAGACGCTGGGGATAGCAGAGCTATATTTCTTAGAAAAGTCTCTGGATCAACTCAACTAGCATGGGGAGGAGGGGGGTAAAATTCAGATTCCTGGGCCACACCTAGATTTACTAATTGAATCTTAAAGTAGTGCCCAGGAATCTTCCAATTAATCAAACTCCTTAACTGATTCTACTTTTTTAACGATTTTTAATTGATTTTTAGAGAGAGGGGGAGAAAGAAACACTGATGTGAGCGTGGAACATCAATCAGCTGACTGATCCCACAACCCGGGCATACGCCCTGACTGGGAATCAAACCAGCAACCTTTGGGTGCACAGGACAACACGCAACCAAGTGAGCCACATGGGCCAGGGCCTTAACTGATTCTTAAATTGTGTATAGTTTAAGACCCAAAGTAACCTGTGCATCTGTGAATGCCACAGGGTTTTGGAATCTGACACTGCCATCTGTCGCATGTGTGACCATAATAAGTTACTTCACCTTCCAGAGTCTTGATTCCCTACCTATTCCCAGAAACAACAGTACCTACCTCCAAGAGTATTGGAGAACAACACAGAATAATCTACATAAAGCTTTCATCACACTGCCCAACCCACTGCAACTATTTTAAAATGCTAGCTATTATTATTACAATATGTAAAAGAATTTTTAATTTTCTGATTACATTTGGTTGAGTGACTGATTAACCCTTCATTACAGCAAAACAAATATTTTAAAGGAACCCTAGAAATATGTCTACTGATTGAAAATAAAAAAGTATGAGTGCTTGGATTTTAAAAAATATCTAATGGCAAATGGCAGGCATCCTATATAATAAAGAGCTAATAGGATAATTAGACCGAACAGCAGAATGACCATCCAGACGACCAACCGTCCGGACGACCTTCTGGACGAAGCCAGGGCTGCGAGGGCCAAGCCCCTTGCACGAATTTTGTGCATCGGGCCTCTAGTATGGCTATAAGAACTCATTCTGAAAATGCAGTTCTACAGTCAACTGGGCTTTCATTTTACAGCATCCTAAATGGAGCAGTCCGAGCAGACTCGGGGGAACCTGAAACTGCTCCTATGAAACATTTGACTTTCCATCCAGTAGCACAACCAAAGCATTTGCCTGGATAATTACATATTTGGCTCAGATTTTTTTTTATCATTTACATCTTTTGTTTTTATCTTTTAAAAAATCCCTCTGTACTATAAGGCAGAGATTAGAAACACACCTGGGATTTCTGTAGACCTGAAGCAGCACATGTATTTAATTATGGTGAGGTTTCTGGCATTATCATTCTAAACATGCTCATGCTATATCCATGAAAAACAGAAAAAAAAGAAAGCGACAGGGAAATGCAGACAGCACACAGGAAGTTTAATCTTTAGATAATCTCAAATGAATTTGTGCAAGCAGAATTCCAAATGACCACACGTCAATATAAAGCACCAAACCTTCCCCTCCAATATCCGCTCTCCAGAGATGGCTTCCAGAGCATTTCTGGGATGGATCCCCATCCAAGAACTAGGTTCCCAGAGGAGCCGTGACTGTGGCAGGGCAGTTTCCATGGCGTGGTAGGCACCCAATATTCACTGCTTGATCCCAGACCAGGAAGCTCTGGATCTGGATTACATGACCCCTCTTTCAGAGCACCCAGCACCCTAACATATATATATAACTTCTCTCTGTTTCCCTAGAAGACAGTGAGCTCAAGATTCTAGCACATGGGAAGAGAAGACACAAAAGAAGCAAGTGGAGAAGCAGGAACAGTCGTGATCAGCAGCAGGCTCTGAAGAGTGGGACAGCAGAGCAGCAAGCATGGGGAGAAGGCAGACGGCTGGCACAGCAGCTTCAGGGTAGACAGAGTCTAGCCTGTAGTTCAAAACTGGGGCACAATGCTATAGACAAGAGTAACAGTTATTACTTATAATAATGGTATAATAATGGCCACTGATTACTGAACAGTTACTTGTTTACAGTCATGACTAAGTGCTTTGCATACATTACCTAATATAGTCTTTATAACAACCCATGACACAGTTGTGAGGATCCCCACTGCACAAGTGAGGAAACTGAGGTTGAACGCTTAGCACTTAGTAAGAACTCAATAAACCACAGCTCTTTTCTGGTCAGCAAACAAATTAACCTAACTGAATGTACTTTTAGAAGGTTGACTTTGGTACTCCAAACATATCCTACATAATAAAAGCCTAATATGCTAAGTGTCCAGTCGACTGGTCGGCCATTCAACCAAAGCGCAATATGCTAATGATATGATAAGGTCATTCAACCGCTCGCTATGATGTGCACTGACCACCAGGGGGCAGATAGTCGATCGGTCGACCAATCGCTATGACATGCACTGACCACCAGGGGGCAGACGCTCCAACCTGTAGGTTAGCTTGCTGCTGGGGTCCAGCCAAATGAGACTGAGCGAGATAGGCCGGACATGCCCTGGAGCCCTCCCACGGTACCTCCCCAGCTGGCCAACCTCCTGCATCCCTCCCTGGCCCCGATCGTGCACCGGTTGGGTCCCTCAGCCTGGCCTGCACCCTCTCACCATCCGGGACCCCTTGGGGGATGTCAGAGAGCCACTTTCGGCCTGATCCCGCAGGCCAGACCAAGGGACCCCACTGGTGCATGAATTCATGCACCAGGCCTCTAGTAGCATAATAAAATGATATATAAATATTTACAGGGAAAAAATCAGGTACTCAAGAAGTCTGTGTCTCATTGATAAACTCTGGAACATGCTAGCCCTGGAACAATATTATATTGTTGGTGAAAATTAGTCCATTCGAGCCTCTGTCCTCTTCCACTCTGGCAATCACTAAAACCTCACCAACCAACTTCATCCATCTGCAGTATTCAGGCACTTTACATGAAATATGGATGTCCCGATGGTGTTCACATGCATTAATGCTTCAGGTTCCCATAAGAGTTGTGACTCAAAATACTACAATCTTTGTTTTTCGAGACAGCTCACATTTTCTGATTGCCTCAAGAGTTCAAACTGGAGCACAAACACAATTTTTTTTTTCCTGATTTGATCTTTTATGTACAAATTAAATGGCTATTTCTGAACTTCGAACATTCCTAAAAAGAACATAACCACTCCACTGCATAGATGGAACAGGAAATTATTGCAAATGGGCACAAAGAATCTTTGAGAAATTATCTAAAATTAGATTAGGGGGATGGTTGCACAACTCTGTATATATATCTACTAAAAATCATTGAATTATACACTAAAAATGGGTGTATGTTATGGCATGTGAATTACACCCCAATAAAGCTGTTAAAACAACAACCACACACCATTACTACATACCTGTGGAGTTCACCCCGAGAAAGCAGGTTTACTGTCAAGAACAAGAAAGCTCTACTCTTGCTGCTTCCATTCCTTATCCTGCACCCCACTCCCACCACAGGTCTAACTAACAAACCCAGATATTCCTCAAACTGTAGATCCATTTTTATGAGAATAATCACACTTCTTTCAGATACTATGTAATATTTCCAATATTATCCTGACTTTTTAAAATGACTTTATTTTTTTTTTAATTCTCACCTGAGGATATACTTTTATTCATTTTAAAGAAAGAGGAAGGGAAAGAGAGAGAGAGAGAGAGACAGAGAGAGAGAGAGAGAGAGAGAGAGAGAGAGAGAGAGAGAGAGAGAGAGAGATAGAGAGAGAGACATCAATAGGTTGCCTCCCACACATATTTCGACCAGGGATCAAACCCACAATATACCCATGAGCCCTCCCTGACTAGGAATCGACCCCTTTTGGTGCAAGGGACAATGCTCCAACCAACTGAGCCATCTGGCTAGTGCTTTAAATGACTTTTTTAAAAAAGAATTTAAGGTTGCTTATGTCATAATTGCTGTGCAAAGTGAGCTTAAAATGAAGAACTCCTATCAATTCAGTGTCACCTTCTTCCTGGATCAGTTTGCTGGAAACTGAGCCTTCCTCCAAGCACCAAAGACATTTTTGCAAAGCTGAGAACTTACTCTCCCTCCTTCACCCCCGGCCCACTTGTGATAAAGGGTGGAAAAGTGAGGTGATGTGCACTATGCCAGCCACTGAGCCAGGAAGGGGGGAGCCACAAGGATGTGCATTCAGTCCATAGCCAATCCTGACAGATTGAACTCCAAATATGTCCAGTTTCTGGTCCCATGTCACTGCTTCCTGGTCAAAGTCATGGCCCTCTTCCTTCTCAAGTGTTGTAACAGCCTCCTCACTGATCTCCCTGCTTCCGTCCATCTTCCCTGTAGTCTATTCTCAGCACAGCAGCCAGAGAGATCCTGCTAAAATGTAAGCCTTATCACAGTGGTCGGCAAACTCATTAGTCAGTAGAGCCAAATATCAACAGTACAACGATTGAAATTTCTTTTGCAAGCCAAATTTTTTAAACTTAAACTTCTTCTAACATCACTTCTTCAAAATAGACTCGCCCAGGTCGTGGTATTTTATGGAAGAGCCACACTCAAGGGGCCAAAGAGCCGCATGTGGCTCACGAGCCGCATTTTGCCGACCACTGCCTTATCACAACAGTTCTCTGACCAAAACCCTCCAGTTGCTTCACATCTTCTCAATATACAAGCCCAAATCCTTGACAATAGCCTCAAAGCCCTGCCTCATTCAGTCACTGATCTCCTTTCCTGCCATCAGGTCCCTCCTGTGCACTTCATTTGATCCACACTAACCTCGTTTTCTTCACACCCATCAAACACAGTCCCACCTCAGGGCCTCTGCACGGGCTGTTCCTTTGCCTGGGAGGCTCCTGTCACAGATATCAAAACAGCTGGCCCAATCACTTCATTCTGGCCTCTATGCAGATGTCACCCTACCTGAAAGGCCTTTTCTGACCAACTTTTCTAACATATCACCCACCTCCCCCCCCCACACACACACACACACTCAGTGTCCCTCTGCCCCTTCTACCCTGCTTTAATTTTTATCCTGGCACTGTCACCCCCTCAACACTGACTGTAATTATTTGTGTGTAGTCCATCTCTACATTCCTATACCTCAGTGTCAACTCCATGAGAAGAAAGGCTACCTCCAGAGCCTGGACCACGGAAAGTTCTCAATAAATTATTGGTGGTAGTGAGTGAATTAAAAAAAAAAAAAAAAAAAAGAGTGAATCCTATGTCAGAAAGGTGAGAGACCACGTGGGGTGAAGATGCCCTGCTTTACCTGAGGGTAGTTACACACTCCCAGCAGGTCCACAGCCAGATGCTCCCATCTCCTATGGAAGAAAGAAGAAAGGGCCAAGGAGCAAGTCAACATCAGGGACTTTTTCAATCATTAAAGCTCAGTCTACTCAGTCTACTCATTCAGGACCCTCAATGATCAGAGCAAAAACAGTCATCTTTCAAAACACTTCCAAGGTGAGAAATATTTTTTAATAACAGAAAAAAAAATAAAAATGAATACAAAAGTGGATGAAGATAAAATGAAAATGAATATAAAAGTCTAGTAAAATTTGAATTGTGTGTGCATTTAAGTTTTTAAAAAGTTTACCTTGAGCCCGGCTGGTGTAGCTCAATGGTTGAGCATTGACCTATGAACCTGGAGGTCATGGTTTGATTCCCAGTCAGGGCACATGCCCCGGTTGTGGGCTCAATCCCAAGTGGATGTGTTCAGGAGGCAGCCAACTGATTGATGATTCTCTCTCAACACTAATGTTTCTATCTCTCTCTCCCTCTCCTTCCCTCTCTGAAACCAATAAAAAACATTTTTTTTAAGTTTTACCTTGAAAAGTCCATAGTTTTGGTAAATCAGAGTCCTCTGAAAGGCAATAACACTCATAGGACATTTTCACTTTTTTTTAACAACAGCACTAAAAGGTAGGTATGATCGCCATTTCCATTTGGTGAAAGAGCAGACAGAGGTTAAGAAAGGTTAAGTGCCTTGCTCAAGGCCGTGAAATTCCAGCACTAGGACGTGACCTTATTCCACTTCTTTTTCCATTATTTATGTTGTGTTGACTGAAAGCCAAGTTATAAAAAAGGAAAAATGATCTTTGAAATGAAGCCCTAACTAAAGAAATGTCTAAGTTCAAATAGCGGTGGCCTTAAGCCCGTGAGAAACTCATGGAGCCAGGTCAGAAAATCGAGGTCTAATGGACCACAAAAAAAAAAAAAAAACACAGCAAAACCAGCGCTGGCTTTGCTGGCATGAGACACAGACCAGCAGGAAAGTCAAGTGAAACAGGAAATTAGTTCTAAGAGGCACGGTGCTTGTACTAATGATGAAATGGACCAGAGGCAAACAACACAAAAGAAAACCCAGCCAGGTGCTATAAGACAGCAAGCATCAGTGCCATAATCTCTCAGATTGTGTTTCAGATAAATCTACAGAGAAGCAAGTTGTATAATTTATCTCAAAGGTTATAAGGATCATTGCAAACATATCCAACCTCTGCCAAGGTTGCTCAGTTACTAAAACTCAAACTTCAGCTAATGACTACTTGTTAAAATCATTGTTAAAATATGTGCTAGTAGTGACTTCAATAGTATTAGTAGTTAATGATAAACTATGTTTTAATAATTATTACTTAATTATATTGTTTTATTAATGAGTTATATAGTAATAAATGTATTTCATTATATTAAAAATAGCAAATGTAAGCAGCATTTACAATGCAACACAAAAGATTAAAAACATTTTATTTGCTTGTCTCAGTCTTAAATCATAACCAAGTTCTACTTCTCAGTATGTTGATATTTAAAGACCTAAAAGGCCATAAATTAAGCAATCCATTACATAAAGTGAAAGGACACTTGAACATGTTATCCAGAACGTCTAATACACTAATATATACACTGCTTTAAGAGACTTCACAACCTCATTTCCATACAGGGAATGCAAGTCCTCACAGCCTGTTGTGCTTCACGTCACAACTGATGAATACTGGGAGGCAATGGCCAAAGGGAGGAGACATTTCCTTCCAAACAGGAGAATCTTAATCCAGGATGAACCGGCCAGAAAGGCAGGCTTCTAAAAGTGCAAAATGTACCACACAAGAATGCACTGGCACGCTTAAAAAGAAAAATAAAGTCATAAATATTTTTACTCTTAATAGAGCCTTCCAATAAGCATTACTTTTTGGCTTCTGTCTGACCTTCTACCTTCTAAAATTCTGATAAAATCTGTTAAAATTGGACAGCCTAACAAGATTACCACAAAATTCAAAACGTGTATGCATATCACATAAAGTTTAAGGCTTAGAGAGTTTTACCATGATTAAAGACACTTCGAATACTAAAAAAAAAGAGAGACAACAAAAATTGCATAGGATTAGGATGGAGAGAGATCAGCTAGCGGAATGGCTGGGAATCAAAAGATGATGACTGAATTATAAACAAGGTGATTGTTTTATATATTAGAACCTCCAGCAAAACTGTTTAAGGACTCCACTCTCTGCAAGCAGGAAAAGGCAAGTTTAAGTGTTCTGATGGTGGAACACACCCATTGCCTTACACAAAGGAACACCTACCAGGGATGGAAGATGGAACATGAGCTATACTGCAAGCCAGGTCTTGCCTATGTGATTCAGGGCAGGCCTAAAATAAGGCCAAACAAGAGATTCAGCAAAAGAAAGGTGGGCTTGAACAAAAAGAACCCCCCCCCCCGGCCCCCGGCAAAAAAAAGACTCTAAGCACAAAAGCGTTTATATAGGAAAAGGAGGATGTGAAAAAGCAATGAAAAGAATAACTGTGCCTGAGTCTCTGGTTCAGTTACAGCTAAGTTAGTATTATAACTCTTTGCGAAGTTTCTCTTTCTGTGGGAGAGAGAGAGAGAGAGAAAGAGAGAGAGAGAGAGAGAGAGAGAGAGAGAGAGAGAGAGAGAGAGAGAGGAAGGGAGGGAGGGATGAAGGGAGGGGGGGAGGGAGGAAAAATAAGTATGAGTTATCTTTTAATGTACCTAAGTGTATAGCATAATATTCAGTATTTTTCAAAGCTACACTAAAATAAGGCTTTCAACTAGGGATATTCTGTATATGTCCTTGAGTTCTTGTAACAAAAATTATATATAATTTTACATATAATAATTTTGTTATATGTATATATACACAAACACATATACACACACATAAAATTTCTCCTGTGATCTCAGTAAAAAATAAAATTGGGTACCATTAATTGTACATTACCAATAGACCCTCAATCTGGGACATCACAATCATTATCATGAATAACTAAAAGATGGCTGTTGCCAAACTCAATTTCTAAGTAGACTTTGGGGGAGGTCATTTGTTTTGGTTTTGGTTTTTCCTCACCGAAGGTATTTTTTTCCACTGATTTTTAGAGAGAGTGAAAGAGAGGGGAAGAAACAGAGAGAGAAACATTGATGTGAGAGAGACACATCAGTTGGTTGCCTCCTGTACATACCCCAACCAGGGCCGGGGATCGAGCCTGCAACCGAGGTATGTGCTCTTGACTGGAATCGAACTGGGGAACCTTCAGTCTGCGGGCTGACACTCTATCCACTGAGTCAAACTGGCTAGGGTTAGACTTTTTCAATTTTACTTATTGTGACCCACCTATCTGGAAAAAAATTATTTAATTTAATCTGTACACATTAAAAATAGTCTCAACATCATATATTTCTTTGTCATTAAAAAAAAAAAAACCCTAGGGGAGTGAAGATACTTGGAAAAAGCATGATTTAAAATGATTTCTTAATTAAGAGTTTTCCTGCAAAGGAATATGAAATTCCTTATTTTTTTCCAAAAACAATTTTTATTTATTAAAAATTTCTTAGGACATAAAATTTACGAGAAGAGAAAACCAACTCAATTCTAATGCTTGACAACAATAATAATAATTGCAGTTCCTGGTTTTGGGACACTAGGCAAGTTGCTAACCTAAATTACCTTCTTCTAAGTTACTGTCACTCTGAGTAAGTTATTGGGAGGATAAAATAAAGTTCAATGAAGCAATACTATATAAGTCACTTAGCACCCAATAAGAGTCACACAATAAGTTATTGAAACAAAAATGCTCAATTCATATTTACTAGCCTAAATTGAAAGCAGCTAATCAATATTCCTCTTCAAGACATCCCACAGCCCTCAGACTGGAGAAAGAGTAGCCATCAGCCCTCACAATGCTGGGAAAAGAGTAGCCATCAGCTCATGATGCTGGAGAAAAAGTAGCCATCCTGCATAAAATCCTGTCAGCAGAGCCACCAATGGACACAGTCCCACTTCCATAACAGGAATAAGGCCAGTAAAGTAGAGGCAACACCTTCTCCATAAGTTCTATTGCTCAAGCTCTCTTAAAAGTCACCTCCTCACATTTTCAACAGTGCTAGATTAAAAAGTTCTTTAAGCAATGGTGTTTTCTTCTCTCAGAACTCAAACAAGTACACAAAAAAGGCTCATAAAGGGTCAAGTTCTGGAATGAACAACTCATAATCAAGGCAAAAGACAGAAGCAATGAAGTGTCATTCTAAGATTTAAAGAAAGGGAAAAGGAGATGGGACATCTTCTGAAAACTGATACCCAAAGGCATGTGAAGTTTTAGCTCAAGGCTGGGAAGCAGTAACTAAAGGAAAATTACAGCAAATACTTTCTAACCTTGGACAATGAAAACAAACTCATACAATTCCTCAGTAAGATTATGTGGTTCCTAAAGTAATATGAGAATCATAAAAATTCATCTCCTGCCCAGACTTCAATTCTATAAATACTTATTAAATAGCAGCACTAAATACCTTACACTGAGAAAATATTGCAAGTTCTGTAAATAGTTCTTTATTCATTATTTAATTCTCAAATTAGAGAAGATATTCTGCGAGGTAGACAAGGCAGGTTATCATGGTTCTCATTTTACAAAGAAACTGAGACATTAAAAGCTCAATGACTTGCCCAAGGTCACATGCCCAGCAAGTGGGTGAACAGAGTTTCCCTAAAACAGAGCTTTCCCATAGCCCCACACAGATTAATTATTACTTATAATGATTAATGCAACTGCAAGGGCTCTAACTGCTCCAAAAAGTTTCCACAGCACACGACTATAGCGCACTTAAAGCTTTCCACCTGACAAGGCCAATTGTAGGTGCACCCAAATCACATGAAAAAAACAAAACCTGAAAGATCTATGTTGCTCAGTGAGCTCTATAGAATGTAATTTGAGATCACATGAAAAAACAAAAACCTGAAAGATCTATGTTACTCACTGGCTCTATAGAATGTAATTTGAGATCTCGTAACACATATGCTTTCCATGAGGATAGTACTGTACAATATACTACATGACCAGGCACTGTCCCTTTAATGATTGCTAGGATAAAAAGTCAACTGTATAATCCGAAATGCAGAGCTAAGGTTATGTAGTCACTGCAGATGTTATTCATCAACCTCAGGGACAGACAAACCTGAAGGTAACCAGCGTACGCTGGACCAGGGCAGGCTTGGCATTCCCAAGGACTTGGAAGCCAGTGGATTTCAAGATCGGGGTAGGTCAAACAAACTATAAGGTACGAGGCTGAAGTTTAACAGGAAAGGTAGAGCAGTGGTAGGTTTAGGAAGAAAGCGACAGAAGAGGACGTGAAGGCTCTGTAAAGGGAACACTTAACTAAGAGCAATAAGAAGAGTCAGTGTACAGAAGTGACGAGAATGGACACAAGCACAGCTGTCACTGGGGTGTGGTAACTGTAGGTGCTCCCGGAGACTGGTCACCCCCTCTCCTTGGGATTGAAGAAGCCCTGATCAGGAGGCAGAACTGACTAAATCGGGCAGATCTCTCTTCTAAGAGCTCACAGATGTTTCAGAGGAGACCTAAGATAAAATGATAATGCAACATGAGATTGGATAGCCCAAAGGAAAGAATACTGAGCAGCAATTAATGGTCCTCAAGAATACGAAGAATTTTTATAAAGATCAAAGTAACCAACATTTCATTTTCACTAAAGCTTAAATTGCAAAAAGATAAACCGTTTAAGCAGAGCCATTGCTGATTCTTAAGACAATGTTACTAAAGACCCTCACATCCTCCTTTATAATTTCTTTTCCAAGGTTAGTATAAAATACTTAAAATAAACTACTTGGTCAGCCTGGAAGAAGCTCTTTTGTGGTTCCATCCTGATGAAGAGAGGTTAGGGATATGAATTTAAAAGTAGGTCTTTTATACCAAATTTTACAAACTGTTCCTCTTCAGTTAATTCCATCCCTGGCCCACAGATGGTAGAGGGGCTGCCATGGAAAGACTCTCACTGGGTTGTACTGTTGTCCTTAGTGGCCAGTCTTGGGCCAAGAAAGATTCTTCCCCATCTCTCCCACAGCCTAGGTGAGAGTCCAGGGTGTCACCCTATATCTCAGCCTCTAAAATCGCTGAACCTTGAACATGAATTATTTCCCCACGAGTTAATCGTGTACAATAGAACAATCATACTTTCCTTCTTGTCTCATTCCAGAGTTCTAGAAAAGATACTACTCTTTTCACTAACCATCTGAGAGCGTCTATGGAAAGACTGGTACTTTTCTTGTCTGAGGAAATAGAATCTATATATATATATATAAAAGCCTAAGCAACTTTTACGACCGGTTGACTGAACGACCGGTCGACTGGTCGCTATGACGTGCACTGACCACCAGGGGGCAGGTGCTCAATGCAGGAGCTGCCCCCTGGTGGTCAGTGCACTCCCACAGCCAACCTCCTGCAGTCCCTCCCCACAGCTGGCCAACCTCGTGCAGTCCCTCTCCCCCAGCTGGCTTGCCCCGATTGGCCCCGATCGCCAGCCAGGCTGAGGGACCCCACCTGTGCACGAATTTATGCACTGCGTCTCTAGGAAAGTATGAAGAGCCAGCAAACCCTTTCATTCTTACCCTCTCGCCATAACAAAGGATCCCAGCCATTGCTGCAGGTTCAACCTCTGCAGAATTCAGCCCTTCAAACTGGGAATTGGCCTGGCCAGTAAGGCTTAGCTCATCCAAACTTGGTCTGAAACCATGAACAGAAATGGTGCTTCAGGAGGTAGGATTGCCAGAACATTCCTAAGGTTACTTCATACCTATAGGAGTGGGCATGTCAAAGCTGCAGTCACCCTTACTGACGTGTCCAGTGTCACTGATGTTATAATGCTCTTGGAAATAGGTCCTCCCCTTTAGTCTACTTGGCATGGACATGCTCCGAGGCAGACACATCTGCAACTACTGGGAACTGTGCTAAAAAATGAATGTGAAGCTAGTATGAACTTAACTGGGGAGTGAGTCATGCTGCATTAACGTCCAGACCAAGCCAGAGGTTGGCACCACGTTAGAAAAGTCTGACAATCCTCGTGGACATAGAGGGCCATGTGGCTACTTATGCAGTATAATCACAAGCTAATGTTTGGTGCCACACAAATGCACCTGGAAAACTGCTGCATGGCCTTCAAATATGACAGATATTATAAGCAGAAGGGTTTTCATTTGAATTTGAATATCAACGTAATTTAAGATCATTGTCTGTTTTAAAGTCAGTTTTGCCTTTAAAAAAAATAGCTGCTAGAAAGCTAGAAAGTTACGAAATCAACTTCAGGTAGGTAACGGAAGTTAGGATTTCCACCAATCTGCTAAAAAATTGATATTTTTAGGAAAGAACATTCTTTGCACACTTACTTGACTTTAATCTTACAAAAAGCAACTGATTTAAAACCTCTAGCAATAACAGAAAAAGTTTAGCTGAAATGTGAAGGTTATACTGCCTATACATTTTCAACTTTGTATAAACACTGTCTATGTATAAGGTACCAAATGATGTTATTTGGCAATATAAAAAATATAGATGCTGTAATTCTTGGCCACAAAAAGCTCCTATAAGGCCAGGGACAGGGGAGACTATTTAAATGAAGTGGGGAGAAATTGAGATATGCAAAATAATCCTATATAATAAAAGCCTAATATGTTAAGCGTCCGGTCATCCAGATGGCCATTCAACCAATAAAAGAGTAATATGCTAATGATATGCTAAGGCCACTCAACCGCTCGCTATGACGTGCACTGACCACCAGGGGGAAGACGCTCAATGCAGGAACTGCCCCCTAGTGGTCAGTGCGCTCCTGCTCAGCCAGAAGCCCTGAGCCGGGCTCACAGCTGGCGAGCACAGCAACGGTGGCAGGAGCCTCTCCTATGGGGAACGGGCCTAAGCCATCAGTATGACATCCCCCAAGGGCTCCTGGACTATGAGAGGACACAGGCCAGGCTGAGGGATGTCCCCCCACCCCCAGTGCACAAATTTCATGCACCGGGCCTCTAGTTTTTAAATAAAGAACATAAACTAGAGAGGTGGGAGGGGGAAAGACTCACAGGGAAGAGTTGAATATGGGCTAATGAGGAAGCTGCCCAACTTGAAGCATGCAGTTGGAATTCTGATGTTGTGAAATGTGCTGCTGTTAAGTCCCCACCTATCAGCAGAGCTAATGGAGGAAAAACTCCTAGGGGAGATGACAGAACTATAAACCGGAGGCCTTCCTTGAAATCTTATTAAAATAGCTTTACTTTCATGACAAATTTTTTATCTAATTTTTAAATCTCCAAATTAGTAAATTCAAATCTTCATATTGCTTACTCAGAAAAAGACATTATTATAAAAATTTCATATACTTTTAAAAGTGCACAGAGCTATAAAAATAACATAATAACAATAATAATAGCAATAGTAAGGACTCATGGCTAACATTTGTTAAATGCAGATTATTGTGCTGGATACTGTTCTAAGCACTTAAACATATTAATTCAGTTAATCTTATAACCACACTATAAGGTTAAGTAACATGATTAATCCCATTTTACTGGTAAGAAAACTGAGGCATAGAGAGATTAGTAGTACCCCCCAGATCACAAAACTATTGCTGGGCCAAGACTTTAGCCCAGGTGGTCTGGCTCTGGTGCCCACATATTTAACCTCTATGCTTTGATGGAATCAAGCATTACCCTTTCCTCTACAGAAACCTTCAGTAGAAAGAACATTCTCCTTCTGTAGTGATGGACACGGAGATCAGATCCCTCTTCCAAACACGGTTCTCCAAGATGAAACAAATGACGAATCTCGTTGTTTCTATGATATAATCACCCATGGCCATTCTGAAGGGGAATTTTTCTTTACTATCCACTGTCTTATTTTAACAATGATTTCTTTTTTTCTTTTTGTTAAGCCTCACCCGAGGATATTTTTCCATTGATTTTTAGGGAGAGTGGAAGAGAGAGTGAAAGACAGAGAGAAATATTGATGTCAGAGAAACACATCAATTGGTTGCCTCCTGCATGAGCCCCGACCAGGGCCCGGGCCGGGGAGGAGCCTGCAACCAAGGTACGTGCCCTTGACCAGAATCAAACCCAGGACCCTTCAGTCAGCAGGCCAACGCTCCATCCACTGAGCCAAACCAGCTAGGGCTACAAATGATTTCTTTTAGAAAAAAATATCTAAGAAGAAAAACAAAGTGGTCAATTATGCTTGTCTCCATGAAAACGACTATGCAAATGTTTTATTTCCTAGTTCTTATACCCTGCTTCCAGCTCCTTCCGTTTCATCTTTTCTGAACCTTTAGCATTTACCAGATTATCTGTGTAGACTTGCTTAACCATGTGTGTAGCTATTATTTGGTTAAGGACACATGCCCACACCCATCTGTTCTTGTTCTTACACTATAAGAACTAGTAGAGTCCCCAAGGCCAGCTTCATGGCCTTTATCTCCAGCAAGAATCAGCTGGTGCTGACTCAACACCCACAAATACTGACTCACTGCAGCTTTACTAAACTGTCAAGAAAGTGGCCTCTGCACACAGCTCTTCCTCTACCTCTTCTTCTAGAAACCCTCAGCGTTACCAGCCCTTACTCTTTCCAGGAACACCAGCATGAAAATGAAAACTCCTGCTCACGACTGACAAAGCCATTTTTAAATTTTATATGCTTGACTAATTAGACATGTGACTGGCAACTAGTCCTTTAGGCAATTTCTTCAACCCTGCCTTTTGGCCAAATGTGTGTCTATAAAACATACACATGCACCTACACCACATTCACATGTATATGTATACATGTATTTTTAAATTCCTTCCAGAGAAAAGTATACACCTGATTTCCAAACACAGTTAAATTGAACCCACCATTGTTTCAAATGAAATTCTTACTTAATTGTTAACTGCATGTGAATAATTAATCGGTGCTCTGTGAGAACAGAACATAAAAAAGAAAACAAAGCAAAAAAAAAATAAAAAGCTCCTGGTATAGCTGAAATATTCAAGAAATGACTCCATTTTCCCCACAGTGCTTGTGCAATAGACTCCACCCCTTTCCTCCAGTTTCATCGTTCCACTCAAGTGCGACAGGCAGCTGGCCACCCTGATCTGTGCCCTATTTAGATGGAAAGATGTTGAAACCCTCTGCAGAGCAAGCGCCTCACTTTCGTCAGAGTGTGGCACAGAACCCACTGACAGACTGCATTCTCAAACAGGCCGCCGCATTAGTGCTTAAGGCAGCCAAGCCTCTTCTCCAAAATCCAAGAGATCAGGGTGAAAAGCACACAAGACTTGTGTGCTGGGATACTGCGATTCCCAAGTATAATATCTGTCTTCCCAGCTCACTCCCCTGCCTCCACTCGGACTTTTCTTTCATCATGAAGAACATGCTCTGTTGCCAGCCAATGTGATACCAGTTTCTGCATCATAGGTCAGTACACCTCACAGTGCCAACGGGAACGCTGACATTCAACCTTGACCCACCAGTTATCTCAGAGCCAGATAGGGAGCTGGAGGATGTGCCTCAGGGATCCAGCTCACTCTGGGGCAATCCAAATCCCAGGCTCAGGTAAGCCTCTGGGAGGCACATAACCTTTAGAAGCCCCAAGGCAGGCCACCTAACACATATTTGGAACATGACCTTTAGGTATGCACAGCTGACCAGGGAAGTCTGCCAACACAGGCAAGCATGCTAAGCAAGTCTCCCTGGGAACAATCTTCTTTTATTGCTTTTAGGGACCCATCAGCCCTGATCCCAGCTGAAAGGCGTGAAGGCTGGTCAACTGAGAGAGAACAGGACAGTGTGCATAAGAACAGCAGTTTGAAGGTAGGTCAGGTACCAGACACTAGGTTAATCTGGCAAACACTACTACCTGTACTTTTTCTTCAATTGTTGAAAATATTACAGATGTCCCCTTTGTTTGTTTGGGGTTTTTTTTCCCATTGACCCCACAACTGCCCGTCCTAGGCTTTCACCACTCTATTGTCTGTATCCATGGGCAGTGCATAAACGCACGTAAGCTCCCAGGTTAATCACGCCCCACCAGCCCACCACCCCTGCCCTCTCAGTCTCTTCCATGCTTCTATGTCTCTGGATACCTACACCTTTTTTACTTTCAGGGTTGTTTTTTTTAATATATTTTTATTGATTTCGGAGAGGACGGGAGAAGGGGAGAGAGAGAAACATCAATGATGAGAATCACTGATCGGCTGCCTCCTGCACGCCCCCTACTGGGGATCAAGCCTGCAACCCAGGCATGTGCCCTTGACTGGAATCAAACCCAGGACCCTTCAGTACACAGGCTGATGCTCTATCCACTGAGCCAAACCAGCTAGGGCAGAATACCTGCACCTTTTAAATACCAATGCTCCCAGCTAGCAGAAAGTATCTAAGGCTCCCAAGTATCAGAATAATGGTCCAAAGAAATAAAACAGGGGCATCCAAATGTCAGTTCTCACGGTGATAGTCTTCTTGCTTCAGCCTACGTGATTCCAAAGGGTTAACTTCATAGCTAGAGCTGGGTGGAAATCAGGAGTTTAACCTCTTACATGGCAGCCAGAATGAAGGTGCTAAGACCCTGGAGAAGAGCAGCTTGTGTGCTGGGACAGAGAGGCAGCTGCTCATCATGAGAAGGAAGTGAATGCCCATTTCTAAGACTCGGGATCTCGTTTTCCAGTCAAGGTGAGCTTCAGCTGCTGGGTCTCCTCTAGGGGTTCCTCCTTCCCCCCAAAAGCCCCACCCTCCCTTCTCCATCTTTCACTCCATCCATTACCAACAGCCAATGAACAAGCTAGAATACAACAAACAAAACCTCTTGAAAAGCTGGCTTTTGAGAGAATAAAACCAGATGGTTTTCTTTGTTTCCTTTGCAATTATTGGCCCCCCAATGCCTTTTACCTCTTTAGATAAGCAGGTTATTACCACAGGCACTCGCTCCCTTCTGGGCAATAATAACATGTAACATCTATTCCTTTGTTACTCTGCGCCAGTCACTATACCCAATTCTTTTCTGTATTGTCTAATTTAACAATTCTAAGAGATAGGCCCACTATAGTTCTTTTCCCAGTTATAATGCTAGTCAAATAGCGGTCTGGAATTCACACCAGATCTGACTCCAGAGCGCAAACTAGGCAGAACTCACCTTTATTTTTAGCTTCTCTCTTGATGTAATTCACTGCTACAGCATCAGCAGTGACAGCACCTTTCACGTGTGAAAACTTTTCCTGTCCAGGTGATTCCTCACGTTGTCCTTAGGGAACTCATAGCCTATGAAAGCACTTAAACTATAACTGGGATTAATGAAAATGCTGGTGAAATTAACCTCAGTGACCCCATAGTGTAGGCACCAAGCTCACCAGGCCAGGCGTGTCCTAACACCTTCTAATCCTCTCCTGGACTGAGGGTTCATGCATACCCACTCTTGGCCTTGATCTATCTATTGGGCACCCTGAAAACTTCTGTCCCTGCAAAAGTAGGGAGCAGCACAGACCTGTCCAACCCAGATGCTGTCATACAGGTCATGGAACAAGCATGTTTATGATCTGTAGTGAAGCCTTGACACCTGTCTACACATAAACGCAATTAAATCACACATACACACACACACACAAGACTGTCCTGCTATCCCAGCCTCCCATATAATCCCGAATTACCAGTCGCCTTAACTGAGGCTTCACCCGACATCACCTATTCCCAGGAACAATCCCAAGTGGAGGAGCTGATGATGTTAACACTATTTGGGGGTGTGGAGTAAGGGTGGGTACAGAATGCCAGTGAGAGAAAGAGACATACAGGAAAGTGGTGATAACTGAAAATAAGTTTGCTGTTGTCACTTCATAGAGAGGCAATTTGGGAGAAGAGAGAAGAAGACAGAGGACAAGAACTCCACCATCAGCCCAACAGGGAGATCAGCATCAAATGACTGCACTGTCACCACCAGTCCATTCCTGAAGCATCCAGACCCGACCTGCAATGCCCTCCCGTCAGCCAAGCTGGGCCCCTTAGTATGAGAAGCACAAATATAAAGCAATTAGGGCCAAAGAAGCACGTTCAGGATTAAGTCTGCGGCTGAACAAAGGAAGGTCAGAGCCAAAGTTAAATCCCAGGGTCTTCTGTCAGCAGTTTTCAAACATCAGCAAGGCAAAAGTCACTTGGGAAGTCCGTTTCAAATACAGGTCACTGAGCCCAACCCCTCCGGATGCTGACTCAGTCATTCTGGAGCGGGGCCCAGAAACCTGCATTCTCAGTAGGTCCCAGGTGATCTGCTGCAGGCAGCTCAGGCCACACTGGACCAAACACGGACATGAGTCACCCTGCCCAGCGGCTAGGGAAGCAATTTTAGATGAAAAGCTGGAGACCTGGGTTTAAGTCCTGACTCTCTTGCTGAGAAGTGACAGTACCTGGGCAAGTCATTTGTCTTTCTGGGTCTTTCTTTTCCTGTGAAATGAGGAGACCGGAAGTGACCTCTGCGGTCCCTCTTCTAGCTTGGAAATACTGTGACTGTGGAACGTGCTTGTGATAGTAAGCCCAACAGACCTTGTACATTTAGCTTCATGAACTCTCAAAGTTAGCACCTTTGGTATGCATGTGTGTGGGCCTCTTCATGAAGAGATAAGGGAGAACTGGACTGGGGAGTATCAAGTTGTTCATAACTCATGGATTCGAAAACATACTCTGCCATGATCCCCGTGGCCAAAGGCATTGGCACTTTGACTGGGAGGTTGGAGGTGCAAGCTCCTGCACGGAAGGACCCAGGTGGCAGGGCCCATGCCCTCAGGCTCCTCAGACTGAGCATTTAGCTTCCAGGTGCATTTGCTCCAGGTCAAGGGCACTCCTTCTCTGGAGAAGGCTCCTGGGAGACCTTTCCACTGAAAAGAGCTTCCATCAAGACCACTGCATCACTGAGGTCTTGATTTTTTTTCTACTTCAAATTTAGCCTTGTGAGGGGTGGTGGGGGTGTGACACCACAAAGAATAGAGGAAAACCTAAGAGCTGTCCCCCCAGAAGCACAGCACCTGTTCAGTGTACTCTGGGAAATCACCGCTTGTTTGTTCAGTAAATAAAGCGTCTGAATTAACAGGGACTCAGGAAGCTGGAGGGGAAAGGCCTTGCCCTAAAATAAGATCTGTGGTTAGCACCAGCTCTCGGCGAGATGCTGAACTGACTTTCTCATTCCCTCTTTAATTCCCGAGGGAGGGCGCAGGCAGCAGGCATGGAGGGAACTGTCAATTCAATCAGGGGGCACCCTGGAGGACAGTGAATGACAGCCCACACACAGGTTTAGCATCTGCTACCTGGCTCTTCTTCCCTTGTTTCCTTCTCAGACAACCAATTACATGTGACTACAAACCAGTGAATCCTACCAAAAACGTCAACAGAACTCTGCCTCAATTTAGTGCATCTCTCCAGTATGAAAGGGAACTCATACACTGACAGGGGCCCGGGGTCACAGCAAAGTGCATTCCCGGCTCAGCCTTAGATGGAAACGCACCGTTTCCGACTGATGCCAGAGGCCCGATCCAAACCATTAAGCCTGGCTCTCTGTTAAGGATGGAAGGTGCTTCCCCAAGGTGCACATGACCAGTCATTACCAAAGGGGACTCGGGGAATTGGTAAATTTGTGTGTAATAGAAAAATAATATGTAAGTAATATCAAACATTAAATCCTGAGGACATAATAAAACATAAAATACCGGCCGAAACCGGTTTGGCTCAGTGGATAGAGCATCGGCCTGCGGACTGAAGGGTCCCGGGTTCGATTCCGGTCAAGGGCATGTACCTTGGTTGCGGGCACATCCCCAGTGGGAGGTGTGCAGGAGGCAGCTGATCGATGTGTCTCTCTCATCGATGTTTCTAGCTCTCTATCCTTCTCCCTTCCTCTCTGTAAAAAATCAATAAAATATATTTAAAAAAAAAAAAAAACATAAAATACCGTAAAGAAAATAGCCCACACTGAGCTTAGTAAGAATATGGGCTTTGGAGGACAATGAACTCCACCATCAGCCCAACAGCATCAGTCAAGGTGAGAACCAAAGGTCAGTCCTGCACAGAGTCGCCCACACACCTGCTGCAGGGCCACAGGGAGAGCATACACGCTCCAACGTGCAGAGTTAACGGCCTCCCCAACACTGGAAAGTAAACCAACTCTGCAGAGAAGCCTACTGTGCTCCCCTGTCTTTAGAATCACTGGATTGGTGTAACTATGGGTGCATTTCCTACAACACGTTTGCTTTAAGATTGACATGTTTATCAAACTTCAGCAGTGGTGAAGGAAGAGTGGTAAGAGGTTATGGCAACTGGGAAGAAAAAACCTCACCAAGCCTCCTCTTCTGTGGGGTCTACACATAAGCCTTCTAACTGCTTCTCTCCTCAGTTAGGAAAGCAGAGAGGGCAAACCTCACTCGGAGGAGGCTCGGAGCCTGCCCTGCCCCAGCACGGCTCCTGCCATAGGGCTCCTGGAGCATCTCTCTGATACCTACCAGAAACCAGGTGCTCACCCCACTCCACCACATCTGTTTGATCACTGCATCTGGCCAATTCGAGCTCCTACATACTCTGTAGATCTGCCCCTCCTCTCTGAAGCCACTGCTGCTTTAATCCCTGCCCTCCTCTCTCTCCTGAGCTATCAGCTATCACAATATCCAGGCTGCCTGGAGTCTCAATCATTTCTATCTATCTCCACTGTCAGCGTAACCTTCCTAAAATCTACTCTGACCATGGCACTCACCTGCTTTACATTGTTCAATGCCCCAACTCCCACAAAAGAGGGCTCGCAAACTGTCAGATGTCACAATCAGATACACCTGGCCCCACCTCCAGAGAGTCTTATCTGAGGGAAGGCAGAGGGGTTTGGCTCAGGAACCTACACCTTCAACAAGTTCATCAGGTGATTCTGATTTGAACTACATTGCAAGAGCCCCACCCTCAAGTTTAAACTGTACCCTTGTTAGTGGTATCTCCTGGCTCCCCCTCCCCTACCCCCCCCCCTCCAAATCTCTGCAGATACTGCTCTGATCTCTCCACTGGGTCACCCTTTCTTAAGTGTGCCTGGCTCATTTCTCCCCGCCTTTCCAGACTGGGCTCAAACAGCCCTTCTTTGGAAGATCTCCCCAGACACACGCCCTTCCTCTGGGCATCCCAAGCTCCCTTTGCAAAGCAGCTAAAACAGAGATCAGAATTCCTTTTCTAATTTTACTAGCCTCGAGTTATAAATTATTTTTTTTAATCACCACTGTTGCCCTGACACACAGTAGGCACTCAAATACTGACCACATTTTGAATAAATGAACAAATGCATACACTTTGAGCAAACCCCAAATGGAGAACCGGCAGTGTTTATCTTCAGATGGTCTTTCATTATCCAGGAACAATAACCTAAAAGAGAGATTACAGAATTGGAAGGAGAAATGCCAAAGGAGTGAAATTAATACAGGAATGAGTACAGACTTCTCCAATGCAGTGTCTGCACATCTCCAGCCGTTATAACTTGGGGATCCTTGACAAGGCTGTAATTTTCAAATCGTGCTGCAAGCTAGCTATTTTTATGTTAATCTCTCTCAAAAAAATATTACTGCTGGAGAAGACACAGGCACTTGTTAGCATCGTCAAGGCCCAAAACCTTAAAAACACCACTTTAAAAATTTTTTATTTCCATTCTGGGTATCTGCACCAGAAGTCCTCAGTCACAATAATGGGTGCAGGAGGCACTCATAGGTGTTCATTCAGGCATCACCAGCAATGCAGGTATGAAGCATAGAAAACCCTACAAGCTGCTCCTCCACTAAATGACCTTCAAAAAGGAGATGTCTGATGAACAAACTCTTTAGCCCAACTCCCAATACTGGATGATGAATCAAGATGTAATTTTCTTGACAGAACCATTATTTTGCAACTTGTTTATATGTTTTAAAGTATGAAAGAGACGTGTCTAGGTCTCTGGCAAGTTAAACTCCCATAACAATTATCTTCAGAATTTACTTCATCAGCCAGGCAATTCCAACACACTGACATCTTAAAGGATGGAAGTAAGTTGAAAGTAAAACCTCATGAATGTGAAAACTACGAGCCTCCTGAAGAGCTGCCGCTTGTGTAATGGCAGCCTGGTGCCAATTAAGAAAAAATTTCCTTCTCAGCAAGTGCTCTGCCGATTGGTTTAGATGATCAAATATTTATCATCTCATGTCGCTCTTTATTAAGACCTTGCCTTCCAGCTTTATGATGAATTAATATTCCCAGGTCTGAAAGCTATTCTGAGTCTTTCACCAGGCTCCTGCAGATAATAAAATTTTCAATAGCCTTGTGAAGAAAGTGCTTTGGGAAGCTTCAACAATCAGGGAATCTTAAGGCCCGTGGGAGTAATATGGGCAAAAATGCTCATGAAACGCCTCGTTGGTCACAATGAGTGGTCACAAGTGACATGCAACTTACTATTGCCCTTCAAGCTGTAGCCAACTCTTGGTGTGAGAAACCTCCGGCTTTGGAACTAACATTCACTGGCTTTAGTTCACCCTCTATGCCACCTGCTGCTGCTTCCAGACACCTGCCTGTATCTGCAAATAGCAACCCTACCCCGTCTCCCAGGTCTCCAGGGGAACAATCAGTCCTTCCTCTGCCCTTCAGATGCCAGGCTTTTATATCAGCTTGCATTATGGTGACTCTCTACCAAAAAAAAAAAAAAAAAAAAGGGCATTATTGAGTGTGGCCAGAATTGATGACCACATATGTCATCTGTTCCACACAGAAAATCGGGAAAATCTCTCCCCTGGGATAGACACTCTATTTTCACTAACTCACGGTAGATCACCTGAGGCGTGTTTTTTTTAGACATCGAACTACTGACGTATATAGTGCTCCCATTCAACTAAAGGTTAGTGACATCCTCACTTTGATGCTGCATAGAAGGGACTTCTTCATCCATCACAACATGAAGCTGGTGCTCAGAACCTCAGAACAAGATGTAATACTTGTTCCCCATTACATTTCATCCTGTTAGACTCACTCTGTTCCCAGTGCACTCACTATCCCTTCCCACTTAACTTCAAGAGCAGACTTGATGAGTGTCCCCAGATCTTCTCTCCCCTGATGTTCTCGGCCAGGTCATTAAGGAGCCCAGGCTCTCCCCGACTTGATTTGCCTCAAGGCACTGCCCACATTACCCAATGCTTTTTGGGGTCAAATGTCCTATCAGTATGACTTTTACATGAGATTTTTGTCAGGAAGTTTAGCAAAGGCCTCTCTAAAAGTCAAGAGTAACTGTTTTGTACCATTCTAACCATGCAATCCCATCCATAAGGATGAGTTTCGTGGGATATGAATGGCCCATTAGCCATGCCATTTCTCACTGGCATTCTTCTTTTCCTCTGACCGCCAGAGTGACCACTTACAGTTCCCATGGGCTCTCCAATTTCTGAACACGCTTCCTGTGTTTGAGGGTTCTACCAAGTGAGAGAGACTTGGGAGAGATGGGGAAACTTCATCTTCTTCTAAGAAAGGTAAAAGGAAGCTAAATCTATGCATATTCTACCACTGGCAACTAGAGCATGGACAACTTATTTAAGCTCAGCAGCAGCTGTGTCTATCCAGGACTCTGCCTGCAGTGGATAGCACAGAGAAGCCAGGGCAGTTCAGAATGCGCATTGCTGGCAGAGCCCAGCAGTGAATGTCTAGTAGCGGGCCCCAGGAGCAGCTTTCTGACAGCCCCTTCCCCTCAGCATAGGCTGGCCGTGTGTTTAGCTACCTGGCCTCCCCCGGTGTCTGCCATTTCCTGAGACAGACTTCCAGTCTTCCCATCAAGATGCCCAACACTTTTTTTAAGAAGTTATTCAGAATCGCATTCTGTGGGCCATGGCCAAGAATGCTTGACGGATAATAGCCTCACAATATATCAATGAATCAGTCTAGAATTCTGCCTAGAGACCATACCAATGTGGCAAAATTCACTTCTTATCCGTTTTAAAAATTAGACACCACTATCTCCACTTCTGGCACTGTTCTCATTCCCCAGCAAGAAAAATAGGTCGCATCTAGGTTTAGAAATTCCATCTCCAGGTTTTTTCGGGACACTGGGATGTAATTCATCCAAAACAGAGAATCTAGACTCATTTATAGCAAAAGGTGCTTTTGTCCAAGTTTCTCACTCATCTTAGGTTTCTAATCCCTCTTACCAAGTTTGTTCTTGCCCTTTCCAATCACCCTATCATTCTCTTTAGTAAAGAAACACAAGCAAACCAAAAATTTAGACACTCCAAGAAATAGCCTTTTATCTCCGTGCTCTTTCTTGAATGCCAAGTGGTCTAAACCACAAGGGTCCAAAAACTCTCTCACAACAAACTAAGCAGGTAGTTGCCCTCAGGATATAGCAAAAAGGAAGACACACTCTTAAGACCTCTTGTCTCTCCCCTCCCCACCTAAAATTCATCATTACACTTTGTTCCAGCACAGTCAATAAAACATTATATTCCCAGTCACCCTTCCCAAGTTTAGACTCTCAAAACTCCCAGCAGTATATCCATTCCTATTTTTAAGAGAACATCAGATTCTATGACTTGATTGCTAGCCACATTCTTGTCAAGTTTTAGCTTTCGTGTTATATATACCTAAGTTCTTTTCTGGGGAAGCAAGGCTAAATTAATATACTTTTCTATCTCATTACTTTTTCAGACTTTATGTAATCTAGAGAGCCTCCTACTATATAATGCTGTTTTTAAAATCCTAACTGAACATAAAAATGCAAGGTACAGTTTCATGTAGATGACCACTTTGTATGCTAATGAAAGATGGAGGCTCAAAACCCATAAGACAAGCTAAAACTTTCAACTTCTATTTCAATTATGTTTAAAATACTCTGCCTGCAGATCTTTAAAAAATCTAAACCATTATAGTTCCAATAGATAAAATATAACAATTTATGCATCAGAGAGGCACAGTGATTTCCAAAGGTGCCAAGTAAAAATGATGTTTCTTCAAACTTAAGATATAATAAATGCTTTTAGAAAATCTAACACCATAAAAAGAAATGAACCAGGTTGGTGGCCTAGGAATCTACAAAAACAAAAGCAACAGCAAAAACAATGATAACATCAAAAAATGAGAATTTCTGTCTAAAGAAGGACACATGGACACAGCTGAGAAAATGTAAGCAGATATTCTTAAGGTAGAAAAATAACAAAGGACGCATTTCTACAATATATAAAAAAAAACACCTCTACGAATTAACAAAAGAAAGATAACTCCAACAGAAAAGAAAAAAGCAAAGGATATGAGCCAGCAATTTACTGACGAGAAAGACACACACACGAAATATTGCATTTGATGCCATGCTCAACACATTAGTCAGAGAAAAGCCCATTAGAACAAAGAGTCACTATTTTACACCTATCAGATTGGCAAATATCAGAAAGCTGGAAGATATCAGGTGCAGACAGGTATGTGGGGACTGGGGAAACTTCATGTAACTGCCAGGGGAACTGTACCTGGTGTGACCACTACACCTGGTGTGACCACTACAGAGAGCACTCAGGCACTACTGAAGCAAAAGGATGTATAGGATTAGCCCATGACCCAACCATTCCCCTTCAATATGTAAGTCCCATAGAAATTCTCTCCCAGACCCATAAGGCAACATGGACAGGAATGCCCATTGGAGCATTGTTTGTGGAGGCCCCTGGCCTTGGGTGAGGCTACTCTGATAAAGCTGGCCCCTGATACTGATCACCATGCGGGCAAGCACACCTCTCCCAAGGTCAAATGAGCAAGAAAATAAAATGTGAATGTGTGCCCGGGGCACATAAGAGAGGCCTGGGGGAAAGACCGCCATACCATTACAGGGTTACAAGAAGCAGGAGGGCCAAAACCGGTTTGGCTCAGTGGAAGAGCGTCAGCCTGCGGAATGAAAGGTCCCACGTTCGATTCCGGTCAAGGGCATGTACCTTGGTTGCGGGCACATTCCCAGTGGGAGGTGTGCAAGAGGCAGCTCATCGATGTTTCTCTCTCATCGATGTTTCTGACTATCTATCCCTCTCCCTTCCTCTCTGTAAAAAATCAATAAAATATATTAAAAAAAAAAAAAAAAAAGAAGCAGGAGGAAAATGCTGGGCATGGTCAGGAGGCAGCCTCAGTGCCCATTAGTGATAAGTAGATAAGTAAACTATGGTAGATGCAGCCCAGGCACAGCTGGAAACACAGACTACATATGCACAGAGCAATAGGAAACTGATCTTAGAAATACTGAATGGGGTGGAAAAAAGTAGAAAAATTTATATTACATGAAGTTTAAAATATTATGTATCCTTTCTCTTTCCTACTTTCTTCCATCATCCTTGGGGACATAGAATATTTAAAGATGCAAATAATATAAATAGATGCAATATAAAATATAATAAAACATAAAATCCAGATGCATTGTTTTTATGATACTTATTTTACAATAGCTTACTGAACTAAAAAGATGCACATTAAAGTGACGGCCTGTAGGGGATAGGAGAAAATAAGAATCGACCGTGAGATAAGAGGAGGAGGAAGAAAAAAGGAAGAACATATCATCTAATAAAACTTTCAACTTGCAAAAATATCCTATTTCCCAGGCATCCATGGTTAGGGGCAATCTTCCCTTGGGAATGAGAATGGGAGCTAGGGAAGGCTTTGCACAAATATACACAAGCTAAAACCCAGGTCTATGTAATTCAATTACATTTCATGACTTGCAGCCAACATCAACAGAACATGGTTTGGATTCATAGCAGCATCAGGTATCATAAAACACATTGTGTATTTACATCAAACAAAATTAAGGCACTTAAAAGGAGATGAAAGAATTAAAATATTCATGCACATCTTTGGTGAGTTTCTAGTTCAGCTAAAAATGGGAGAAATTAAAATCGGTTTGCCAACATAAGATATTTGAGATTATAAGATGCTTTTAAAATTTAAACAGCATGTTTTCCAAATTTTAATGACATTAAGTACCTTGTAGAGTTGGTCATGCTTAACACAATCTAAGCTAATGAAACACACACCCTTGAAACAGTTGCTGAATCAGTTAGCTTTCTTTTCAGAATGAAATTAGGGGGGAAATTAAGTTGGACATTGTGTAAAATCCACTGGACCACACTTGAGGAAACTCAATTTAACTTTTCATAATTCTTGCTCAGTCATGGATGTTACGGGGTTATTAGCAGTGTGGCATGGTTAACTTTTGAAAGAAAATTATTATTCCAAAAACCACACTTCCCCATCAAACAAAAGAATTTTTACAGCTGTGGCAGACTGTGCACTGGTGACCATTTATAGCCCCTTCTTCCTTGTCACCCTTTAACATAGCCTTTCAAAGTTTCCCAGAAACTTGTGGGTAGGAGTAAGCATGGGATCTATTACTGGCCAATGAGACATTCACAGAAGTGTCCTAGGGAACAGACTTAGCTGGCAGGGCCTCTTTTGTTCCTTCCATCTTCCCACTGGAAAATAGAGGCAATGACTAAAATGAGGCAAGATAAAAAAAACCTTACCCTAAAGAAGGCGGAATGGGAAGACAGTGTCTCTAACGTCCTTAAGCAGCCTGAGACCATCTATGTCTACATTGTTGTTGAGTAAAATAAACAAAATCCTTACTGAGCAAGAAACCATGAGTTGAGTTTTGGCTAACTGTGTTCCTAAATGATACAACAGCAATGAAAAAACACAGGAACTATGCAGCAATGTAGAAAAATATTTATAAGACAATATTGGGTAGCAAAGACTATGAGATGGCACGCACACTCTGAGAACAATGCATTTGGTCAAAGTATAAATAGCAACAAACAAAGTAAAAGCAGTTGTGCCAGGGAGGTAGGCCTATGTGTGGGTAAAGTGACCAAATAATTTATCTTTCCAAACTGGGACATTTTAGAGTGAACGGGGCGCTATTAATAATTATGCTGAGACAAGTGTAAACGGGGACTGTCCCAGGCAAGCACAGTACATGAGTAATGTGTGGGGTTTGTTCAAAAATTTCAAGTTAACATCTTTATGTCACCTTTTCCATTTCCAAAGAGCAAGAAATGCATACTTCCTTCTCTAACAGTAGCCCTTCATCTTCTTTGGAAGGGATCCTGTGCCTCTCCTTATAAGGAAGTGAGCACAAAATAGTTCTAGTGACATCGGCTGGGTGCAATCCTCAATGAAAAATAAAAAATACTTCGCTTAATTTTCTATACACCTTCAATTCAAAGTAGTTTTTCTGAGATTTCTCCAGCCAAAACTTTCTCATTAGTTAGCATGTTTTATCCAAAAGATGGTAATAAGATGACACATTATGTGCAGCGTAGCATAATTAAGTGGCTTCCAGAGAGTCCTGATTTATAACAAACTCTGTTAGAAGTGATCCCCTCTCCCCCCTCCCCCCGGGACAAAGAAAAGTAAAGATTAGGGCTTGGTAAATTATTAAATTAGTATGACTGTATTTTAAAAATTAAAGATTTTAATTATACGTTTCTTAAAACTGAGACCCACACGTGGCCAAGCAGACACACTGGAGAAGAATCCAGGGAGCCATGAGTAATTCTAAATAACAGTCGTTCCAACAGCCATTTATATCTGACCTTGGAGCAATTGTTCTTATACTTGCTTTTGAATAAGATCAGAACACACAGGACTGTCAACTTCTGTAATAGCTTCACAGAATTATAACCACATAGTGCAGAAGGTTAATTGCCACACCTTCCCTGGGAATCACCCCAATTCCGCAGTGTAAACGAGCAAACCCCGAACAAGGCATTGCAAACCCCCGCACGTCCCAGCAGTCGCCTAAGCTTCCCAGGCTCATCTCTGATCACTTCTCCTTGCTCCCTAAATGCTGGGCAGACATGCAAGTCCACACTCGGGGGAAAAGCTTGTGTCCTCTATCTCTGCCTGTGCCCCCTTCTCTCCTGGCAAACTTCTATTCTTCATTCAGGGCGCAACTCCAGTGTCACCTTCTTTCAAATGCCAACACCAGTAACCGAGGCCGAAAGTGTAATTCTTCCCTCATGCTCCCCACTGTACTAGCTCACTCATTCCAGAGATCGTTCTTCTTGGTGCTTGCAGAAACTCTCAAGCCCTCAACAAGTTCCTGTCCTCCCGCTTGGCACTGTGCAGAATCACCTCCAACACCCTCTCCAGACAATGACTTCAGGTCCACACTCCCCTCACCTGTCAGCGTGCCCAGCACAGGCAGCTGCCAGCCTTGGCTCACTCCTGCTCCCCGGGTCTTTGCTCCCTATCACCCCCACCACTGCTGAGTCCAAGGAGAGAATCTCCAAACTAATAGGACACTCTACAATCCTTTGTACACAATCTCACCAGCTCCCTCTCACAACCACCATTCCCAACTCTGGCCCCACCCCATGCTTTAGCCATGCTTTAGCGATGCAGTCTCACAAAGAAGCAAAGACTACGTGAAAACGGATACTTTTCACGTTAACAACTGATCCGCATGACTCCCTCTCCCCACCAGGAGCGCCCATTCTAGCAGCACTTTTCTAGAATGCTAGAAGGTGAGTCTGCAGGCAGCAACTCAGCCCCAGGGCACACCAGCTAGAGATTATCTGAGAAGACTACCCTTGATCTCTTCAAGACTAGCTTCTCTGAAAACTCAGCAGATGTAACAGATGCTGGATAGAGAAACATTCTCTCATGCTGGTTCTCCAGTTTTCCTCTAATAATTTTTATACAGACATTAGAATGAGATTTAAGTAAAGGAAATTAGTCTATGGATGCTGCATTCTCACTATATCCACTGAGTTCTTATTTGTAGGGCTTTCAGATACTTCCTGCCTTTTTTTTCCTCTGCAAGTCTAGGGTAGCGTTCAGATTTCTTTCCCACGGGATTCCTCCCCTCTCTGCCACAACAGCTCAGCTAACGTCTCCCATTCCTAGTCTCTGAGCAACCAGTAGCTGGTGATTAAATCTGGCCAAGGCTACATTTCCTCCTCCCCCAGCTTCTTCCTCCTACTACCTCTGAATATTGAGCAAACCGTATTTTACAGGAATGGGCAGCTTTCTTTATATAGCAAGTCTAAATTCCTGAAGATTCTCTTAAACAAAATTGTATCAAACCAATAGCATTTAACATGTCCACACTTCCTACATGCCAGGCACTCTTCTAAGCTCTTACATGAATTAACATTCAGACCTCACAACACCCTTGTGGGAAGTGTACTATTACTGTCCCATTTCACACAGGAGACTGTCCATCTTGGGAGACAAGCTAGGATGGGAGGTAAAGCTGCTTAGTTCTCCCTAAGAATCCCCCCTCAGCATCTCCCACAACCTATGCCAGCCCTTTCTTGCATGGGTACCAATGACCCACCTATGCAGAAAAGCCATCTTTCAAACCCTTTCCAAAAATGGGGAAGAAAAGCTTGGAGATTGGGTTTCAAACATCTGGAGTATTTGCCACAAGCAAGAGACCTAAAATGTCAAAGCAAGTAATTAAACAAAGGTAATGCTAATACTCAAAAGGGCTGTAAAGGAGACTTTCTCAGGATACAAACTATACATAAATCCCACTCAAAATTTAAAGTTAACTACATTAAGTTTCCTGACCATGAGTACTGATGTCTAATTACAGAATATAAAACCAAAAATAAAATTATAACTCTTGTTCTTTCTTTGAATCTCAAATTGCAGTCAATACAAAATAAAATTGTTGCAAATTAGCACATTCTCTCACGGCACTCTAAGTGGCCAGGTTTTGGTGCAAAGCCAGGGGCCAGCTCACTGATGCCAGAGAACCCCTTCCTCCTCGTTGGAATTCCAGTGGAAGATTTTCCTTAATACAGAATGAATAGAAAATGATTCCATGAATGAAGCAATCTAAAGTTCAATGCATGAGGAAAAAGTAAGTCATCAATTGTTAACGCAAACTCCAAAATGAAACGGTTCTAAAAGCTAGTCTCACTGTTGATCAATCACGGATCTGGCCCTTACCATTTTCAAATTCAGATGAATAGGTGGAAATGAATTGCATTTTGACACTGTGAATACCAAATCCTATCACCACTTGCTGGAGGACAAAAATTCAATTATCATTTGTTAGATTTGCTATTAGTGGCAGCAGCCCCATTCCCCAGACCAGAAGTATGGAGCACACAGGTAGTCTTCCCTTCATGCAACCCTAGCACTTGCTACACTGCAATAAATGCCTCTTCACGCATTTGGCCCTTGACTAACGATGCCAAAAGTTGGTTCCTAAATTTCACTTGCATTCTGTGATTTTAAAATGGCCTCATAGTTCACAGTACTATTCGTTTATGGGGAAATAATATTTAAAATTATAAAGTTACAGCCACATGAATTACAGGGGCTTCTGTATTGATCTGTAGGCTTGTAAATTTTATGGAAAAACAGCAGTCCTTGAAGAGAAGAGACACTCAAGTGGTTTTGTGTTTATTTCTATTAGAGGAGACACTCCAGCCAATTTTTCTGCTAAATTAGCTTTCCTTGCCATAACACAGTCAATGTGAGAGCAACTGTCCCAAAGGCTGTACATTTTATGTCACATAAAAAGCAAATGTGCAGGAATGAATATTCCATTTGATTTTGGCAGGCCTCGCAATTCATTTGTTGTGATTTGTGCAATTTTTTCCCAGACTACAAAGTTCCATACAAGCGAATCGCACAGCAGAATATAGATTACCAGATATGGCGTGGGAAACAAGAACGATACATACTTTTTTCAGCTGGTTAGGGGTCTGTAGAGATAAACATCATTACCATCACACACATTTCGAAGTCATCTAGGATGAAATATGAGCCAAGTCTTAAAGGCACAACCCAAGGCACATTTGTAAACATTGTCTCGGCAAACTGAAGCCTAGAACAAAGCTTCTCGAGGGAGGAAATGCTGAGTGGCTGAATTCATCTCAACTTCTTAAGCCAGGGCAACTTTGGCTACAAGTTGGAATAACTGAAGTATGTTTGGTTTTTTTTGGGTTTTTTAAATATGTTTTTATTGATTTCAGAGAGAGGAAGGGGGAGAGAGATAGAAACATTAATGATGAGAGAGAATCATCAATCGGCTGTCTCCTGCATGCCCCCTACTGGGGATGGAGCCCACAAGCCGGACATGTGCCCTGACTGGGAATCAAACCTCGACCTCCTGGTTTATGGGTCAATGCTCAACCACTGAGCCACACCGGCAGGGTGAAGTGTGTTTGTTTTTAATTAAGTACTAATGGTCTAGGGCAGTGGTCGGCAAACTCATTAGTCAACAGAGCCAAATATCAACAGTGCAACGATTGAAATTTCTTTTGAGAGCCAAATTTTTTAAACTTAAACTTCTTCTAACGCCACTTCTTCAAAATAGACTCGCCCAGGACGTGGTATTTTGTGGAAGAGCCACACTCAAGGGGCCAAAAAGAGCTGCATGTGGCTCACGAGCCGCAGTTTGCCGACCACGGGTCTAGGGATTTGAATCTAGACCAATTAAATCAGAACTTCAAGGGGTAAACCCCAGGCATTGGTATTGGAGCCCTATTGCTGGATCATAGTTAAGAATATGCTTAGCTGACTAAATTTTCAAATGAGTACCATCTTCTATTAAAAACATCCATTAAGTTCTTCATTTTTTATTATTTCATTCTTTAGTTATAACATTTCTTCTTGTTTTTCTAATTTCTGATACTCTGACAAAATTCTCAATCTCATCTTTTAACTCTTTAAAGATACTTAGTCATTTTAAAGTTTCATTTTCTGAATTCCCTGTTGATCTGTTTCTATTTCTTTCCTCTTCTTGATATTTAGACGTCTTTTCTTTGTTTTGCTCTCTCCTAACTGCACTCATTGCTTTCATATCCTCAACCAGTCCCATATCCTTAAATATATCCTATATGATAATGACTTCTAAATTAGTATTTCCAGCTCTGATCTCTCCCCTAAACTTCAAATTCTTATATCCCACTGCCTACACTTGACCATCTCATAAGGGTACCAAAGTTAATATGTCTGCAACCAAACTCCTGATTTTATCACCTTCTCCTCTCGCAATTTTCCACATCTTAGTACATGCCAATTCAATGCTCCTTGGATCAGAAACTTAGAACTTCTCCTTATCTCCTTTCTTCCTTAACACCCTATATCAGGTCCATCAGCAAATCCTTGGATCTACTTTCAAAATATAGCCAGGATGCAGCCACTTCTCACCACCTTTGCTTCTGCCAACTGGCTGGCCCAAACACCCCTCCCCCGCACCTGTATTACTGCATTAACTTCCCAGCTGGGCCTTCCTACTTCTACCTTGGCTTCTCACAATCTGTTCACACAGTAGCCAGCATGATCTTGGCTTTAAGACTATAGAAATATACTTTGCTCCTTTGTTCAAAGCTTTCCATCAGCCTTTTTTCTCAACTGGTATAAAAAGCAAAGTTCTTAAAATAGTCCACAGGGCCCCCTACGTTCTTCCGGTTATCTCTCTGAGCTCATCCCCCACTTCCTGTCAGGCGCACACTCCACTCCAGCCACAGTAAGAAGTTAGACTCGTTCTCATTTCAGGACTGTGCATCTTCAGTGCCTTCTATTCTAAACATGCTCCCCCACAGCCATGGGACTCCCTCCCTCACTCCCTTTAGGTCTTTATTCAAATGTCACCTTCTCAAGGAGGCCCCCAATAAGTGACCAATAAAAAAAAAAAAAAAAACCAGCAACTCCTTCCATCAGTCTTATCCCTCCTGTCCTGCTTTGTTTTTCTCCATGGCAGTTATCACCAATTGGCATTAAGTATTTGTTTTATTAATTTTGTTTAACTGTCTCCCCTTCTAGATTTCAAGCTCCTTGTAAGCAAGAATTTTATCTGCTTTGCTCAGTGCTGAGAAATCAGAGCCTGGTCTGTGAGGGTGTTCAAATAACTGTTAAGGAAGGAAAGAAGGGAGGAAAGGGAAAAGGGAGGAAGTAAGGGAAGGAGGAAGGGTGGAAGGAGAGAGAGAGGAGAGAGGGAGAAAAAGAGGGAGGGAGGGAGGGAAGGGAACCAAGTTAACTGATTAATTTGTATCTGTCTGACTTACATGAACAGGTGAAAATCATTCCTAAAAGGTGTATCTTTCTTAGAACATAGAATTTGTTAAATACTAAACATGCACACCACCCAAAATAGCATACTAAACTGAGGGTTCCGCAATCAAAGATCAAAATTATCAAAGCAGCATAGCTGAATAAATATCTTTTTTTAATCCTCATCTGAGGATATGTTTTGTGTTTCTTTAGAGAGAGAGAGAGAGAGAGAGAGAGAGAGAAACATTGATGTAAGAGAGAAAACCATCAATCAGTTGCCTCCCGTATCCAACCAATGGGGGATTGAAACACAACCTAGGCAGGTTTGATACCCTGAATGGGAATTGAACCTGCATGCTTTTTGGTGTATGGGATGAAGCTCCAACGAACTGACCCACCTGGCGGAGCCATAAATATCTTTCAGAGATCACCCAAATATTTTTTTTAATAAATCTTTATTGTTCAAATTATTATAGTTGTTCCTTTCTTCCCCCCATAGCTCCCCTCCACCCGGTTCCCATCCCACCCTCTGCCCTTACCCCCCCACACACACTGACCTCATCCATAGGTGTATGATTTTTGTCCAGTCTCTTCCTGCACTCCCCCACACCCCTTTCCCCTGAGAATTATCAGTCCACTCCCTTTCTATGCCCCTGATTCTATTATATTCACCACTTTATTCTGTTCATCAGATTTTTTATTCACTTGATTTTTAGATTCACTTGTTGATAGATATATATTTGTTGTTCATAATTTTTATCTTTACCTTTTTCTTCCTCTTCCTCTTCTTAAAGAATACCTTTCAGCATTTCATATAATACTGGTTTGGCAGTGATGACCTCCTTTAGCTTTTTCGTATCTGTGAAGCTCTTTGTCTGCCCTTCAATTCTAAATGATAGCTTTGCTGGGTAGAGTAATCTTGGTTGTAGGTTCTTGCTATTCATCACTTTGAATGTTTCTTGCCATTCCCTTCTGGCCTGCATAGTTTCTGTTGAGAAATCCGCTGACAGTCGTATGGGTGCTCCCTTGTAGGTAATTAACTGTTTTTCTCTTGCTGCTTTTAATATTCTCTCCTTATCTTTTGCTCTTGGCATTTTAATTATGATGTTTCTTGGTGTGGTCCTCTTTGGATTCCTTTTGTTTGGGGTTCTGTGCACTTCCTGATCTTGTAAGTCTATTTCTTTCACCAGGTGGGGGAAGTTTTTGGTCATTATTTCTTCAAATAGGTTTTCAGTATCTTGCTCTCTCTCTTCTTCTGGCACCCCCATAATTCTGATATTGGTATGTTTGAAGTTGTCCCAGAGGCTCCTTACACTATCTTCATATTTTTGGATTCTTTTTTCTTTTTGTTTTTCCGGTTGAGTGTTGTTTGCTTCTTTGTATTTCAAATCTTTGACTTGATTCTTGCGATCCTCTAGTCTGCTGTTAGATCTCTGTATATTATTTTTTATTTCAGTCAGCGTATGCATAATTTCTAGTTGGTCCTTTTTCATATCCTTGAAGGTCTCACTAAATTTATCGGCGGTTTCTAGAAGATGCTTGAAAAACCTTATAACTGTGGTTTTGAACTCTATATCCAGTTGTTTGCTTTCCTCCATTTCTGTCATTTGTGACCTGTTTCTTTGTCTCCGCATTTTGGCTGCTTCCCTGAGTTGATAGAGTGGCTTTGTGTGCTAGGTGTCCAATAGGGCCCAGTGGCTCAGCCTCCCCAGTTACCTGAGGTAGACACTCTTGGTGCACCCCTTTGTGGGCTGTGTGCATAGTCTTGTTGTAGTTAAGCCTTGATTGTTGTTGGTATCACTGGAAGGAATTGACCTCCAGGCCAATTGGCTGTGAGGATCAGCTGTGTCTTCGCTGGGAGAACTTCTGTGCTGGAGACACACTTATGGGGCAAGACTTGCTTCAGTGGGGCTTTGGTGCTCACTGAATCTGCCCCTTGAGTGTGTCCCTTATGGATCTGAGGAGTTGTAATATGGATGGTCCCATTCTGACCACTGGGTACACTGGCTCTTGGATCTCCAAGGAGGTGCTAATTTAGCCTCTGCCTGAGGCCACCCAGCAGGAGCTACAGAGAGATCTGCAGATTCCTCTTCTTTGTTTGGGTTTTGGAGGTGCCCAGATGAGGCCCAGCTGTGAAGCAATGCAAGCTGCTGTGGGGCCTTGGGCTTTCTTTTGGAAGTTCTGGGGCTCTCTGACCCACCTGCAGTTTGTTAGATAATTTTAGATTGCAAAGGGCCAGGCCTTTCATATGCAAAAGCCTCTGCACACAGCTTAGGTGGGGTGGGGTCTCAGGGAATCAACAGGGTGGAGCAAACAGCTATGGCTGATCCTCAGCCCTGCCCTAAGAGGCCCCTGGGTCTCAGTGTCCCTCGGTAATCGCTGGAAGCACCTCTAAGAGAAAGCCGCCCTCAAGTTCCACCCGAAGCCATACAGTCCAGTTTCTCCCCGAATGAGTCTGGGTCCCCAGAGTCTCACCTAGAACTGGAGTTCAGAGCAATTGGGAGCTTGTGTCTCCCTCCTGATTGAAAAAGACAACCACGTCCTCAGTTGCCAGCCCTTTCCGCGTGCCTCCATATCTCTGCACTTTACTTCCACACCTCCTCTGAGTCTCAGTGTGCTTTTCTCTTTCGTTCTGGTTGTAGAATTTCCACTCAGCCAGCCTTCCTGTGGTTCTGGATGATGTCCGTTTTGTCTTTTAGTTGTAGTTTTGAAGTGGTTGTGCAAGACAGCAATTTCAGGTGTTTACCTATGCTGCCATCTTGGTTTCTGTCCCAAGTATTTCTTTTTAAAAATTACATTCTCGAGATGTAGAGGAGGAGATCCAAGATGGCGGCGTAGGCAAACACCTAAACTGCTGCCTCGCACAACAATTTCAAAACTACAACTATAAGACAAAACGTCTATCACCCAGAACCACTGGAAAGCTGGCTGAGTGGAAGTTCTACAACTAGAAGGAAAGAGCAAACAGCATTGAGGGGTGCACAAGCACTGAAAAGCTGAGGTACGGAGACGCGCTAACCGGGCTGGCTACGGGAAACTGGGAGCACTGCTGTTTTCAACCTGAAGGGAGATAAGCTCCCGATTACTCCAAACTCATTTCTGGGGAGACGCGGGGGACCCAAACCTCTACAGGGAGAAGCTGGACTGTCTGCTGTGGGGTCGGAAAGTGAGGGAGGCTTGCTTGCAGGGCTGCGCGCAGGAACAATTGTTTATTGTGCTGGGGCGCGGGACGCGGGGACACGGTCGGAGACGCAGAGCCGTAGAGCCGGCTTACTGGCAGCCATCTCTGTTTGCCACGCCCTAGCCTAGTCACGCCCTGAGACCCCGCCCTGCACAATCTACGAACACACCCAAGCTCCAAGCAGTGGCTTTAGCATATGAATGGCGTGCCCTATCGCAGCTTAACCTAGCAAACTTGCAGCCCGGGTCAGACAGCTCCAAAACCTCCAAACCCCAAGCAAAGAGGAGAAAAACTGTAGTTCTTGCTGTAGTGCCTGCTGGGTGGCCTCAGACAGTAGCTGACCTGCACCCCATTGGTGATCCAGAAGCCAGTGTACCTAGTGGTCAGTGTGAGACACCAGATTTCAACTCCTCACATCCATAAGTGACACATTCAAGAGGCAGACTCAGTGAGCACCAAAGCCCCACTGAAACAAGTCCTGCAACCATAAGCGTGTCTCCAGCACAGCAGTTCTTCCATTATAGACACAGCGGGTCCTCACAGCCAATTGGCCTGGAGGTCAATTCCTCCCAGTGTACCAACAGCAATCAAGGCTTAACTACACCAAGACTTTGCACTCAGCCCACAAAGGGGTGTACCAAAGGCGTCCACCTCAGGTGATTGGGGAGGCTGAGCTACTGGCCCCTATAGGTCACCTACCACACAAAGCCACTCCATCAACACAAGGAAGCAGCAAAATGCGGAGACAAAGAAACATGTCACGAATGAGAGAAATGGAGGAAAGCAAACTAATGGACGACATAGAGTTCAGAACCACATTTATAAGGTTACTCAAGAATCTTCTAAAAACTGCCAAGAAACTTGATGAGACCTCCGAGGAGCTTAGTGAGACCTTCAAGGACCTTAATGAGAATGCCAAAAAAATGGAAAAGGACCATTCAGAAATTAAACATACACTGTCTGAAATAAAGAATATACAGAAACTCAACTGTAGATCAACGTACCCAAGAATCAAACCAAAGATCTGAAATATGAGGAAACAAAAAACACCCAACCAGAAAAACAAAAAGAAAAAATCCAAAAATATGAAGATAGGGTAAGGAGCCTCTGGGACAACTTTAAGCGTACCAACATCCGAATTTTTGGGGTGCCAGAAGAAGAGAAAGAGCAAAATATTGAAAACCTATTAGAAGAAATAATGACAGAAAACTTTCCCTACCTGGTGAAAGAAATAGACTTACAAGTTCAGGAAGTGCACAGAACCCCGTACAAGAGGAATCCAAAGAGGACCACACCAAGACACATCATAATTAAAATTCCAAGGGCAAAAGACAAAGAGAGAATCTTGAAAGCAGCAAGAGAAAAATGGTTAGTTACCTACAAGGGAGCACCCATACGACTGTCAGCTGATTTCTCAACAGAAACTATGCAGGCCAGAAGGGAGTGGCAAGAAATATTCAAAGTGATGAACAGCAAGAACCTACAACCAAGATTACTCTACCCAGCAAAGCTATCATTCAGAGTTGAAGGTCAGATAAAGAGCTTCACAGACAAGAAAAAGCTAAAGGAGTTCATCACCACCAAACCAGGATTACATGAAATGTTGAAGGGTATTCTTTAAGAAGAGGAAGAAGAAGAAAAAGGTAAAGATAAAAACTATGAACAACAAAGTGATATCAAATACATACCTACCAACAAGTGAATCTAAAAATCAAGTGAATAAAAAATCTGAAGAACAGAATGGACTGGTGAATATAATAGAATCAGGGACATAGAAAGGGAGTGGACTGACAATTCTCAGGGGGGAGGGGGTGTGAGGGTGCGGGAAGAGACTGGACAAAAAGCTTACACCTATGGATGAAGACAGTGGCGGGGGGGGGCGGGTAAGGGCATGGGGTGGGGTGGGGAATCAGGTGGAGGGGAGCTATGGGGGAAAAAAAAGAGGAACACCTGTAATAATCTGAACAATAAAGACTTATTTAAAAAATAAAATAAAATAAAATAAAATAAAATAAAATAAAATAAAATAAAAAAATAAAATAAAAATAAAAATTACATTCTCTAGCTAACGATCTACAGTCCAGAAGGATTTTTTTCAAATACTTCTTTTCATTGTCTTTAAACAGGGGGAAGCAGTAAGAGACATCCAGCATACCCAGCCCTCTAATTTCCCGACTATATATCTTTTGGAATACCACTGTCCCTTTAATTTTAAATAAACTATTTATAGGCCCCAAGTTCAGACTATTAAGTACTCTTGAACACATTAAAGAAGTGCCTAAAGAACTAAAATCCGTGGCTGTATTATAATATTTAATTAGGAAAAGAAAAGGATTCTGTAATTAAGGCACTTTACATGATGGAAATGTGAAATGAAGAGCTTAAAATGAAATAATCTGACCGATTCTGAAGGGGTTTTTCTGCTCACAACTTTTGATTGCCTGTGTGCCACCTCTCTGAAATCAAAAACTATAGCTTAATCAATTAACCATTATGTCTCACATATAGCCAACAAAAGTTTCAAAGATACAAAAGCAAAACTGAAGGGCAGTCACAGTCCAAAGAATTTTTAACAACCTCAATTATTAGGTAATGGAGAGCTCATTTAACATTCTGTGAGGATAGAGATTTTGGTCTGTTTTCCTCACTGCTATATCCCCGAAGCCTAGAATAGCCTGGATACATGTTAGGTGCTCTTAAAAAAATTTAAAGGCTAAATACCACCCTGAATACTAGGCACAGTATAGGGAAAACCTGCCTGTTTTGATTACCACCACCACTAAAAAAAAAAAAAAAAAAATGCCACCTATAATGCATGGCTTCCTTTGGGTTTGGTTAGCATCCAGAAAGTGCTATTTATAGGAGAAAAAGCAAGCTTGTAATGGAGAATATTATTACATCCTGCCGTTTCTTGCAAAATAAAAACTGAGGTAGACCTAAAATTGACCATAGCTCTTGGAATGCCATCTTGCTCAATATTTCAGAATACACCCCTCAGTTAAAAATATTAAGAGAGGAAAGGAAAAGGGGGAGAGGTAGAGGTGGGAAAAGGGGATGGGCAGTGGGGAACATCTAATAGTATCAACAATAAAAAACTCAAAAAAGGTATTTGTGTAGCCTATTTTATTTCCCAATTTATTAAGAGAAAAGACAAATGTCTGCTTTGGCTTTATTTATATTTTCTTTGTCAGCCCATCTTCTCACCAAAGGGAATATTCATCCCATCTCCAAGGTGATGTGGCAAATGCGTGAAAGATCTGAACAGGCGCATTTGAAAATCCTTCAACTGGGTATGGTGACACACATTATAGCTGCCTACCAAATATCCTCTTCTCCTTCTTTCTCACTAGCACAGCCCTGATTTATTTCAGAACAGCAAGATGTCCAGCTAAAGGAAAAACAACGACAACATTCTCTGGGCTCCTATACAACTAGGAATGGCCACGTAACAGTTCCGCCCAGTGACATGAATAATACAGGGGTTAGGTGGAGTTCTAGTCGGTAGACTTAGGAGCATGAGTTTTACCCATCCCCTTCGTCCTGCCTGGAATGTAGAGGCAATGCTGGAAGCATGGCAGCCATCGTGAGGTAGACAGGCACACCCCAAGGGCAGCTGACAATAAGGAGAGAAAGGTCTAGGTCGGGAGGGAACATCAACCCCGGAGCCACCACCTCAGGTATGCAATGCCTTCCTCACTCTTTCCTTCAGGGAGAGAAACAGACTCTCACTAGCTGAAAGCCACTGTTTTTAGGTTGCATTTCTTGATGCCAAATCAAGCCCTCAATTGATGCAGTTGCTAGCAAGGATTAGTGGATGCAAGGAAATAACCAATTTTGATAGTGCTTTCCCTCAACTTATTAACCCGGCATATTTATAAAAATAAAAACAAACTACAAGCTCATCTCTGATTTTTCACACATTTTTAGCAAGGCAACAGTTTTGCAAGACAGATTATTGTCTGATGCTAAGAGAGGTTTTCCTTTAAAGATGACACATTCTTTCTAGTAAATAAAATTAGCTAAAAAAATTCATACGAGGTTGGCAAAATTCAAGCATCACTAATAAAAAGACTGAATTATAGAATTTAATTGTATTCCTTTCAACTTGGTATTTAATAAGTTAGTTAGTTATATATAAATAATGCTTCTAAAATATTTGCAAAAATAAAAAACAGTTGCATCTCAGAAATTAAAATCCCTCCCAAAACTTGCAAAAAAACATTGACTTGTAATGTGAAGACGATGTTTCCTACACCACGGTCAGCAAGCCAGACCAGCCTTATTGTATTTCTCTCAAATTTGGGGTTACTGCAGACAACAACCTAGTTTTACTAAACCCTACTCACTGTAGGGTTGGAGATGCTGTGAGGCTTGACCTGCACAATCCCATGGCCCTCTGGTTTTGGAGGGAAAAGAGGCCACTGCTCATGGATGTCATGTCTGTGCAGATTCCCCAGTCCTGGGCACTGCACGAGGTGAACCACAGCTCTGCCTTCCGGAGCACTCTGCCATACTCCGAGGCAGTCCTTCCACCACTGTCCTACCCAGCAAACACCCGCTGACCGTAGAAGACCCAGACCAGGGGTTCACCTCTCAGAGAAGGTTAGCCCCTCAGTGCTCCAGCCACATCTGTACGACAGCATGCTCTACATAACCTCATCATGCTCTCTCCATGTATCTGCTGTTCTCTTGCATGGCTATAAACCATCCATGGAGCCTAAGCTTTCTTCATCTTTGCATCCCTAGTATCTATGAGAGACATGAAAAGTATGTCAACCAATGTTTGTAATGATAAATGAATGATTCGATGAATATATGATGGCATTCACTATTACCAATATCATAGAAAATGCATCAAAATTTACTGCATAGCATATACACAAAGCCAAGTTGACTTTATATAGAATCTTTAAAGGAAAACGAAGGATTGTTTTAGTTACCACATGCCTAGAAATCTTTCAATCCTGGATACCAAGGCCACCCTACATAGGAAAAGTGCTTTCACATGTAGTTCAGCATTTGTTTGCACATGCATTGTTTGATTAAGCTACAGCATCCACATGAGGTGGGTACTGTATGGAAATATGGTGTATCAGAGATGGCAGATTAGAAATCAGATGACCCGAGTTCAAGTCCCAGCCTGGCTACTTCACAGCTACCAGATAGCAACAGCTTTTCCACCTACCTTGCAGGCTGCTCTGAGAATGAAACTTCTTTACTGCTGACCCCTGAACTAGAGCCCAGTATCTGGCACCTAAGGGGTATGCAATTGTCACTGAGTGAATGACCCAGAGCAGACTCAGTATCTGACTCAGAGACCAGGCCTTTTCCCACCACACCTGGCAGGCTCATACCGCTTCCTTACAAAAATGCCACCTTTTTACAAGTTCAGTTAAAAATACCGCTTACTGAAGAAACCAAGATGGTGGCATAGGTAAACACCTAAACTGCTACCTCGCACAACAATTTCAAAGCTACAACTAAAAGACAAAACGGGCATCATCCAGAACCACAGTAAGGCTGGCTGAGTAGAAATTCTACAACTAGAAGGAAAGAGAAAATCACACTGAGACTCAGAGGAGCTGCAGGAGGCAGAGGTACTGAGACGCGCGCGTGTGCACGGAGAGGACTGGCAACTGAGTGCACGGCTGGCTTTCTCAAGCGGGAGGGAGACAAAAGCTCCCGACTGTGCTGAACTCCAGTTCCGGGCAACACTCTGGGGACCCAGACTCATATGGGGTGAAACTGGACTGTCAGGAAAGAGAAAAGCACACTGAGACTCAGAGGAGCTGCAGGAGGCAGAGGTACTGAGACGCGCGCGTGTGCACGGAGAGGACTGGCAACTGAGTGCACGGCTGGCTTTCTCAAGCGGGAGGGAGACAAAAGCTCCCCAGTGCACTGAACTCCAGTTCCAGGCGAGACTCTGGGGACCCATACTCATTCGGGGAGAAACTGGACTGTCTGGCAGCGGGCAGAACTCAAGGGTGGCTTTCTCTCAGAGGTGCTTGCAGCAATTACCACGGGACACTGAGACACAGGGGCCTATTAGGGCAGGGCTGATGGGAAACCAATGCTGTCTGCTCCACCCTGAGATTCCGCCCCATCTAAGCTGAGCACAGAGGCTTTTTGCAAGTCTTGTCTCATAAGAGTTTCTCCAGCACAGAAATTCTCCCAGCATAGACACTGCTGATCCTCACAGCCAATTGGCCTGGAGGTCAATTCCTCCCAGTGATACCAACAACAATCAAGGCTTAACTATAATAAGACTGTGCACACAGCCCACAAAGGGGTGCACCAAGAGTGTCCATCTCAGGTAACTGGGGAGGCTGAGCCACTGGGCCCTATTGGACACCTAGCACACAAAGCCACTCTATCAACTCAGGGAAGCAGCCAAAATGCAGAGACAAAGAAACAGGTCACAAATGACAGAAATGGAGGAAAGCAAACGACTGGATATAAGGTTCAAAACCACGGTTATAAGGTTTTTCAAGATTTTTCTAGAAAAGGCCGATAAATTTAGCGAGAGCCTCGAGGATATGAAAAAGGACCAACTAGAAATTAAGCATACACTGACTGAAATAAAAAATATTATACAGAGATCTAACAGCAGACTAGAGGATCGCAAAAATCAAGTCAAAGATTTGAAATACAAAGAAGCAAAAAACACTCAACTGGAAAAGCAAAAAGAAAAAAGAATCCAAAAATATGAAGATAGTGTAAGGAGCCTCTGGGACAACTTCAAGCGTACCAACATCAGAATTATGGGGGTGCCAGAAGAAGAGAGAGAGCAAGATACTGAAAATCTATTTGAAGAAATAATGACCAAAAACTTCCCCCACCTGGTGAAAGAAATAGACTTACAAGTCCAGGAAGTGCACAGAACCCCAAACAAAAGGAATCCAAAGAGGACCACACCAAGAAACATCATAATTAAAATGCCAAGAGCAAAAGACAAATAGAGGATATTAAAAGCAGCAAGAGAAAAACAGTTAGTTACCTACAAGGGAGCACCCATACGATTGTCAGCTGATTTCTCAACAGAACCTATGCAGGCCAGACGGGAGTGGCAAGAAACACTCAAAGTGATGAATAGCAAGAACCTACAACCAAGATTACTCTACCCAGCAAAGCTATAATTCAGAATTGAAGGTCAGATAAAGAGCTTCAGATAAGAAAAAGCTAAAGGAGTTCATCACCGCCAAACCAGTATTATATGAAATGCTGAAAGGTATTCTTTAAGAAGAGGAAGAAGAAAAAAGGTAAAGATAAAAATTATGAACCACAAATACATATCTATCAACAAGTGAATCTAAAAATCAAGTGAATAAAAAATCTAATGAACAGAATAAAGTGGTGAATATAATAGAATCAGGGGCATAGAAAGGGAGTGGACTCACAATTCTCAGGGGGAAAGGGGTTTGGGGGGTGCGGGAAGAGACTGGACAAAAATCGTACACCTATAGATGAGGACAGTGGAGGTGGAGGGTAAGTACAGAGGGTGGGGTGAGAACCGAGTGGAGGGGAGCTATGGGGGAAAAAAGAGGAACAATTGTAATAACCTGAACAATAAAGGTTTATTTAAAAAAAAAATACCGCTTACTGGTTCTCCGCTCAGTACAGTGTTTTCATGCAAGACTATATGCCAGTTGTTGCTTTGACAATTCCACTTGCTTAGATTTAAGTTGATATTATTAGTAAAAGGAAAGAAAGGTAGGAGACCCATATCCATTCTACAATTAGCAGTTTCACTTATATAAAACGTGGTTGGAAACAGGCTGGTCTTTGTGACACTGTCTTTTCTAGAAAGGAATTGCATCCCTAGTTAGCCCAGAGAGGCCAACCTAAACTGTTCAGCTGGGGAATCAAGATGGTACATTCACAATTAAGCCTAAAAACCATCTACTTAACCTATGCATTTTCATGATGCAAATTTAAAAAGCGGAATAGCAGCCTGCAGTTATTCCTATTCCTCAGCACTCTTTATGCGTCATACACATTCCAATTAGTGCTTCTTTTCACAGGCGATCAGCTGGTTCTGAGGTGGCAGCACCTTGTACTGGATATGCAAACGGATAATTCAAAGCTTACTAGTATCCATAAAATAAATGTTTCTATGCAGACACTAAATTTGTATACAATCGTTCTTTGTACCATTTAACACAATGACCTCCATATAGGAGCACATAGAGGATTTTAAGAAAGCATCTTTCAACTTTTTAACCTTCCTCCTTTGCCACCTCCTGTGTGGGTAGGTTCCATTTTTTAACTGTTTCTATGTTTTGTCACACTGGAACAGAACTGAAGACCCTTCATACCCATTAGTAACCAAGGCACATTTTCCAGTCGTCTTCATGGTTAACAAGGAAAATGACAGGCAGCAAAGGAGGAAGAAAGAGCACATAGAAACAAGCAGAACTCAAGCTGAATGGAAATTAAACTTCCTTGCTGATAACACTCACACACACACACACACACACACACACACACTCACACACACATCTTTCATTCAGGGCCTTGCATTTACAAAAGCAAAATTCGATTAGCTGAAAATGAATATGGGGAATTATATTACTAATACGGATTTCACTTTGGTATAAAATGCTGAAGAAAAATATTGCTACTGAATCAAGGGGGGAAATGGAATATCAGCACATTAATACAGAATGTGCAATTTCTTCTCTAAACAAAATTGGGGTAGCATTATATTTATTTTATGAGGATACAATTAGAATGTTAAGGGGTCTCTGGGCATTGTCCAATTCTGATCAGGTGGCAGGTTTCTAACCTATTAGAGATGCTGAAGATCTTCTCCTTGGTGATAAGACAGTGTCCTCTGTTAAAACAATGATAATTTTTTATCTATGCTTGTCACCCAGTAAACTAGATAGGCTATTGATTTAGGCTGGACATCCAAACATCCAACAACAATGAATGGTGAATAAATTCAGTTGTTCATAGAAGGCAAAGACAGATCAGCTTTGTGTAGCCAATCAGCAATCGCTCTATAAAGTAGAAATAACATAAAACCTCTGTAAGTTTTATTTATGTTTCCTACCTTTACTAAGTCTTCTCAGAAATATGGTAAATAATTTGCCAAGTGAAATAAGTCAGATAGAGAGACAGATATCATATGATTTCACTTATATGTGGAATCTAAAACACAAAACAATATAAACAATAAAACAGACACAAACTCATAGATACAGAGAACATTTTGATAGTTGCTAGATGGTAGGAGGGTTGGGAGGGCAGGTGAAAAGGGAGAAGCGATTAAAATGTACAAACTGCCAGTTATAAAAACAGTCACAGGGATATAAAGTAGAGCGTGGGGAATATAGTCAATAATATTGTAATAACCATATATGGTGCCAGATGGGTACCTGACTTACCAAGATGTTCACTTCATAAGGTATATAAATGTCTAATCACTATGTTGTACACTTGAAATTAATATAATATTGCATATCAACTATAATTTTAAAATAATTTTAAAATTTAAGAAAAAGACATATCATGTATAATATTCAACAACTGCAAAATAAATAAATATATAAAAAGAAAGAGATATTGGATACTACTGGGCAAAGTAGGGCATGCAGGCTCTCAAAACACAATTTTTCTTGGGAAAATTAAACCAATATACCCAATATTTGAACTGACATGCACTATATGCACAAGAATTAGGTCTCACAGGTATAAACAAAGGCATTTTTCCTTCCCAAGACAGTAGATATAGAAAACATTGCATTTAGCAATTTTCAAAATATATGTAAGCCTAACACTTTAGGGTATTTTTAAACTGAGAAATACTCTTTTTCCATAAAGTCAAGTCAAATAAGTAAGGAAATGTACTTGCAATGCAAAAAGCATTCTTTTAGCCAATAATGCAAGCTCTCTTAGAATTGTCTCCCCATTACATGGAGAAACGAATGAACCTAATCAAGTGAGGTTATCAGAGTTCCTTTAATCGAATGTAGAGTCCCACCCACACTGTCTTCTCATCAATATTCCTCAAGGCTTCCTCTTCCCCAATTACAAAGGACCAGATAACCCGATGGGTGATGCACACAAGCTTATTTTCCACTGTTTGAAACAGAGTTAACATACCTAGAGAAGCTATTTCAATTACTGAATAAATGGAAAAGGGTTAAGTGTGGAATTTAATGGAACCGGGTTCAACAACATTCCCAACCACATTAGCAAGTAAACAGGCAATTTTTGAAGAAAATATGCTAGAGGAGATAAATCTTGTAGAAGATAATACAGAGACAGCATTCATATATCAGTGTTATTAAACACACACACACACACACACACACACACACACACACACACACACACCAAACCCTGAGCAATAGCTGACATGCAGGGCCCATTGTTAAGACAAGCACAAAGCAGAAAGGTCTCTGCCCTCACACAGCCCCTGCAGAGTTCCCACCTCCACACCTGGGCCCATGTGCCGCCGCCTCCAGCAAGCCTGCCTTGCTTGCCTCTTCTGCTAAGTCACATACACCACTTTTTTCATGACAAGGTTCTTGGCTCATCTATTTCAGGATGCCATTCCCAACTTTTATAAACCTCTCTTGATCTTTTAAAGCCTTTATACAGGGTAAGCAAAAGTAGGTTGACAGTTGTGAGTTCACAGAAGTTGCTAAAGCTATTGTAATAATCATAACCTGCCTGTCTTTTTTCCATATGAACTGTAAACCTACTTTTGCAACCTTGTATTTCCAAGGGCTGAAATTTTCAACAAATATTTTCCAAGTTCAAAAAAAGGACATATTGCTAATGGTTTGTGAATTTCATTTTTGTTAGCACAGTAAAAGTTCTGAATCACGCCATTCTTTGCACTCAGAAAAGGCATTACCATGTGTCAGCTGGGTGGGCCTGTTTATTCATGAGCCAATTTCCACATTGCCACTGTTACCACATGCACGTTAACACACAGGCGCCTTACACTGCATTGTGACACACGACTCACTATAGCGTAATCACCAAGTGATGCATCTTGACTCCCACATTGAGGTGTAAACACCTTGAGAGAGAATCTACTGTTTCCTTTGCCTTCTCTCCTCAGAGCGCCCTAAGAGTGGGTATTTGCTGCAAGGCAGCCTGGAACCCCAGATTGGTTTTCTAAAAAAGAAACTTGTGGCAAAAGGTTACCTCGACATCAAGATGATGTGGCAAATTCACTAAAATCTCTTAACCTCCAGATTACTCCTCTTTCTAGTGACTTCATTTCTAAGAAGGATTCTTTGCCTCCTTTTATTACTGACTGGGAACTGAGTAGCTGGGCTCGTGCCAGTTCTGCCACCTTCCAGTGACTGACTTAAGTTACGTCTCTGTCCTTCAGCTCCCTCAGCTACAAAGTGCTTCAGGACTATCCTTCTAGGAAGAGTTCCACGATTCTAGATTTAAAACTGTTTAAAAGGTAGCAATCTTCTAATGAAAACATTAATACCCTAAAGACAGTTTTGAAGCTTCCAAACACCAAAGTTCCAAGACTCCAATTATAATACAACATGTTTGACCTGAGGTGGACACTTAAAGGCAGTGTCTACCTCAGAATGTTGCTGTGAGTGGTTAAGGTTAAATCAAGTAATGAGTATAAAAATCATTTAGCTCCATGCCTGGCATTTAGTCAAGCCCTCAATAAATATTAGCTATTGTTATTAATATTGAAATAAATATAATTAGAACTAGTTCTACAGATTTCTCATCAAATCTCGCAATTTCATTGTTAGTAAGTTGACAAACTGAATCTGTTCAGAAATTCCAAAGGACTTGTATGCATGCATATGAACATAACCAATGGACAGACAGTAGGGGGCTAAGGGCATGTGCTGGGGGGTGGGAGCCGCCAGGGAGAGGTCAATGGGGGGGGGGGGGGAAGACATATGTAAAACTTCAAACAATAAATAATTTAAATTTTAAAAAAAAGATAAGAAAATCATGATGTGTTCACTTGGCCACTAAGCATCATAGAATCAAGAGAAAGCACATCCCAGCAATCCAGAACCTCCCTATTTAATTTTGCGTGATTCTCTCATCTCTCTGCTGAATCTTGTTTCCTGCTAAAAAATAATCTGAATATAATTCTGAGTAAAGCCACCAACCAATAAAGTGAAAAAGTTTATTTGTTATATTTAATCACTGTATTACAATACAGTGATTAAACTGTCCATTTCTCTAAACTTCATTGTTATCTTTGATGCTTAATTTGTATTCAAAAAAGACTTCAGCAACAGTTAAACCTTCCATTTTTTCCTACCTACCCTGTGCATCTGAACCCTCCTCTCACCTCCTCATCCCTTCTCTGAATCAACAACTGCCACTGTCGGCATCCTCAACTTCCTTCCCTCAAACTTCCTTCCCATCTCGTCTCTGATGGCCCATCACCATCTGGAGCCCCAGTCCCTTCATGAAGCTCCTAAAGAGATTTATCTACTCCATAGCAACCACAGTCCTTCAGAACCAAACCACCTCTGGTTTCCCTACAACAGAGACCAAGGGTATAGGTATAGGATGCTTGGTGGAAACCACTCTCCCTTCAGGATATTTAGTGGAGAATTACCTGGTATTTCTTCCTGTTTTTTGTTTGTTTGTTTTTTCAGACACAAAGCTTTACCATCAGTACTTTATTAAATATTATCTCCCAGAGAGATCACCCCTGACTGTCCCATCTAAAGTCCCTTCCTTATCACAGCACACTGTTTCCTTCATAGCAGTATCACAACATTACTTTTTTTAAAATATAATTTATTGATTTTTTACAGAGAGAAAGGGAGAGGGATAGAGAGTTAGAAACATCGATGAGAGAGAAATATCGATCAGCTGCCTCCCGCACACCTCCTACTGGGGATGTGCCCGCAACCAAGGTACATGCCCTTGCTGGAATCGAACCCGGGACCTTTCAGTCCACAGGCTGATGCTCTATCCACTGAGCCAAACCAGTCAGGGCACAACATTACTTATTTAATGTCTGCCTCCTTTACCAGTCTTCCAGCCACATGAGGACAGGGACTTTATTTAGTCACTAGAGGCCCAGTGCACGAAATTCGTGCAGGTGTGTGGGGGGGGTGTTCCTCAGCCCAGCCTGCACCCTCTCCAATCTGGGACCCCTCGAAGGATGTCCTACTGCCGGTTTACAGGGATCAGGCCTAAACCGGCAGTCAGACATCCCTCTCACAATCTGGACTGCTGGCTCTAGCCGCTCACCTGCCTTTCTGCCTGCCTGATTGCCCCTAACCACTCTGCCTGCCGGCTCACCCCCAAATGCTCCCTGCCAGCCTGATCATCCCCAACTGCCCCCCTGCTGGCCTGCACGCCCCTAAGTGCCCCCCTGCTGGCCTGCTCACTCCAAACTGCCCCCCCGCTCCTGATCACCTCCAACTGACCCCCAATGATGGCCTGCTCACCCCCAACTGGCCCCCTGCTAGTCTGCTTACCCCCAACGGCCCCTGCGGTCCCATCCTGGCCTGATCACCCCCCCGGGCAACCCAAGGTCCCAGCCCCTCCTTTTTTTCTTTTCTTTTTTTTTTCAGCGCCTCCTTGAGCAGAGGCCAGGGCTGGCTGGAAGCAAGTATCTAGGATTTATTTATCTTCTATAATTGAAACTTTGTAGCCTTGAGCAGAGGCCAGGGCCGGCCAGGAAGCTTGGCTTCCTCCATCGCCGGGGGCAACCCAAGCCTCCTGCTTGCTCCAGCTCCGTGGCCAGCCGCCATCTTGGTTGAGTTAATTTGCATATTCACTCCTGATTGGCTGGTGGGTGTGGCTTGGCATAGAGTGATGCTTAATTTGCATGTTTCTCTTTTATTAGTGCAGATTAGTGTAGATTCTTCAATGGAGGCCAAATATCTAGTGCAGTGTCTCATAAAACACAAAGTACTCAATATATATGTGTTGAATTAATCAATGAAATTTGGGGTGTTTCTGTGCTTCCACATGCTGTCAGGCTCCATGGGGGAACAACAGGCGTGGTCCTCTATATGGAATTATAATTTAACACCAACTATTTTTGGGGGGAAACTTATAATTGTATGGAACGTACCATCTATTTGGGAAACAAGACACAATACATTAAAAAGGCATGATATCGATTACAAGCACCTTACAGGAAAGGAATCAGGGTTGAAAGAGATGAATGAATGAATGGATGAATGCAGCCACCAGAGAAAGTTACATGGACAAAGTGAGACTTGTGCTGATCTTTGGTGGATGGATTAAATTAGGCTAGAGAACAGCCCAGATGGCATTCCCCAATACGAGGAAGCTGGCAGAGCATATGCCAAGGAAGGAGATGTGAATAAGCCTGGCCTATGCGGAAATGACACATGCAGACTCACGATGCTGAAGAGAACCGGCTGGGCAGCCTGGAAACAGATTATGAAATGAAAGGCCAAATTAGGAAGAGCCTTGAACACAAGAAGGAAGCCTTTCCATTCGATGCCACCGTCAAAAGAAAACCTGCACAGGGTCAGTGGGGAGTAACCTGGTGGCACTGGTTAACATTAGCCTCGTAGTTACAATCCACAAAGTAACACTAGACTGGAGGCCAACAAAGAGGTGGCGGCGGTCACCAGGGAGAAGAGAGAAGTAACAAATACTGACAACCGTGCAAGTTCCCACAACGGCCCTTTCTACGCTGGAAAAGAAGAAAAGCCAAAGGGAGAAATTACATGGTCTCAGTGGGAATAATTATAAACACGGTTCCTTTGCCTCAGATGAATATATACTACATGCCTGGGAGATGAGAACAACATAGTACTTACTATTAATGACAAATGTTAAGTCCTTCTACTACCAACTGGTAACACTTCCCACTAGGTAAATCACAAGAGGCTGATCACAAGAAAGAACCACTGAAAACCTGTCAGGGAGCTAGCACAGCTCGGCCCCTTTGAACAGCCACAGACTCCTATACAAACTGTTCCCTAAAGACGTGCAAAAGAACAGAGCCACGCGGCCTCTCAAAGGCACCAGGCTCCACACTAACAAGCCAAAGCTCAAAATCGCACTAATTCAAATGTTCAAGGCTGATACTTAAAGCAGAGAAGCGAGCAATGGGGGTACTTCCCTAAAATAAAACAACTGCTTTTCCTTAAATAAATAAAAAAGAACCTAAAGAAAACTAAAGGTAATATTAGTTTATGCCCAAATCCCAAACGCCATCCTTATTACCAAAAAGAAAAACACTGGATTCTTAAGACCAATTATGACCAAAGAACTAGCTGTCAAAAGACAGAAAAACTATGTTATTATCTCTTAGGTGGCATTAAAGACTGAATTCTATTTCTTAAGCAATATGGATAATTTAGGTAGATACATGGATATTTATGGATACTCACAAATTGTTCTTTATACCTTATTCTGAAATAAACACAAAATTCTAATTGCAACTGCTTTGTCGACAAATAGTTATATTGCTTTAGTCTTCAGACTCGGGCAATGGAGAACAAGCCGTTTTTAAACGCTTGAAAAATATTTAAATGAATTTGTTATAAGATATCTTTGTAGTTAAGGAACTAAACACAAAGAAAACTAGAGGAGCAGAACATCTAAGGAGGTCATACTACACTGTCATTTAATCATTCATCAATGCAAGTATTTTTGGAATACTGACTACATTTCTGGCACTGTAGAGGGTGATGTGGTACAATGAACACCTCCTTCTGCAATTAACATCCTAGCATTAGCTTTGACTGCAGTGATTCAAATTGTCTTCTGGGATGGAGAAGATTCCAATCTGAAGAACCGGTTACAATATTTGCTGCATCCTGACCTTGAAACAAATGATTCAACCTCTCCAGTCCCTCACCTCCTAGCCTGAAAAGTAGGGATTTCCCACTGTGGTGGGAAACTGCTAAAATAGCCCCCAACAGTCACCATCTCCTCATATCCATGCCTTTAGGTAATTCTTCCTGCCCCTTAACTGTAGGCTGGACCTAGAGACTTGTTGCTAATGAACAGCACAAGGCAAGTTATGGCTATCACTTCCAAGATCAGGTTATGAAAAGATAGTGGCTTTCGTTTTGCTCGCCCTATGGAGAAGTCCCACACAGCAAGGAACTGAGGGAGTTCTCCGGCTAGCAGCCCGTGAGGTGCTCAGTCCAACAGCCACCAAGAACTGAATCCTGCCAACAAGTCTGTGAGTGAGCAAGGGAGTGGCTCCTCTCCCAGCGGAGGACTCAGAGGAGACGGCAGGCCTGGCTGACACTTGGACTCTGGTCTTATGAAAACATCAAGGCACCTAGCTAACCCACAGCCAGGCTCCTGATCACCAGAATCTAGGAGGTAATAAATGTTGGTTGTTTTTGAAGCCACTAATTTTAGGGGAATTGTAAAAAAGCAATAGATAATTAATATAGTAATATAAATGCAATTTGTAAAACAGAATATACTATATAAGGTTTTAAAAAATTATATCTTGGACAATTCTAAGTAGGGATTTTTTTTTAAGTCCTTTTAAGACCTTCCTTGTCTTGAATAAAAGTTATCTACTGTTATCTAATACATCTGAAATGTATCCAATTAACTCATCAACAGTACCAATCATTATGAATACTATCATTAGTAGTGTTTACAAGTAAATCAACCATCAAAAAAGTAAATTAGAAGTCAATCAACCATCAAAAACATTAGAATTGAATCAACCATCAAAAAATTTTTTTGGCAAATTTTATGAAGATATCAGTGTTACTTAGGACACAGAGGGAAAAAAACATAGAGAGCAAGAGTAAACATTAATATCAGACAAAAGACTTTAGAGAGAAAAATTAGCATAAGAATATACTGAATGATAAAGGAGCAGCCTACTAGAAAATGACAATCCTGCATCTATAGCTGCCAGACACTGCCTGGCAAAATTATAAACATACAAAGCAAAAATTCAGACTTCAATTTTTAACCCTAAATCTTTCCCAAATTACACTGCATGAGACACACTTCAAAAAATTACCAGCAGCAAATCTGCTAACAGAATTGATATTCAAAGGTGCTCCCATAAGAAGTATGACTTAAGCATTTCAAAAACAGGGTTAAAAGCAGTTAACATAGTACAGATATTGTTTCAACAGGTAGCCATGGCCAGCAGGCAACATGTCTGGTAGACTGAAGCACTGGCCCCCATTGTTCCCTCCATTTAGCCACACCCTTTGCCCTGTGACTGCAGGCCCCCTCTGGAGGCAGGGTGCTTCCCCACCCAGTTACTTTGAGCTCCGCCATAGGACTTGCTGTGACCAATGAAGTGTGAACGGAAGTGCTAATGTGGAGGTCCTGGGCCTAGGCTTTCTTGCACATCGTGTGGGTTAACCCAGTGACGTACTGGAGCCAGCTTACACCAGTTCAGGAAAACTGATTAAGTTTTCAGGGATTTACAGGTCATTGTTTAAAATGTCCATTAATAAAAATTAAATTAGCTAGAGTTAAAGATAAATTATATTTTAAAAGGTACTCAAAATTCGTAACTTCCTAATTATTCTATGACATTTTACTATTAAATATGTGTTTGGGTTGTCTATTGAACCTGCGTGATGAAAAATACTATATAACAGCGTGCTACTGTGCAGCGCTTCCCAGTGACGTCATACAGTAGCCTGAAATCCGCCATGAAGGAATACATACACCACAGGAGACAGCTGGTTAGGCTTCTGTCGCCAGAAGTGCTTCCTGGGAGCGTCCACCCTTTCAGCGGGGGCCCGGGAAGAACACACATGCAGCAGATCTGAGCCCAGCTCACAGCAAGGAGGCAAGTCCAGCCAGACCACAACCGGAAGCAGAGCCGCTAGCTGAGCCCAGCCTCGCTCAGCCAATCCACAGGCAACTAAGAGAACCCTGAGCCTGAGAACAAATCCTGATTGAATGAGCAGAGTTAGGAGAGAGTTAGTTATTTAACATTATTGTGGCAATGGCTGACTGAAACACATGATAAACTGGGGTTTGGTCAATTAGTCTATCTGAAAAGGTGGGACAGGCAATTTAAGAAAGAAAAAAAAAAGGTGAAGTGGTATAGGCCCTGGAAGTGAGAAGCTGATGGGCAACCACAGAGAGAATAACATAAATGTCATGCTCAAAGAGTATAATGAACCAAACTTGGGTGGTGAGCACATAGATGATGTATTATAGAACTGTACACTTGAAACTTATTAACCAATGTCACCCCAATAAATTTAATTTTTTTCTTTAGGGGAAAAGAGAGAGTTTTCCTTAGGCAGAGGGGGAGAGAGAGAGAGAGAGAGAGAGAGAGAGAGAGAGAGAGAGAGAGAGAGAGAGAGAGAGAGAGAGAAACACCAATCAGCTGTCCCCTGCATGCACCCTGACCGGAGGCTGAACCCGTAACATGGGCATGTGCCCTGACCAGGAATCAAACCTGCCTCCACTTGGCATACAAGATGACGTTCCAATCAACGGAGCCAAAACAGCCAGGGTAATAAATTTAATTTTTAAGAAGTATAGTGAAATAACAGTACTAAGGATGTTACAGAAGGGTGGCCTGCGCAGGGAATGCAGCAAGAACTTATTTAGCCCTACCACGCACCAAGCACAGTATCAGGCACTATGGATTCAGCAATGAAAAGAGAGATGCAGTCCACGTACTTACAGACTAGGAGAATAAACATGTAACTATAGAGGCCATTATACTAGTGTAATCCACGGTGCTGAGGGGCCAGCGAAAAGCCAATGGCAGGGTGTACAGAAGCACAGAGGAAGGGCCCCTTGGCCAGTTCATGGGATCTCTGAGCAGAGAATACTCCCAAAACTTCAACTGGAGTAATGAGGAAGGCTGCTAGAATTAAAAAAAAAAAGGGGGGGGGGGTGAGGGATTCTACAGGAACAATGAGCAGGATTTGACAGGTGATTAAATCACAAGGCATCATAGCTGACCTTGGAACACCAACTGGGCAAGGAGACAACCCATTCTGCTCCCTCTGCATCAGGTGGGGGCTGTTCAGGAAGAGATCCTATTCATCTATGCGACCCCAGGCACAAAGTGTAGCGTCTGCCCAACATCTGTGCCCAGACACTGTGTACTGCCATTGTTCCCACCTCTCCTTTGCAGCTTTATCCATTCACCTGCCAGACAACCCTAAACATGTCCCAGAAACAAAACTCAGCAGCTCAAATTCCGTTCGCATTTCGTAAGAGTATGTATGCACACGTACTGTCTATAAGCAGCAGGACATCCAAGTGGGTTAATTCAGTGTTTGGCCCAGGGCTTCTAGGAATCATCGCATTGCAAAAACAGGAACGCCCTGTGCTCCCAACCAAGGGAGAGGACACACACTTGTGGAGGACCCGCTTTCTTTATAGACTTGAAAATCCCAAGTATAAGCCTATTACTTACACTTACAAAGGTATGTCCAAAACCAGCCAGCTAAAACAAGCAATTTAAAGTAGAAAAATGAAGTGTCAAGCTATTCTAAAATTGGCTCTTTTAATTTAAACAGTCCCAATTGGTACTGGATGATCACAATCACAAAACAACAAGTCTTAATCTAAGATTTTTGATTCAATAATTAATTCTGTAAATATGACTACCCTGCAAATAATGTAAAAACAAACTTCATTTTTGGCCACACTGTAAATCCAGCCGACTAAAGCCATTCTTACTAGATGACAATTCAAATATTGAAACACAGAAGGAAAATGTAATATTTGACAAGGCTTTCATTTAGAAATATCTCAGGGTACACAGTTCAATTGAGCATGAGTCTGTCCTTCTGAGATTGTTAGCCTGCAATGAAATATCAAAATTAATAGGCCCATTCTCTTTAGAGACTTGGATAAAAAAAATTTTTTAAAAGACACTCAGTAGAAATGCCAGACAGGATAGAATCATTTAATTAAAAAAAAAAAAGGTAAGTTAAATCACTAAGCCATTACTGTCTTTCTCTGCTACTGTTAAATGTGCACCTAAGGCATTTCTGGCATAAAACCTAAAATATAAGCTGTGGGAGACACATAAAATAGGCACCCCATTTCATTTTCCTGCTTCGGCTCAACTTCACTCGTGAGCATCCTGTGCACTTGATTCTTTTTCACCAAATATTTCTTTCTGCAGCAGAATCTCTGCCATGCCAAGTTAAACTTTCCCAAATCTTCGTGTTCTAATCATAGCACAGCGAACTTGGGTAAAAAAATAAATAAAATAACTGAGTGAGGCTTCCTTAAAACGACGAGGACCTGTCACAAAAAGCAGCTTCTGAATTCAGATTTTTTAAAATATTATAGCCAAAGTCACCACATTGCCACAGAACCTGAAATAGCATGTAAGTACTGAGTACAACTACACACACACACACACACACACACACACACGCGCGCGCACACTCACAGGCTACATTCACCACTCAAAGTTAGGAATTTCCCGCAAATTGTAGAATAACAATATGCAAATGATTTATCAGATATAATTAAACTGCAGGTTACTAGAGGTAGGTCTAATTCCTACCTGACTCCTATATTTCTAAAGTGCAACTCAAAAACTCAGTCTTTTCCCTTATGTTTGAGACAGCAAAGGTAGAGGTATGAAAACTGAATGGTCCAGTAAATTCTCTGAATGGTTCAGTAAATTCTCAAGAAGCAATTATAGCCTGCCTGTGGCGAGAGACACGGTAGTGTGTGAGTATATAATGGGCCTTTACTTCCTACACTTCATCCAGGGAGCCTGGAACCCATCCCCCCATGCCACAAGAATTCTGCTTGATTTTGCAGACACTAAATCTTCAATCAAACTACAAACAACTTGGGCCAGTAATATTGGATTATTCAAAGCATTTTAATTTCTAATTTTTTTCCTTATTTAAAACAATGCAAATATTACAGATAATTTTTCTTTTAAGAATTAGTTAACCTATGCAAAACACTGGATGATAACGTTCAACCTTCAGTATATGGTAAACACATAGCTTTTGTTCCTACTGATTTTTTATTCAATATCTTAAGTCATTTGGTAAAAGCATCCTACCAGATATTTTGAAATTAATGCTTTAGATCTTAGACTCTAGGACAGACACAGGGCAGCCACTTGGGAGTGGGAGGAGGGGGTGAACCAGAGGCCAGAATATGCAGTTTTAAATAACATTTCTTTAAAGATTTTATAATTTGTTATGGGAGGACAAAATATTTCAATGATGTCTCCATCAGTGATCCTGGAGCCAACTTATGAAAAACGCCCAAGTTTTTCAGAAGAGAATGGGACATAGGTTATGAACAGGCAGCTTATTTGGCCAGCGATTCTGTATATGAAGGTCATTTGGAAATTTGTTCATGAAGCCCTGACAGTCATAATCCCAGATTTTAGTCCTACATGGCAGCTTCATGCAATGGGAAAGCCCATCGGTGTTATACTCCACTTGGAAGCATGGGGCAAAGCTCCATGCTTGAAATTCACAGCAATGACTTAGACAAATAGCTAAGGTGGACACCTTATTTAAAGGTTATTTTGAGTCATTTAAATTTTCGGTCACATTGGTAACAATAAGCTCTTAAAAGGAATAGGCTGCAAGCCTGGGCATTGCAAAGAAACATGACGGCGACCTGGAGCCTGACACGCGCTTCTGTCAGCTGACGTAGCTGCTTGGGGCGATGGCATTCTTGAGTTATTGAGCTGTGTTCCACAGTCCTGATAAATGGCTTCACAAAGTGCTCGTGGCACATCTGGCATCATCCCCCACTGAAGCCGAGGAGCAAGTGGAACATGAATTAGAGTTAAATGGAAAATAAAGGGTACAATGGTTTTCTAATACTTGGTGTTAAAACAGATTAATAAAGAAATTAATAGTATCTCTATGAACAAAGATAATGAATGCTGTATTCTTCCCTAAAATAATAATACTAGCTTTCCGGGAAAATTATATGAGGTTTACACATTATCACCATGTTTTTGTTATTCCTACATGAGCAAAAATGACAACTTAAGTAGCCACAGAATGTCACTTTTTAAAAGCTAGCAATTGAAGGGAATTTTCAGCACTCAGAGAAGCTCAAAGCTCAGCAAGAAGTAAAAATTAAAATCAGAGTCTATAATTGAGATTTAAAATATATGTGGCTATCACAATTCAATTTCTGACGTCTACTATAACCAGTGGCATCTCTTATTAAAAGGAGAGCTCTGAAAACAATCAAAATGATTTATCACAAAATATTTTTAAGTATATCCTTTATCAATGATTAATGACCAAAAAGTTTCCTCATCCAGTTATCTGACTGAACGACAAAAAGAAGGGTTTATAACATTTATCCACTGCGAATTGTAGAGGGAATGATATGAAACAATTGGGGGTGGGGAGATGTACAAAAAAAGGACATTGTTTCCATTGTTAGAAAATGCCTTATAATTGCCTATGCTATCAATCTCCATTCTAGAACATTTTAGCCTGTTACAGTAAAACCAGAGTATGAGCGATATGGAACAAAAGGTACAACTATTTTAAGTCTTACATGAATAAAGAAAATATTTCTCTGTAAAATGTTTTAAAACTAAACATGGAAAAAATTTCAAATCTGGGAAGAATATCCTACCAAAGGAACAGGAAAGAGAAAGAAATGTGAAATGAACTAGAATTTAAAGGACAAAGTAAGTTTTCAATGTTTGAAAAGTAAAAATTCAAAATAAAATTACAAACTCTGTCAGAGAATTCCAAGCAGTTCAAAATGGCTTATTATTATAAAAGAATATAACTTCATCCTTAATTTGCCTTTACTTCTTTTAATAACAAACAGGCAGCTAAGCAAATACTATAATAGTACTTGCAAGACATTTAACTATTTGGGAGAAAAAACTGTGTTAAATAAAGTCTCTCTTTACATGCAGACATTCTCTAAATTAGTTAAACCATTAAAACAACTTCTCTAACCACGTTCCACCAGTTGTGAATGGTGAACATATGTAGTTGATAAAAAAACTGAAATAAATATTTTATAACTCTAGACTGCCCACCACTACCACCTCCCTGAAGCCCCAGCTCAGTTTTATCTCATTAAAACGGAGAAATTGCCGGATCATATGGTAGTTCTATTCTAAATTTTTTTTGGAAACTCCATACTGTTTTCCATAATGTCTGTACCAATTACAATCCCACCAACAGTGTAAGAGGGTTCCCTTTTCTCCACATCCTCTCCAGCATGCTATTTTTTAACTCCTCAATAACAGTCATCCTTACAGGGCCTTCAGGAGGTGCTGCAGAAGAAGGCGTTGTTATCACAGGAGATGACAGCTCCGTGCCCCCGGAGGCTTCCCGTGAAACAAGACAGAGAAATGAAAGAGAGTGACAGTGGTGATCCTAACCTAGGCTAATGTGTGTTAGTGTCTTAGTTTTTAACAAAAATGTTTAAAAAGTACAAATAAATAGATAAAAGCTTATAGAATAAGGATATAAAAATATTTTTGTACCACTATAAAATGTGCTTGTATTTTAAACTAAGTGTTGTTACGAAAGAGTCAAAAAGTTTTTTAAAAAATTTCAAGTTTGCAGAGTAAGAGTTACAGTAAGCTAAGGCTGATTTATTATCAAAGAATACCTTTTTATAAATTTAGTGTAGCCTTAGTGTGCAGTGCTTATAAAGTCTACAGTTGTGTACAGGAATGTTCTTTGCATCGCTCACCGCTCACTCACGGACTCACCAGAGCAGCCTCTAGTCCTGCGGTCTCCAGTCATGGTTAGTGCTCCATACAGGTGTATCAGTTTTTATCTTTTATACTGTATTTTCACTGTGCCTTTTCTATGTGTAGATACACAAATACTTACCACTAGGTTATCATTTCCTACAGAATTCAGTGCAGTAACACGCTGTCCAGGCTTGTAGCCACAGGCTGTAGCATATAGCCTCGGTGTGTGTAGTCTGTCCAGCGGTCGCCCACGGTGGCCTGCGGACCACTAGTGGTCCGTGAGGTCCGAAAGGTTGGCGACCACTGGCTGTGTTTGTGTGTGCGCACCGTGCTATTCACATGGCGACAATATTGCCTAGTGAGGCATTTCTCAGAACATATCCCCGCTATTAAGAAATGCATAACTGTAAAAAATATTACAACTCTTGGTTAAAATTCATTTTCTACTTCTGAAAACTATTTGGGTCACTTGACTATGATACAAATCAAGCCCTGCTCTTCTTTCCTTCCCAATAAATCCCTTAGAAACATCAGCAACAATTTAGGAATGTGAATGGATTTTCCATTTGCATTTATACTTAATGATGACTTAAACAGAAGGAAAACAGCTTCATTTTTTTGGAGACTGCGTGAACCCAGAGGAATATGTTCTTAAAAAACATAAAACAGGAAAAACTCATTTTGACTAGTAGAACAAAAAAAGAATGTCAAAAGGGAAAACCTGGTATAAAAAAGCAGCTGAAGCCAAAAAGAAATGTAAAGATACAGCCTGCTGCCTTGTCTGATGGTGATGGAATATCCGAACACCAATAAATTCATACGGAAGACACTAAAACCCTTCAAATCTCCATTTTGTTTCGTTTCAGTTTTCGATTCTCACTCCTTTTAACTCCTTTTGCTACCTTGAACTTTACATATGATTAATACTGAAATGTCCCATTTATAAAGGGCCCTTTGGTACATGGACCCCCCAAACAATCCAAAGATAAAATTCAGGGGGTCATGAATTTGCAAGGACCCACATACTATGAGTGATTATAATGAAGAGGTAAAAGGTGGAAGAGCCCTGGCCAGTTTGGCTCAGTGGATAGAGCATCGGCCTGCGGACTGAGGGGTCCAGGGCTAGATTCCAGTCAAGGGCACATGCCGGGGTTGCAGGCTCGATCCCCAGTAGGGGGCGTGCAGGAGGCAGCCAATCAATGATTCTCTCTCATTATTGATGTTTCTATCCCTCCCTCTCCCTTCCTCTCTGAAATCAATAAAATAAAATAAAGTGGAAGAAATCCATCCCAATTGGGAGAAGAATTCTATCACTGATTTGTTTAGAATTCACAGCACATGGTGACAGTGAAGAGGAGGCCGCCTTTTTGTCACTTTTAGTATTCTTTTAAAATTCTCTCCAGGCCATGCATCCCGATTTTGCCTACACCCAGAGTGGATTGTTCCCACCACCCTTCCTTGGAACTCCACTGCCTTGGCCACCCCAGGCCTCCCAGACTGCCAGTGGGCTCGGGACACGTGGAAGGTTAAAGAATCCCTGAGCAGGAGCTTCCACAAGGAAAGGCACACTGGGAGATTCTTACAGTGATACAGAAACAAAATCAATAAAAATTTAATCAAGGAAACAGAGAAAATATGTCAATAGGTATGAAAGAAAGTTATAAAATAAAAGCTAAAACTTCCAAACTACAATAAAATGGCTAAATTCCCCCATTACTATATCGCTTACTAAAATTCACAGAAAGAGATCAGTACTCTAAAAATACATGGAACTCTTACAAATTACTAAGAAAGAGACCCAATAGAAAAATGTCAAAGGACACAGATAAGCAAGTTAGAGGGGGGGGAAATAAACTACCCAGAAATATAAGACAATTTACAGTTTCACTAGTAATCAAAGAACTGCAAATTGAAACCATGTCATCTATCAGATAAATACACTTTAAGAAAAGATAATACCACTTAATATAAGTAAAAGTGTGAGAGAAATCCTAATACACATTATATTGCTTTTCTAAAGAACAGTGTGACATACATATCCAACATCTTAAAAATATATATCTACTCTTTGTCCTAGCAATTCAACATCTGAAAATTTATCCTAAAAGGAAGATGACACAAGTGTGCAATAATTTATACTAAAGTGTATGATCAAAACATTGTTTATAACTGTCATTTTTTTAATCAATGAAAATAATCCACACATCCTAAAGGACATGCGTTCAATTATGGTACATCCATACAATGTAAAATCATTTAAAACAAAAGTCTAGTTTTTTCTGATATGGAAAATACTTAAGATGTATTAAGTGGAAAAACTAGATTACTAATTTGTATGTATTTTATGAGCCACATCTTGTTTTTTGTTTGTTTGCTTTTTTTGTTTAATCCTTACCCAAGAACATGCTTAGAGAGAGGGAGAAACATCAATCTGAGAGAGAAACATCACTTGGTTGCCTTCTGTACGTGCCCCACCTGGGAATCGAACTGGCAACCTTTTGGTGCACAGGACAAAGCTCAATCAACGGAGCCACTCCCACTGAGCACATCTGGGTTTTGGTTTGTTGTTGTTTTTTAAGTATGTATGTGTACATAATATCTAGAAAGCTACCAACATTTCCACAACAGTGTCACCTCTAGGTTGCATACAAATAACTTTTATTGTTATAGTTTCATTTTCTAATTTTTAAATATGCTTTTACTGATTTTAGAGAGAGAGGAAGGGAAAAGATATGAGAGAGAGAGAGAGAGAGAGAGAGAGAGAGAGAGAGAGAGAGAGAGAGAAGCATTGATTAGCTGCCTCCCCTATGCACCCTGACCAGGGACCAACCCACACTGAGCACATACCCCAAATGGGAGTCAGACTGGGGACCCTTCAGTGCATTGAGCCACACTGGCCAGAGCTCTAATATTTTTAACAAAAATAACATGTTACTTGTATAATAAAAAAAGTTTTTATCTTTTAAAAATGCAATTCCCGTGTTAAAATGTTCTGGGTCAGTGGTCGGCAAACTCATTAGTCAACAGAGAGGCAAACTGCGGCTCGTGAGCCGCAGTTGGCCGACCACTGTTCTGGGTTATAGAATAAAATGGAAACTATTCATCCTCTTAAGTGATACACCTTGGCTCTCTCCAGATAGAGGTGGCGTGCCCTTCTCTTTGGTGTATGTCCTGGCCATATGTCCATACAAATAACTTTTATTTTTAGTAAATATGCAACACAGGAAAGCTATACCCCAGGTTCTATCAGTAACTATAACCTCAGTCATCACCACCGAATACTTATCAAACGCTGGGTGAAACAAAGCAAGGTTATGGAATCCACATTTTCTTTTGGATTCTGTGTCTACAATAGGCCAGAGCCGCAGAGTGCTATCTGGCCCCATATCTTATTGTTACAACCAACACCACCACCACTGGGTATCAAACCTACTGCCCCTTAGAAGCTTGCTCTTCCTGGATTCGCTTCCATGGACATCCATCAGTCTATACCAGTGGTCGGCAAACTGCGGCTCGCAAGCCACATGCGGCTCGCAAGCCGCGGTTTGCCCTTCTGATGACTAATGAGTTTGCCGACCACTGACCTAGACTCTCGATTCCTAAAATTACAGGCTGTTGTTCCTTGTGAATAAGCCCCTATACTGTGGCATGCTGTAATAAACATGCCTATAAAATTCATCATGGTGTCTGCTGTAAGTGAGGGGAATCACTACTGCTCCTGGGATGAATTCCTGCCTGAGCTTAGATCAGATATCTGTAGTGTTTCTTCTGACTAATCGACCTTTACCTTATGGCTGTGGTTTTTAACCTTGGGGTCTGATCACACAGGCCCCTGAGAAGCTGATGAAAGCCACGGCTCCTCTCTGCACATGCACACCCTCCTCCACTTTACAAACAATCTCAAGGACTTCCGATACAACTCCCCGGGTTAAGAACCCCCATCTTATGGCCCAAGTTTCCTTCTCACAAGTCCCCACTCACTTGGGCTGCTAGAAAGTTTAACTTCCTGTATAATTCACTTCTTTAACAAATACACTGTTCGTTTTGATATGCATTCTGCAATACTTGCATACCTGGTCCCACTTTACATCTGTGTACTAATTTCTAGCCCAAACTTTGCATGTATTGTTTTGCTGAAGTTCCCATAGCCTGGAAGATTAATTTGTGGGGGAGGAGACAAAGCGAGGGAGAAGAGTATAAACAACAAACCACCATGCTAATTTCAAAAACCTAGTCCTTAGTGTGATAGAGACTAGTGTGACTGACCATATATTTCTAGTTCTCTCCTTCTCCAGGCACAGAACAGGGCTGCACTTCCTGGTTGTAGGAGATGTAACAAGTACCAGCCAAGTTGTGAGCAGAAGTGACAATGCCATTTCTAAGGCAGCACATTTAACTGCTGATGGAAACCCCCAGAGTCCTTTCCCTCCAGCACTGCTCCCAGCAAGGTTAGACAGGGAGGGTGCTCGGGGAGTCTGGTTCCCCAGGTGACCAAGACGCCCCTGTGGACCTACGACGGACAGGTATGATGAGGGTGTGTTATGCCAGGAAAATGTGGTGGTGTTTGTATCTGCAGTACAGCCTAGCCAACGTGGACTGATGGACCTGATGTACAAAAACGAGACGCTGTACACCTCTCTCACTTGTGAACCTAGACCCTCTGCTTTTCAAAGTAAACACTGGGATGACAGGGTTGGGTCTGGAGGCTGACTCAGAATTCAGCACTTGTGAAATACCCAGGTGGGACACTGACAGGGCAGGACCAGCAGGTGCTGGGGACAGGGAGCACTGAGGGCCATCCCAGGGCAGGGAAGCAGAGAGGCTCCCCTTGGTTTCAGAAGAGGGGCTGGGCTGGGGGATTGGCAACTGGGTAGAGTCTGGTTGCATCACTTAGGCCATCCCCTAGGTCCAGCCCCAGCGCACTCACACAGGGGGTGAGGCGGCTGCAGCCAGGGGGCAAACAACTTCCACCGGGCATTGCTGATCATGCTCAGGAGACTGCCGTGAATGTGCTTCGACAGGCACTAGGGCCTCTTACAATTATTTTTCCCTGGTTATGTGCCCAAAAGCACTTAAAGCAGTTCATAAAATGTGTGCATTTTTCTACTAGGAAGAAGATAAAGTTAAGGGGGGAAATGGACAATTTTTTTTTATTTTTTTTTTAGATTTTAAAAAGAGGAGGCTGAGACAGTTTGAGTTTTTGAAAAATAAAATAAAAACGTATGATTTAAGGTTCTGTGCTCTATAGATAGGTAGGCCACAAATTAGGCTTTTTAGCATGTTCATAAGCAGCATGGAAAAGAAACAGGCTCCATTGCACAATGCTCCTCAGAACAAACAAACTGCTTACTAGAGTAACACAGCTAGCTCTCAGGGGAAACTCTCCCCTGGGTCTTCATAACAGGAGCCTGTGTAACAGGATCCGCCCAGCAAATAAAGGTTTCAGGGGACTTTTCCCAGGAGTGTGCCATGGTGGAAGCTGGTGGCCTCCAACCAAGCACCATTCCGAAGAATTCATTTCAATGGCCTACCATCACTTCCTGGCCTTTCGGATAAGAGCGACTGTCACAGGTCTAAAGCTAGGTTTTCAGGAACTCAGCCATCTGGTGAGTTGAATTGCTCCAGCAACAAATTTGTAAAATATCTAAGAAATTAGATGATTTGCATGTATATAAAAAGTTAATTACAAAACAAAGGCAGGCACCCCGGTTGCAGAAAAAAAACTAACCAAGTCTCCAATAAACACTACTTGAATAGTGTTTGAATTCTATGAAACCACTAGTATAAGTTAAGCAATAGAACTTTTAAACAAACTACTGGGATACACTATTCAGAAAAGAGATGACTAGGTTGCACACATGTGCACCTGGGGATAAGATCTATGCCGGGTCGATGTGGGGGAGTATAAAATAGTTAATAGCTTCCATCTATTCAACAAACACCTTATGAGAGAGACATTCCCACCCCCACTTAACAGTAGGTCAGCTTGCTCCAAAGTCCCTGTTCAACCACTATGGTGTCTCCCAGTAATATTACCATCATATGTACTAATAATAGTCATGGCATCATTAAGGTTGGTATTTTTGAAATACTCCAAGCTCTCTCACACCCAGTAAATGTACTCTACAGAAGAATAAATGAAAAGCACTAAGGAAATAATTCTGCATTTTTTCCTACAGCTTTCTTCAGAAAGCTATCAACAACAGAACTATCGATAGCAGCAGGGCTAGGCCTCAAACCTGCCGGCTCCTTAACACGAGCCTAAGATAACCAGGTTTACAACTTAAAAATAAGGCAGCTATCACACATTTCCTAGAGTAAAGGAAGAGAAGTCTCATGGGGAGAGAACAGAGCAGTAAATCTCCCCAGAGTGGAGGGAGTCAATGGATCATTGTCATTTTTTTAAAATATATTTTTTATTGATTTTTTACAGAGAGGAAGAGAGAGGGATAGAAAGTTAGAAACATCGATGAGAGAGACATCGATCAGCTGCCTCCTGCACGCCCCCTACTGGGGATGTGCCCGCAACCCAGGTACATGCCCTTGACCGGAATCGAACCTGGGACCCTTCAGTCCGCAGGCCGATGCTCTATCCACTGAGCCAAACTGGTTAGGGCTCATTGTCATTTTTGACTCAGTCTATGTAAGATTCTGTGTAAGAAATGCAGGATAAAAACTGAAAATCAAACTGTAAGACACATATCCAATTAGACAAAACATGAACCTTCATAAATGAATATAACTGTTAAGAAAATCACATCCACCCCCCCGCCACCCAGAGTCTGATTCTAAAGACTCTGAGTAAGGGAGGAGAGTTGTAGGAATGTTTATTTTGAAGATGCTCTTCAATTGGGTACAACTTACTCAAAATGGTTTGTCCCCGAGAGTTCCAAAGCTACTATGTTGTTCCCAAGGCCAGGCTGTAGGGGATAGTCCCAGGGCAGGTGTAAACGCCTTCCTACCTTTCCCTCCTGATTTGTGACATGCCACTGGCCAAAACGCAGTTCCTCATATAAAACAACCAGAAGGTAAGTGGCCCCTCTGGATAGATGTGCTAATAATTGCTTTGGGGGAAGGGGTTCTATGGATCTCTTAAGTCAGCGGTCGGCAAACTGCGGCTCGCGAGCCGGTTTGCCGCTCTGTTAACTAATGAGTTTGCCGACCACTGTCTTAAGTCAAATCCACAAACTTGCAAGATAGATACCAAACTATTAAAAGATAAATGGTTAGTAGGCTACAAAGGAAATTAATATAAATTATTGGTTAGCAAATAGAAAGGGGGGAGGACACAAAATCACTTGTATGAAAAAAATACATACTGAAAAATAGACTTCATTTTACACTTAAGATTAGCAACAATTTTAAAACATTACATTATTCACTGATGGTAAATTGCAGTAAAATAGTTACGCTTCAACTTTATAAGCTGCATTGATGCATTCCTTTTAAAAAATCATTTGACAATACTGATCAGAGCCACAAGAATACTGAGGCATTCATGACAACCAAAGACATGTCTGTCAATGTAACTCTACAAATGCCAACATGATGTGGCGGATACACAGCTCTTCGGGCTCAATCCAGGGATAGGTTTTGGAGATTACACAAGGACACATATATTACCTATCCTTCAGGCAACCTTCCACCCATCACTTTCCTATTTTAGTCTGGACTGAGTTCATTTGGCTACCAGAATTGAAACTCACAAGGAATTTAATCAAAGCCAATAGAGGTATCTCTCCAAGTTCAAATGCAATAAGAACAACTGGGCACCAAGAAAAATTCAACCCCCAAATTGTCCACCATCAAGAATCAAGGCATCAGCTCTACAATTCTCTTGCATACCCAGCAGCCACTGGTCTCTATAAATGTCCCATTTCTGCTTGACTCTCCTCTGCTTCCGAAATCTTAGCTTCTCTATTCATTCACCTGTTTACAAGCAACCCCTTCAAGGCTCCTGCCAAATAGTGGCCTTAATCCTCATATTCTCCTGACCTTTCCTCTCAGCTCCCTAACAATTCTTCATATCCTCATTGCAGAACATCTGAAAAGTCTATCTGATTGTTCTTCCTGGGGCCAGATGCCCAGCCTGGTCCAATCAGCTGCGGGGCTGATCACATGGTACTGAAAGCTACCACTGACCAACTGAGGGAAGGGTGTGGGCCAGGAGGAAATGATAGGCGTCTCTACCACAGTTTCTCAATCAGAGTTTCCGAGAGACACTGCATAGCAATGATTTTAGGATTACTCTTTGACTTAGGAGAATTTTTTTTCCAGCGATCTGTATTAGTTTCCTATGACTGATGTAACAAATCACCACAAAACAGTGGCTTAACCAACAGAAATTTATTGTTCAAAGTTCTGGCAGCTAGAGTCTGAGGTCAGGGCGTGAGCAGAACCGAGCTACACTGAAGCACTAGGGAAGACTGTTCCAGGCCTCCCTCCTCGCTTTTGGTGATTCTTTGCCTGTGGCAGCATACCTCCAAACCTCGTGTGGCCAAATTTCCCCCTTTTATCAGGATGCCAGTCATAATGGATTAGGAACCCACTCTACCTCAGTATGGCCTCGTCCTTAGCTAATTACATCAGCAATGACTATTTTCAAATAAGGTCACATTCTGAGGTAGGGGGTTCGGACTTCAACATACAAATTTTTGGTAGTTACAATTCAACCTATAACACCTAAGATTCTGTTTATGGGAGTTTTTTCCCAAGGAAAATAATTCAAAGGAGAAAATTTTATTCATGGAAAGGTTTAGTATATTGTTGTTTGTAATAAAAACTCGGAATTGGGCTCCTAGTAAATATAACACCCCCACGCATTTCCCAAGGCAATAGAGATAGCTTGTGAAAGCATGGGGTCAAACCCCACTGCCAATTATTAACTGAGAGACTCTGGGAAAGTTACTTAAATTCTCTTTGCTTCAGTTTCTTCATCTATAAAATGGGGTGGTGTTAATACCTACCTCACAGGCTATCTCAAGAATTAAATTAATTAATATAATAAAATCCCATCACAGCATTAGAAGGGTCCAAACATTAAACCATGTAAAAATACAAAATATGGTTATTGTGGAGTTATGCATAGGGCAAGCTTTTGCCATTGACTAGCTCCACAATGCCCAAGAATCACCAATAGCTGTAGAGCTAAAGTTACCGTTTCAGAGCATGTTATTGAGGGGTTTATAACACATGTAAAACACTTAGAACACTGCCTATCACAGAACAGGCATCAAATAAATCCTTCATACTCACTCTCCTAACCCTGGTCTCCCATAGCTCACTGTGGCACTGGGTCCCATTTTGTTTTTTAAATATATTTTTATTGATTTGAGAGAGGAAGGGACAGTGAGAGAGAGATAGAAACATCAATGATGAGAGAGAATCACTGATTGGCTGCCTCCTGCATGCCCCACATTGGGGATCGAGCCTGCAACCCAGTCACATGCCCTGAGCCGGAATCCAACCGTGACCTCCTGATGCATAGGTCAAAGCTCAACCACTGAGCCACACCAGTGGGGGCTGGGTCTCATTTTGGCTTCTCCCCTTCCTTTGTGTCCATGTATATCTCCTCAGCAAGTTCACATTCTGAAATGTGGGATTCAGATTTAGAGATAAATGAGTATATAAAACATGGAAATCCAAATTCCAGAATATTTTTCATTTTAAGGCCCTGCCTTTTTTTTTTTTTTTTTTTTTTTTACACATAGTAAGTCTTTATCCCCAATTTAAAAATTGCACCTTCCTAGCACATGGCTGTAGAACCAGAAGAAAACAAACAAACAAAAAAAGGTAAGTCTATTCACTGCAATTAATAGATTTTATTCTTTAAAAGGTCTTCTTTACTGACAGCCTATTTATTCTTATTTGGCTCACAACTCTAATAATTACTTGGTTTCCAGGTCCAGGGCAGATTAGAAGGAACAAATTAAAAGGAAAAAATGGGGACAACTATAGAAAGACGATGGAAATAAGATGGAATACAAAGCACAGCAGTCTGAGGGCACTTAGCAAAAGGACAACAGTCCTCCCCACCCTCCCCGTTGCTCCTGAACATAGCACCTTCATGACCCAGCCGGGTTACTATGTCTGCAACGCTGGTCTGAGTCAGCAGGAAGTAGCTGAATTATCCTTAGAAATCTATACGGCAGCAGAGATGCAGAGATTACTCTCTGCAGCTACCTCTTCTTCCTCCTTTTTTTAAGTTCTGATCCTCTCTCATAGGGTAAACTCTGAGCTGGCTGGGAAAACTGAGACCTGAGAAACATCTGAAACAGCTCCAGTGCCAAGTTTAACTGTGCATACACTGTGACAAAAACTCACTGATGGGGTTTTCCAGGTAGACTCTCCAGGAACCTTTAGAGGAAATGACATATAATTAATGCACAAATAGTTTGAATTTCAATATATGCTCTGAAGTGTGTATGAGTTGGTTTTATCAACTACTAGTATATTCAACTCCCTGCCCAACGTTGTTTATGTTGCTTATAAGTCTTCTTCAAGGTAGAACAGGGACAAACTTCAGTCCAGATGCTACCCAAACCAACTCCCAACATAAAATCCAAATTATTACCCACTGCACATGTCAAGTGGTTATACTTTTCCGAAATATACCCATAAACACAGAATGTGGATTAGCATAACTATGTAGAACAAAATGGATTATCTGGAGGCTCCATTTACGCTTTACAACCAGCTATGGTTTGAATCTGCATTCTGGTGGCCAGAGTTTGTGACATCCTTGAACAGCTGTTCTCAGCCCTGCTGCACCTTCCAGTCCCCTGGGAACGGAAACAATACCCAGGCTCCCACCCAGAGAGTGGGACTTAATTGGTCTGGGGTGGGGCCAGGGAATTTTTTTACTCCCAAACTCAAATGGCAACCAGGAGTGAGATCCACTGCCCTAAAATGTGTTAAAAATGGGTGATCTACCCTTCACCTCATTCTGAAAAAGCCCGCCATTCCATCCTTGTTACTTGAAAGTGAATAAAATAGTTAACTCAAATATTTTTAAAATATGTTTTTATTTATTTCTAGAGAGAGAGGAAGGGAATGGGAGAGAAAAATAGGACAACATCGATGTGTTACCTCCCATTCATACCCCGACTGGGGACCGAACCCACAACCTGGGCATGTGCCCTGATAAGAATTGAACCAGCGACCAACTGAGCCACACTGGCCAGGGCTCCAATATTTTTAAGTTTCAAAATACATTCCTACTCAAATGTGAATATGAATGACTCATAGGCATTCCTTACAGTTAAAATTAGTAAGTTCTAGCTTTTTAATAAGTTGCTTAACGTTAGTCCACACATTCTCAGTCATTCCTGCCCAGCCCGCAGCAGCCAGAGGCAAGTGAGCGGGCAATTCTTAGCGGTCTGACAATACCTGCAAGTGCTCCACTAAATACTGTGTTATACCAAAGGAAACCAATGAGAGACAGGCAGACTGCAGCTGTATATGCTGTAAAACACACTGAAGCTCTATCTGAAATCCTTGCAGAGATAAATGGAGTTGTGGATGGGTCCAGGTGGAAATGGTTTAATGTTAATATGAAATGCTCTAAGTCAGTGGTAGGCAAACTCATTAGTCAACAGAGCGGCAAACTGCGGCTCACAAGCCAAGCCGCAGTTTGCCGACCACTGCTCTAAGTAGTTTGCTAAAACTTAAAAAGAGTAAGACAGCTGGGACTGAAAAGAAAAACGCTAACAAAGGAAAAGGTTGGTCCACGGGTGGGTGTGGGAGTCAGAGCTCTGGCAGACTCATCACAGAGCTAACCACGCAGGTATCAGATGTAGGACCTCCCCGGAAGTGTGTTTCTTCCAACCCTCACCTTTCCTAGTTTCACTAAAGCCATCAGTCTCAAAACCAGAACTTACACGGGTCTTCTAAAGGACTCTGGGGCGAAGAGAAGATAGTTTTCTATGTCAAGTATGTTTTTGTTGATGTAAAGAAATTCCAGTAAGAAAGCAACACAGCCCTCCCTTGCCTCCCCTCCCCATCGTGGTGGTCATCCATGCAGGCACACAGCCCCACGAGGCTTCTTAATAACCCAAGAAGTCCTCGGCTTGCACTCCATTCACTCAACTGTCAAAACACATGGAGATGACAAATTGACAACATCGAATATCAGTAATGAAAGTTTTCTCAAAAAAAAAACACAACAACACACACACACAATAGAATTGTTTGGATCCTGAATATAATCATGCTTGCGCATTATCCCTCAATGTAAGATATAATTCTAGGTAACTCTGGAATATCTATAGTAGAGACACTGTGGAGGAGATTGTATACTCATAATTCAACATTCCTTATGTTGTGGGGAAATGTCTCATACCAAGAAAAGCTCTGTTTCGCCTGAGTAACTGTTTTGTTTCTGCCTTCAGCACACTGAGTCACTTCACAATCGGGTTTCCTTCCAAGCCCAGGCTGCTTAAATCTATGAATTTCATAACTGAGTCTTGGCCCTCTTCCAGCAACTACCTAGAACCTGCTCCCATACATTCTTGTGCACTAACTTCTCCATGACTTTTTCTTTTTTAAATCCTCACCAAGGATATGATTGAGAACGAGAACCACCCGGGCAGGGCTCTCTATGACTTTTTCCCCCTTCTACCTTTAAGTTTCCCTTTGCTCCAATTTCCTGATCTAGTTATTTATCCTCTAAGCATAAGTAAAAACTCCCTGTACAATCGACAGGGAGAAGTTCAACCTGCCCATGTTAGGTGAAGTAATCTTTACATAAGCAGCATGTGATTCTGGCTAAATAGGTGGGTTACAATGTCCCCTACACCTTTGAGCTACTGATAAGAACCTTCCTTGTTCCTTGTCTCATAGCTTTGTGATCTACTACTTGGAAAAAACAAACAACAACAACCAAAAAAACACAGGAAGCACAGCTGGCACTGTGCCAAGGGGACCTGAGGGTTTTTAATAAATCTGTACAGATTTCTAGCAAATCTGAAAGAGCGTGATGTGAACCCACTGAAACTGTACTGACAAACAGCAGGGCCCCACAGTCACACGGCTGAAACGGGAAAGACCAACGCAAGTTTGTGAAAAGAAGCTTCACATCTTCCCATTTCAGCCTTCTTAATGGATAGGCTCTGAATTTTACTATAGAAAGTTATTTGTCCTTTATCTATTAATACAAAGCAATGATGCTGCTAAGTGGTGAGAAGAAAAACGGCAGGTCACAGATGCCCAAATTATATATGCGGAGTTTAATTATTTGCAGCCACTGATCTAAAAATTCTTCGTGAACACACCACTCGATCCACACTGCTCTGAGGTCATTGAAGACTTGTGCCCTAGTAAAGACTCACTTCTCAGCTTGGCCTTCCTTGACCTTTCAGCAGCCCTGGACATGGCGACCCCATCATCCCCCTCAAAACATCATCCTTACTTGGCCTCCAGGACACCCCTGGATTTCTTCTTAAATCTACTCTTTGGCCATCCGTCCTAGTCTCCTTGGCCAGTTGCTCATCTCCCTGAACTATAAGCTCCAATGTACCCCAGCATTTCGTTCTCTTCTACCTCCACTAATTCCCTTGCTGACCGCATTGACCCACTACTTTATCTACCACCAACGACTCCCTGAATGTCTCTCTCTAGCCTGAATGTCTTTCCTCGCCTCCAGATTCATTTATACTACCTTCTTCACTTCTCCACTTCCATGTCTAATAGAAATCTCAACCATCACCTCTTGAAAGGATTTAATTCCTTCTATACCATATAGCAGAGCATTATGAGCACCGACAGACAATTCCCTAATGAGATAAAAGACCAAAGCATCTGTCTTACTCGAAGCAAGAACCACCACTCACTGCCTTCAAATCAGTACTGCACTTTAACTGCCATAAATTGAGCAATGTACTCGTGAAATACCCTGCAGATATTTTAGCAGACAACGTACAGAATGCTTGAAGCAGACAAGACTGTCCTAAATTGCTTATTGGCACTGAATTTTACATGTTATTTACACGCACAGTAACAGTGGAGCGGGAGAATATTGCACCTTCTTCAACCAACACAGCCAGAACCATCACCGGTGTGTGAAATCCATGATTCATATAAGACCTTTGGCTCTTGTAGCCACCAGATGTCAGTCCACACATCTCCCTAAGTTTGAGGGATCGCTTGGTGACCCACTGAATATCAGGATAACTTTATGGATCAAAAAGGACTCACACAAAGATTTGTATGTGGAATCTTCCCCTACCCCGTAAGAGCTCAGGACTCTCGGAAACCCACAGTAGCACAAAGCATGAACTTCAGCAACAGACTGGGAGCTGTGAATAAGGCCCCGCATGGACAGTATGGATTTCAGCCTTAGGAACAGGGCACTTATGGCCACCTAGGCCCACGCAAATCCAGGAGATGACATACCACGCTTAGTCTTGAACCTCAGGCTGTGTGCTTTATTGGGCCAGGGGTACTGTGCAGTACGATTGCTGGCTGCTGGGCTAGCTGCCCAACCATTTTTGCCACTCAGTACATGGCACCTCACCCTTCCAGTTTACCTGGCCAAAACTTTGGGGTCCTCTTTGACTCCTCCAGGTCTCATATACCACTTCTACTCCATGAGCAAACCCTGTTGAGTTTATGATCAATGTACGTGCAGAGCCTGGTTGCTTCTCATCACGTCCACTACTAGGAGCCCCCTCCAGCACCACCATCTCACCTGATTTCCTCAATTACCTCTTATTGATTGTCCAGGTTTTCACTCTAACTCTCCGATAGTCTCTTTTCCATAGAGAAGCCTGTGATCTTGTTAACAATTAGATCATATTACTCTTCTACTCAAAACCCTCCAGGAATACCCAACTGACTTACCATTTTTTTAAAATGCCTTACAAGGTGACATGATGAGACCTTGTCCCTCATCTTCAGCCTTTGCCTGTGATCTCATCTCCTACCACTCCCTCTCCCCTTCCCCCGCCCCACTCGCTCTACTCCAAACACCCTGGGGCCTTACCACTCCTTCAGTTCTCCTGGTATGTTCTACCTCAGGGCCTTTGCACTTGCTATTCCCTCATTCTTTTTCCAGGATATATACAGGGCTGAACACATCATTTTTTTTTCAGATCTTTACATAAATCACCCTCTCAGTGAGGCCTTTACAGTCAAAAATTGCAACACCTCTCACCCCATACCCCATTGGTCCAAAATGCTTTTCATTTTCTTTTCTCCTTGGGGCATACTACTACCTGAAAACTATGGGCAGTGGGCCACACCACCTGATTCTGTAAATATTGCTTTGTTGGAACACAGCCATACTCATTTATGTGCACATTGTCTGTGGCTGTTTTCACACTACAATGGCAGAGTTGAACAGCTGCGACAGAAACCACCTGGTCTACAGTACCTAAAATGTTTACTGTCCGGCCCTTTACAGAAAAAGTTTGCTGACCTCCCTCCCTGACTCTAACTGTGGTCGGCAAACTCATTAGTCAACAGAGCCAAATATCAACAGTACAACGATTGAAATTTCTTTTGAGAGCCAAATTTTTTAAACTTAAACTTCTTCTAACGCCACTTCTTCAAAATAGACTCACCCAGGCCGTGGTATTTTGTGGAAGAGCCACACTCAAGGGGCCAAAGAGCCGCATGTGGCTCGCGAGCCGCAGTTTGCCGACCACGGCTCTAACACATTGTTTAACATGTTGTCTCCATTCAATGAGATCAGGGACTTTTACTTCTTTTACTCATTACCATATTCCCAGAGTCAGTAACAGTGCCTGGTGCATAGCAGGTGCTCAATAAGTTGAACAGATGGAGGAATGAATAATGCATTCATATGATTGAGCTAGAAGGCCTGGGACTCATTGGTGGCTTTTCTTTTAACCATTTTTATTTTTAAATGTATAGAAAAACACCTAAAACATAAAAGTACAGTATAATAAATAATTACACACACTCAGCCACCCAGGAAGGAGAATATGGCTAATGCTTTTTTTAATCAAAACACTGTATTTGTCTAAAATCCAAAATTAACTAAAATTCAAAGTACAATTTTACTTGCCACAAAGATTCTATTCACCGAACAAGAAGTGCTGGTTTACTCTGCATGCCGTGGTCCTCAGACACCACTAAACATTTTCTTGCTTTTCACCCAATAGCACATGTCAACAAAGAAAGAGCAGGGAAAATTCTGGAGCCTCGCTCTAAAGCCCTGGTAAGGCTCATGTTCCGTCACCTTATAGTGGGGCTTGGGGTATTTTAATGTAATCATCTGCTCTTTATCTTGGGTCCCAGAATCCAATTCCCCTCTACAATGAGCACTGTACCACGAAGGCTCCCAAGTCCTCATGTGAGCCTCCGACTTCCTTTATCTTAAGCATTTGTGATCCCTCAGAACAAGAAATTAAGACAGCCACCCTCAACTTCTCTTCTGTTATATTTCTCTTTCATTTATGAACAGATACTGCTGCTGGTGTCCAGAGAATTCAAGAAAAAAAAACAATCTATTAGAAACAATTCTGACTTAACTGCTGTGTCAATTCCTATCCATGTCTCCCTTTCTCTGAATTAGGGGGGACATTTGCATTAAAACAGTATCTCTCTTACTTAGAATGCACCTGCTCAGGCTGATTAAGCCCCAACTGGAGTCATAATCCTCCACTTTTGAGATCACTACCATTCTAACAAAATGAGTTATCACTTCTGGTGAGACAGAAGGAAAAAATCAGGACCTGTAAAAACAGAACTGTCCTCGTAGGAGGTGAGAAAAAAGAAAGACAGACAGAAGCAGGGAAAATAAGGACATAAGAAATAATTACTAGAAATATTTTCTTGTAAAATTCATTAAAAAATGTTAAGTCACAATTTATAATTAACATTCCATAAATGAGACTACTGTCCACTAAGCTAAATTCTTCTCCCCTACCAGAAATGCTACACATTGGTTTTGTTTTACAAGGTAGCTTCTTTGTTCTTAATAAAAGGTAAGTCCTACATAACTGTACTTAAAATTTGAAATTATACTGAGGTTTTAAAACATATTTGTTTCCAGGCATAGTTCTAGATGGTTTTAAGATTTTTTTTTTAAAAAAAAAGAGTAGCACTGTAGAGATCTATATATGTTCCCCATTCACAAATATACCCACACAATACGGGACAAGCACTGCATAATAAAAGTGCTGGAGAAAAGGACTAGCTATGCACTCTACACGGTATCAAGGTTCTATCTTACAGAGTTAAGCATAATGGGATATGGTTCTCCCCACAGAATGTTTTGGTAATGATGCACTATAATTAGTGGGTCACCGTTATTTTTAAATATTTGCCTCTCTCCTCTATCAAACGGGGGGGGGGGGGGGGGGAAATGCCAACAAATCAATTTTTCTTTGTTTAAAACAAAAAAGGAAAAGAGTAACCTAAATGTTTCACCATGAGTTGAAGACCTATATTTAAAACACTAAAATTCTGGTATAATGCATTAAGCTAACACCATACTTTCTTTTTAAGGGCACAAGAATATGCACAGTGTTGGTAAGAATTGACAAATCTGTTGTTTCTAATAACACGAAAGGTGACCTCGCTAAATATATTAACCATAAAAATGTTAACTCCATTAATCACTTTTGTACCATTTCTGATACACCAGCAAAGCATTATTATGATAACAAAATACGCAGATATGCTGAAAAGGCATCTGGTGAAATGTATACAAGGTTAATGAAATTTAAAATATTTGCCAGAATGGGATCTCCTGAGAATACACATAGAATTATCTTAGTCACACTGAACCAGTGGGGGGGAAATTAGTTTATTCAATTCCCTCAGCAAACCCACTTTGGCATAGACATGAGCTGCCTCTATCAATTCACAAGCACACATTTGTATGCCCATATATGAGGAGGATGATATATCTATTAGGGAGAAGAGGGTATAAGCAGCTCAACAAAATTCTACAGGATCCTGCAGGCATTGATATTGCAACATGAATTTTTATGAGTTTTCAGGGAGAAGAAATATTTCTAACAAAAGGCTGATAAGACCTGACAGCCCCAAGTAAGTGAAATACATTCACCCTCAGGCTCTCGCTCACCGAATCTCCTCTTCACAGGTGGCACGGCTGTAACTCAGCACAGGGAGGCCCTGTCGTGTTCAGGGAATCCAGGGGCAGGGGCAGGAACCCTACCAAGTGTCACAAACCATCTACTACGGTCACACCTGTAATAGTTATTCTTGCTATTGGTCACACTTCCAATTGAGGATCAAAATACTAATAAATGATGACAAAATATATTAGGTTGAGTGTTAGTCTCTTCACCCACTGATTTCTTGCCACTGTTTGCACTATCCATACCATCCTCTAAATAGGTTATCGGCCTGCCTTGGGGTGGCAGGCTGGCATTTAGAGCACTGCCATCAAGAGAATATTGTACTCATAAATGGAATGTAGGTGAACTTTGCTGGCTTACAAACCACAGAAAGACCCGGATGCCCTAGAAAGGGTGAGAGGTAGGCTTCCTCCTCCATTTCTCTGTCTTCACATCCCCAAATACCCTCCAGTTTAGCAAAATTAAGTCAGAAAAACAATCCTTCTCTTTTTGTAAAATGTGCACCAGCAACCTCATACTACTAAAGGAAGACACGATACTCCTAATGGGAATGACACTTTTTAATAACCACCTTGGTATGTGAAGATCCATCAAAAATGATGGGGGTAAACATCAGAAGTCATATCTAGTTATTCTGAAGTCTTTTAAATGGGCAATACAGACAAAACTGTTTGGTTCTGTAATGAGATGTTAATGTCTGTCCAAACATTACATTTAGCAAGGACAGAAATCTGGAAAGACAGACAGAGGAGTTCATATCCTATCCCTTTCACTAACCAGAAGACCAGGGACCAGCTCCATACCCGAGTTCCCTGAAACACCTGTTTCCCGGCCTGTAAAGTGGGGCTGCTCCCCTGCACCTCAGGAACCTGCAGTGAGGATGAAACAGATGACACGTTGCAAAGAAGGCATCTAGCTCAGCTCCTGCCCTCAGTGAATGGCACTGGGCAGTAAACAATCCTCCTCCACGAGCCAACGGGAACAAGGCCAATGCCATCACCGCAGGCCCCTCTCAGAACCACCTGGCAGCCTTTAGCAGGCACAGGCACAGGTCAAAGCTCCATCGCGAACCAACTGTGCTCAAAGCCGAGACCAAAACACTGCCATGGCACCTATTTCCCTCTCAACCCAAGCTGCCAGAGAGACATGCCAAATATCCTGCTGATTGTGCTCCTGCCTTTGTCCTTCTCCCTTTATTAGTTTGCATTGGTGTTTTATTTTGTTAATGGTCCCTGGCCAATCCACCTCTGTGCTTACTGGGTATGCTCCCCTCACGGTGGTCCTGGGGGGGGGAGAGGGGGAGCATCCCAGGCAAAAGGGACAGGAAGAACAAGGGCCACCTGAGCTGGTTATCTATCGTGTGGGACATGCTATCCCAAACTTAGTGGCTTCCAACAAACACCGTCTCATTTCACCACACACTTCTGGGAGCCAGGCATGCAGGCAGGCCTCTGCAATTCTGCGCTATGTAGTTTTTAACCTTGTTTTTTAAGTCACTGACAATAAGTGGGTAAAGCTGTTCATGAGTAACTTTAGGGGAAAAGTCAGCTCCTTTCTGCGCTTTCTGACCCGCCGTGGGAAAGAGCCCTGGTTTCGGAAGCAGACAAACCGTGAGCAAGTTATCTAATCTCTGCGAGCTTCCCTTTCCGTAACTGTGAAATGGAGATACCCCCCACCTGCCTTGCAAGATCACAGGTAAGTTTTAAAAATATAATGTGCACAAAGCATGAGCACAGTGCCCAGCACATAGTAGGCCTTCAATAAGGCATATGCTGAAATGCTTTATAAAAATTTTCAAAAGCTAGATAGCCAGAGAGTTACATCTAATTAACAGCATCAGAAAACCCAAATCTTTTAGTGAGGTACTGCCCCTGGTTGTAGTTGAAGATCATTTCAGTGCCTCATGCTCAACTTGAATGTGTTCATTTACCTTCAGGAAGAAATTTGATCAGATCATTAAAAGCATTTAATGCTCTTCTTTCAGCCCAGATGTGAAAGTGCAAGGTGTCAATTTTCAAGGCTCGGCTGCCTGGGTTGAAACCACTTTTTCCTGGCTTTATATGTTGTTACAGTGCTGAATTATACAGACAATTCAACGCTGCAACTCAGCAACCCACTGTGAAGAAGAGCCACCAGCAATGCTGTTGGGGAAATTAATCGTAACAGGAAAGAAAGGGGAGCTCCTTACCAACTATTTACACAAGGAAGTCTTGGTCTTTTCAGAATTTGCTTTTGCGAGCATTTTTAAGCGTTTGCCCCTTCCTGGGATGAGGTACACAGAGCCCACGTCCAATCACACAGAGGCCCCTGCCAGCTGCTCCTCAAGGGAGCCTGAGAGAGCAAAATCCTGGCTCCCCGGGGCCTCAGGGAACTTGGCAATCCAGAAAGGACACCCTTCACCTCCAAGGAGGCCGCATGGGGGCCGTAGGCTTCACCCTTGCCTGGACCAGCACTCGCAGGAGTTACAGGAGGAGAACCAGGAGTCCTGCACATCTCCCTTGATATCCAGCCCGCCTAAACTGGTCTTGCTCCAGGCAGTTCTGCCTAATGAAGAGTGGGATTCAAAGAAGAGATGACTTAAAATTAGGCAGAACTGCCTGGAGCAAGACCAGTTTAGGCGGGCTGGACATCAAGGGAGATGTGCAGGGCTCCTGGTTCTCCTCCCGGAACTGGCCAGCCAGCAGTGCAGACTCCTGGACACTGATTCTTACATATAACTTGAATACATAATACTTAAAGCAAACAAAAAATTTTAAGTCATCTCTTCTTTGAATCCCACTCTGAGTTACCTTGACAAGAGGGAAAATATGAGTGGGGAAAATTCCGTCCCTGCCTGCATCCTGGTCCACCTGCATCAGCTTGGCACTTGTCTTAGAGCCTCAACCTCCCTTACTACAGTGTCAAGTTTCCTCTGTGCATTTATTTATTCAAGAAAGATTTGTTGCACACTGCGCTGCTGTGGCTACGAAGATAAATAAGACAGGGTCTCTGCTCGTGTGTAGCTTGTAGTCGGGCGAAGGGAAAAGACATTCCAACACTACGAGGTCAGTGCACTAACAGGCAGGGCGATGCCCAAAGCAAGAAGTCAGTGACTTGCTGGGGCCGAACAGGGGAGTAATGGGTGGGAGCGCGGCCTCTGAACTGGGAGGAGCTGAGCCCTTGGTGCCTTCTTCTGATCTGTCCGGATCACCACACTGTAATTCTTAGTAACAGGACACAGGAGGGCGGGACCCAGATTAAGTTTATGGGCTATCACACCTCATCTAGATATGTTCATGAGTAGAGCAGGTCTGAAACCTCAATTCACAAAGTCAGGAGTACAAAAAAAAATCACTCTTTTCTTGAAATCAAATTAATTCTGATTCCAAGGCCCATAGTAAGGCATGCAGTTGCTCCCGGATGTCACTCAAAGGAAACCCTAGCATGTCCACTGCTGAGCCTTCCGGCCTACCAGACCTCAACGGCCCTGGAAATCCAGCAGAGCTGTGCTCCCAGGCCCCCCACGTGGCACTGGAATCCTTGCCACGTCGGGCAGCCCAGGTGTCTAAAATCAAGCCTTCCCGGGAAGTGGCCAGTGGCCTCCTCCCTCGCCTCATGCTGCCACCAGAGATGTGCCCAGAACCCACCAACTTTAACCCCTTCCCAATCGGGGGAACCTGCTTCCTTCCTCTCCCTGCTCTCAAAGAGAAACCAGCCTGCACCCCAGGAGGCACAGCAGTCTCTCTTCTAAGGCTTTAGGCTTTTTATAAAGAGACTGAGAAGAACCTCTGCTTCTCACTGCTTCAGTTTTCAGCAAAGCAAATATCCCCAAGGCAAGAAATTACAACCGTCACAGTTGCTGCTTAAAAACCAGAGAAGAGAAAAAGCAAAGAGCAAGGCACAGGTTTAATCACTTAAAAAAATTATTCTGCCACATGAGCCCCCCGAACACAGCATCAGAAAGGAGGTCCTGTCTGTAGATGCAGATAAAACCACCCCTCATGGAGGCAACCCCACCACTTCCAGCAGAAGAGACCCTGCCCTCTCCCTGCACGGGTACCATGAGGCTCCTGCTCTCCCCAAACCACTGTCCTCGCAGCCCCTTCACACTGGGAGGTGTGCAAAGTACCATGTCTTTTTGGCACAAAAGAGATCTGTCAGCTCCGAGAACAGGAGGAACTTGCTCTCCAACAGGTGGAAAAATCGGGGCCCCTTGAATGGTCTTCTGCTCTGCAACATGGAAACGTGTCAATAAGACTTGTTTCAACGCTTAATCTAAAAGTGGGATCTCATTGCCTCCTCAAGAGTCAAAGAATCTAGACCCCAAATACATGTCAAGAAGGCCACATGGATACCTTAACTCCACCTGCGAGAAGACAAGTCTTATAGGAACAGCTCCTCCTCTGCCATTTCCTGCGTTCACCAGCTGTCTGCAAGAAATATGTGGAGAGGCAGAACATTTCCTTTTCCAAGGTGAGGTGAGCAGCATAGCTGTAACTGTCAATTTCAGGAGTCCAGAGTGCACACTGTGGTTAAAATAAAAATAACGGGGACAGGGACTCTGAAGAAGTAGAGGAACTAGCCAGGCCCTCGCCTCGGGCCTCCCAGGCTGCCTGCTTAGTTCTTTTTCCTGAGGGAAGAGGGAAGGATAAGGTGTGCTGGGCCAGGGAAGAGAGAATGAAGCTCCACGTGAGTTCATCTGGGAGACTGGTGTTAATTATAAGAGCAGAGCTGCCCTAATCATTCCACCTTGGCTTGGACACCTCTAAGTAGCACCATCTCCTCTGCGTTGCCCCCACTCATGCTATAAACTCATTTCCCCCAGAACCCCGCAGTCTTGCTTTGTAATTTTGTGCGGCTTTGAGAAGTGGCTCCCACATCACGGGGGACCCCATGCCACACAAGGACTGCATGTCACACAGGGCCCCCACACTGGTAGACCATGATGGGCAATCACTAATGCTTTGGTGAAGGTATTTCCCCCCACGCTTGCAGAAACTTGAAGGAGACAGATTAACACCCTGAGAATTTTGTAAAGAGTGGGTTTTATTGTCAGCTGGCTCACTTCCCTCCCCGCCTGCAAACACTGGGAATGAGCTACCCTGACAGGTTTGAACCTGGAGAAACTACCTTATAAAATCACAGGTTGTGCCTCATAAAATCCAGCCTGTGGAAGCGGAGGACTTACAGCCAGTCCACATGGCTCAGGGGCCTGGGGAGCTCGGGTCAGGGTACGCCTCAGGCACAGGGTAAGTCCTCAGCACTGGGGGGCACATCCCTGGCAGAGGCCATGATTCTGCCGATGACCCAGACGGTGAGAGCATCTCTAAGAAGTGTTTCAAATGCACTTTGAGGAGGAAGAAGAAGGAAAAAAAAAAAAAAAAAAAGATGGAGGGAGTGTTTTAAGTTCCAGCTGGGCCAAAAACATCATTGCTCTAAATTTGGCAAATTTCAAGTAATGAGTAACCGAAAGATATCCCAAAGCAAGAAAAGGGCTAGCCCAGTGGTTGGCAAACTGCGGCTTGAGCCACATGTGGCTCACGAGCCGCAGTTTGCCGCTCTGTTGACTAATGAGTTTGCCGACCACTGGGCTAGCCTCAAGAGATGCTACCAAAAATGGCTTACCTGGTAAATTCTCACCAAATATACTCTCTCCCCAAACTCTACCCCCACAAACAAAACCTAAAAGTTCCTTAAGACAGTGGCTAAGAAAATATTAGTTGTAAACATTGCTGAATTATCTGGGGAAATATGAATCTTTAAAAAATATTCTAGATTAGAAATTATGCAGCCATAAGTAAGCTGGTTTCAGAAAAATACTATGTCCTGGTAATATATTTTTGTACCAGTCATTTTAAATTCCACAGGCACAAAGAGATAACCGCACGCATGTAGAAAAACCAACCTGCCAATTACTATTGCTTCTAAATATTATTACTTTTAAAGAGAAAAACAAGAGACTTTCCCAAACTGCTGATATATAGAAGGAATATTCTGAGAGGGCCAATCATTTCATCTGGTACAATGTTCTTTTCTCTGTCCAATGCTTACTAGTACATCTTCAAGCCACCAGGAAAACCACGTCCAGATAAAGCCCATCAGGTGGATGATTCTGTACTTCAGTCTGAATCCCATTTTCACTTGTTGACAGGGCACTGTGCACATTCAGTCCAACTCGCTCCGTGTGCACTCTGACTGCTGACCCGACTGTATGTTGCTTTAGGCACTGACCAGATTTTGTATTTCTTTTGCATCTCCCTTCCCTCCAAGCCTCCAACTTCTATAGAGCCTTGCAAGCAGGAAGGTTCAATACATACCTTCTGATGTGCCAAAGGAGAACAATGTGCACTTTCACACCAGCTGTGCCCACAGCAAGGACGACGACTAGGACCTCCCCTCCAACAAGGCCATCTTCACCTGCACTTATTATTGAAACAGCATGCTAAGATAACACCCATACATCCCAGTATCCCACGCCCACCCATCCAGTACTCCATAATATTTCCTCCCTTTCTGCCTTCAAAAGTGTAGGCCAGCAGGCAAGGGAAGAAAGATAGGCACTTCAAAAAAGAAACCCAGGAAGAAGGTGTCTTCGCTCAGCTCACTCACCACCCTGAACTGCAATTATGCCAGATACATCGCTCCAGCCTGCAAGTGTAGGTTAAAATGAGCCCCACACCCAAAATCCCACTGCAATAAAGCCCTAGTTTTGTGCAGTATCATAAGTAAGCAACTGATTTAACACAACTGAAAGTTACTCCCTCAAAAGCCAAATTACTCTGCATGCCCCAGACCTTAAGGTAATGCTTCAAAGTCATCAGTCCGTATTGCCAGTTTAGAAACAAAATTTTAAACACTCCTGAAATTTAACTTTTAAAAAATGACATTTCAGCCCTAGCTGGTTTGGCTCAGTGGATAGAGCATCGACCTGGGGACTGAAGGCTCCCAGGTTCGATTCTGGTCAAGGGCACATGCCTGGGTTGCCAGCTAGATCCCCAGTAGGGGGTGTGCAGGAGGCAGCCAATCAACGATTCTCTCCCATCATTGATATTTCTCTCTCTCCCTCTCCCTTCCACTCTGAAATCAATAAAAACAAATGAATAAATAAAAATAAAAAAACGACATTTCAGCCCGGCTGATATGGCTCAGTGATTGAGTGTCGACCTATGAACCAGGAGGTCACAGTTTGATTCCCAGAAAACATGCCAGGATTGCAGGCTCGATCCCCCGGGGGAGGTGGGAGGGGCAATCGGATCAATGATTCTCTCTCATCATTGATGTTTCTATCTCTCTCTTCCTCTCTGAAATCAATAAAAATATATTTTAAAAAACCAAACACTACATTTCAGTGGCAATTCTATTACAGAATCTGCCACTTTTCATCCAAGCCCACAGAGAAAGCAGCAGTGGTAATTAAATTTACATCCTTGGATGTCCTTAAGTGTCAAAATAATTTCTAAAAACTGCAGGTAATGATATCTGAACAATTCGAGAAACTACCCATCTGATTACAGGTTTTTCAGGAGCAGAAAGTGAGCACCCCTGGTGTTTCTCAGCAGGGCTCACACCTACCATGATGGAATCACTTGGTAAGCCTGTATTTATCATTTTAAAAATCTGTTTTGCTTTCTTTTTAATTACCGCAGACAATCTCTAAGGAGACACTGAGCGGGACTCTGCTGGAGTCAGCCCCTTTGCTGGAAATGCTATAAACAATCTTGATGGGCCTTCCCCATCTCTTTAAAAGAACAAATTACACTAATCCCACACAGCCTTAACCATCTCCTGAGAGGCGGGCAGGGTAAAACCGGAAGCGAGAAGAAAAAGAAAACAAGCAGCTCCTGGCATAATGAATAAAAACATCCTCTGGTTAGAGTGATGAGACCACCCATCCTCAGACTGTGGGTTAGGGTTCAGAAGAGAAAGGGGTCCCTAAAAACACACATGCAAGTGACAGGTCCCCAGTGGAACGAGGACACGTGGCAATTACTTAAAGCTTCATCTACAGGAACTTTCCTATCATCTGAGTTAAACTAAAACAAAAAGCATGGGAGAATGTAGTGTCTGCTGGTGAGGGAGAGACAAGACCATGCAAATTAGAACATCATGTGTTCTATGAACAAATTTTATCACACACAAAAAAATGTTTTGGACATAAATGGTCCCTATATTAATAGTACTTGGTGAATTTAAGGCATTCTGATGGGTTTTCTGAGATAACCACCTTCTACATTATTTTTTAATTGAGTATAACTGATATATAACTTTATATTCGTTTCAGGTGTACATGATTTGCTATTCACATCTATTGTGAAATGGTCCTCACAATCAGTCTAGTTAACATCCATCATCATACCTAGTTACAAAATTATTTTCATGTGATGAGAACCTTTAAAATCTCTCCCAGCAACTTCTGAATATGTGATACAGTATTAACTATAGTCACCAAGCTGTACAATACATCCTCATGACGTAGAAATGAACAGGAAAGTGGCAGGAGATATTGCTTTGGGTTAAAAGGATTTGCCCCAAATAGGAAGGAGTCTTGGGCACCCATGAAGGTGCCCTAAAGACAAAGAAAGGGCACTGCCACATCTCCAGGCAGACACCCAGAGCCACCATGGGACTGGCTTGAAGGCTCGGTGTGTGGGTTCCCTCTCCTCCAACTCACCTGTTCCCTAACTCAGAACACCTGGGAGCCAGGTCCGGCTCATCCAGGTGTGCAAATGTTGAGAATTACCAGCCAATGTACTCGTGGCTCATTGTAGTGCCACCTCCAGTGCCCCCAACACTGTAGAAAAGAAAGACTCGCCCACGGCAAGGAACCTAAGGTAAACAGAAAGCCAGCAGCAGCACTGCCCAGCGGGCAGGAGCACTGGCAGAGCCGGAAGGCCCAGGCTCTGGTCCCAGTCTGGCCACGGAAAACTTAAGGCAGGGTGCAAAGCCGCCTTGGCCTTCCAGACCTAAGATGTTACTTTCTTCACCATGTCCAGCACCGTCATCCCATTTCTAGGACTTTATCACCCATTCTGGAGGTTAAGTAGGCTTTTGCAGGCTGATTTGGAAGCTGAATCACTATTTAAAACTATCTCTATGAGACTTCGTGCTCCAAGTTCCACACAACTGACTTGCCAATAAAGGGAAGACAACTCTGAAAGCTCAGGCTAACAGCTTAGGATGGAGCCACCAGCCTCTGGTTAAAACAATAGTAATAAATAATAATAATAATCAGTTGGCTGATAAAAAGCAACTTTTCCTGATAGGTTCTGGTTTTTTAAATTTTTATTTATTTTCAATTATGGTTGACATATAATATATGAGTTTTAAGTGTACAGCATAGTGATTAGACATTTATATAGCATACAAAGTGACCACCTTCATAAGTGTATTACCCACCTGACACCACACATAGTTATTAGAATTACCCATCTCACATCATACAGTTATTAGAATATTATTAACTATGTTTCCTATGCTGTACTTTACATACCCGTGACTGTTTTTATAACTGGTAATTTATGCATCGTAATTCCTTTCACCTTTTCCATCCAGCCCACCCCTCACCCCGCAACCACCACCACCATCTGGCAACCATCACAATGTTCTCTATATGACAGATTCAGATTTTAACTTTGCAAACAAACTTTAATCCACTTCCAGGCCTGAGCAGAGAGGATCCAGAACAGTATAGGAGGGCCCTGCAGCCTGGGGGAGCAGAGACCATACAAATCTTTGAAATGAAAGAATGATTTTAAACATCAGAAGCTGTCGGTCCAACACACGGAAATTACAGACCTGTGATGTGGCCACTAGAGTAATTCCAGGCAGCAAGCAGATCACAAACCCATGTGTTTTCTGTTTGGAGCCTGTAGTAAGAAAGCAGGTTCTGCCATGGAGCGAAGGATTTGCAGGTGGTTCTGAGGAGAAAGATCTACTAGTAGTTCTGCAGTCTCCAGGAGCTAGCACCAAAAACCATGCTTCCTAGTATCCTGGAACAATAATAATAATGTCTGGTGCACATAACAGTAAGGTGCAGTGTCAAGAGAATGCACAGCTGACTCATCATCCAGAATAAAATCCCCTTGCAGGGACTAGCAGGTACCCTCCACGTTTATTCTGATGACTAAATACACATATTCAGGAACATACCAAATCATTTTAAAAGATGAATAGAAATGGAGCATATAAGTAAACCATATTTCTTCTGCATGCTCACATCAGCATAAGCTAAAAGGAAGAATTCATGAGTAAGTGTCCTTGAGAGAATCCCTTTAAGTATATGTTTCTATTCACAAATCAGAAAACACAACTATCAGGTTTATCAAAAGAAACATGTGACTGAACAGTTCTATAACAAATTACATACCAGGGACAACTTTAAGTTTTTAAATTAATGTTTCTATAGTAAGAGGGAATCATGCTGGCACTGAAGCTGAAAGGACCTCTTATTTCATCCCATGTGAAGACCATGGGGTCTGACAATTTGCCCAGCAAGAAGTCAAGGCAAAGTTCAGACCTCCCAACTGCTACACCAACTCTCCCCATAAAACTGCCAGAAATCCTGTAACCCATTTCCACTGACAGCAGTTTTATCCTGAGCACTAATGAGTACAACCCAGTGTTACTGCTAATATTTTAAGGTTAGTTGTTAATATATCGTCAGAAATTAATTCCTTTAAACATATAGCCAAAATGTCTTACTGCTACAAGCATGATTATAATGAATAATCAAAAATTATCTAAACAGAAAACAGTTTAACAGGAAAATAAGTATTGATTTATAGTCAAAACCTTTCATTTGAACAAACCCACTCAACCCGTTAAACTGACAATCTGAAACCCAGGATCGGAGCCCTGTTAAATCTTAGCCCTGACCTCAGCAAAAGTTCTACAGACACTTAATCCGAGCTCTTAAATACCAAATGCACAGGGACCTATCTGCTAAGTGGTGTTTCATTCCTCAACGATCATGCATTCAACCATCATTTACTGCATGCCACATCTGTGCTCAGCTCTGAGAAACAAAGATGACCCAGAGGCTGGGACCTTAGGGAATGCACAGTGTTCTCAAAGGTCTTTGTAAACCTGTCCTCTCCCAATCTCTTCCTCATTTGTATAACATTGAGAAGATGACTTAGCTACAGCATGGTAATTAAATGAGCAAATGCATGTAAAACAGCCAGAATGCTGTCTTGACACACAATATGCCTCAACTGCCATTTGGTGCAATGGATTAATTACCTACTATATGCCACACACTCTCCCTGCTCAGAGATTTGAGCTGATATGACACTGCTCCCACAAGAGGAGCCCGCAGTGTAGTGAGAGAGAGATTACTATTAACTCTACTACAAAAAGAAATGTGTACAAAATGGGAATGAGAGAACAGTTGAAATAATATCAGAAAAGGCTGTACAAACTATTAAACACCATACAAATACTGACAATATATACACGATGTGGCATATCCCAGGAACAAAGATAATGCAGCAAAATCCTGCTAGTTTCAACTTTTAAAGTTAAAAAAGAAATCAAGATTGTCTACTCTTGTTCATAGCACATGCAATTTCATACTCACTTTCTACCTCTGCATACACACTTTTATGTCTTCGATGGTCTTCAAAGATGATTGATGTGCAAAGGGAGAGCCCTAAAGCACTACAAGATGTCCAATCATGTATTAAAAAATCTAGCTTGTTCAGCACAGAATAATAAGGCAGGAAAACCATGCCACGACATTCTAAGGCAAAAGGGTAAGCAACAAAGTGAGAACAAAAAGAGCTTTCAAATTAATTTTTGGTGAATCATAAAATTCAGTAACCAAAAGGCCTTTCCCCCAAACATTCTGTGTAACAAACGTTTTATTACAATTTCCCACCAAAGTGGTTCCTCCTTTCTTTTTAAAATTCCGATGACCCAGCTATAGAAGGGAAGGGGTGGAAGGAACCAGGGATGAATTAGAACAAGGAGTGACAGGTAACCTAATACACAGAAAGTGATGACTCGGAAATAATTCTAAGGGAATTTAAACCAGTATGATGTTAGCAGGTTACCGAAGTGTCACGTCGCTACTCTACTAGCCTATCAGTCTTATTCCAAAATCCTAAAACTGTTGCCTTAATTTTCTCCAGGTAGAAATGTTTTAATTTCAAAAGCAGAACTCTTGAAAACAAACGTGATACTGATGTTTTAGTAGAGAAAACCAAGAGAGTTCAAAGTAATTTCCATTTTATCTCTTTTCCTCCTATGGTTAGAGAATGGGCACCATGGCTAGGACCCACCCATGCCCACGATGAAAGAGAACTGGGATCGCTTATTAGGGTAACTTAATGCACGGAGAAATAAGACCCAAGAAATGCCAAGGAAATAAGGTGGTACGTGAAATAAAGCTGACGAGGGTAAAATTTCAAACAACAGATAAGTAAGTTAAAGTAGCGGAATGGAGGGCAAAGAGATGACTGTCTTCCTTCCTTGACAAATACTTTCCCTCTCAATCTCCTTCACTCTTGGGCTCACACACTTGCTCAGTCTTTACAGTAGGTGGCTCAGACAGCAGGGCGCTTCCACTTACTGCTCTGATGAAAGCCACAAGAACAGGAAGGTCTTCCCCGTAGGCACGCTACTCACCTGAGATGAGCCTGAAGTTCTCGTCCTTAGGTGGCGCTTGTTCAGTGGTCCTTTCTCTCCAAACAAGCTGCCCTCTTCTCTGGAGCAGTTCTTCTCGTCTTGGCAGCCTCTGAGTGAGTATGCTCTGAGCTGCCCTTTTAAAACGAAGCCTGGGGTGATGGCTAAAACTAAACCTCAGGTGATTTCAATTAAGCACTGCGGCTACAACTCAGCGACAAAACAAATCTTAGGAGTTTCTGTGTATGGGAGCCAGACAGATTCCTATGGAACCCATGTATTCATAAAGAACCTGTTTGTAAAAACCATCACTTAACCGTCTACACAAAATGGACTTCCCCACACTGCATTCTATTTCAATACCTTAATATAGTTTAGCCAGTATTGTTTACCCTAAGAAGCCATTTTAAAGTTGCAATTTCTGTGAATATGTTTCAATGGCAGTGTACAGTGAAAGAAGATGTTAACCACAATTCTAACCCAATTTTACTCTATTTCCCTACCACTGATGAGGCACTGGGGCCTTGCGGTATCACTCACTGAAGGTGTGGCACCTCCACATAAAGAAACACCCAAAAAAGACAAATGTTAACACCAGAAGCCCGAGAAATGATAGTATTATTTTTCAAATAAACATAGAAAGGCACAAAATCATCATCCAGGGTTGAACCACATACCTAACTTCTCAGCTTATTAGAAAAGCAGCTGATCAAGCTCTACATCAGAAGCCAAAACACTTGTGAGCTTGCTACTCACCAAAAATGCCGCAAAATTACAAAAATGTCATTGTCCACAGGATAGCCTATGAAATTTAAGAAAAGAAAGCCAATATGCAGTCTTGCCAGTCTCCTTCCCACCTCCCCACCTCTCCCTTTCCCCAATATCAGTTCAAAGCATTTAGGCTGACAGGTTCACTGGAAGTAAGTACCATAATCAAAATTATATCGACTGTGTCCAAGAGGGGAATTGATGGGCTAGCAAAGGAGTACAGGCTTAGGGTACAAATTTATAAGCTGTCTCAAAGACATGTGTCTGGTTATGAATTCAAACCATTACATAAGAGTGACGCTTTTCGATAAGAGAAGGTGGAGGAGCCATCAGGAATTTCACACAAGTTCTATACATTTAAATGTGACTTTCGGGGGTGCACTGCTGACCACGGTCCTGAACCTACAGTTCACATTTAGGGAAGAGTTTTCTCTCCAACCCTGGAAGCACAGGTGACTACTGTCCAATCTCTCCCAGGAATTCTGAACCAGGTGAGAGAATGCTAATGAGGACAAAGAGAGTAAAAAAAAACAAGTACACAGCAGCAGCCAGAGAATGAGATTTCTGCTTAATCATATTTTGTGTTATGCTTTACCCCAAAATAACATTGCCAGATAAGAAACCAGACGTAATATCGGGGACATAAAGGAGAACAAGAATCTTTGAACTAAACAATGCAAAGTTGTGTAAATATCAACCTGAACAGGTGTGGAGGCAGAGCACCAGGCTGGCAGAAGGGAAATGAACTGCAGTCTCAGGAGGTGCCAGCATTTGAGTTATATCAAAAGTGCTCCTGGGTGATTTGCATATTTGCCTTAAAACGTGAATTGTTTACACTGTCCCAAAGGGACAAAACAGAATTGGGGGGGGGGGGCAATTTACATACATGAATTCTTGCATTTTTATGATCTATTGCACTTCTAACATATTTCCCCTCTGCCAGATTAGGGTGGCCCCTGGACCACCTGCCTAACCACCCCCCCAATTCCCACTGCAATGTTTATATGAACCAAAATTGGCTTCCAGAAAATCACTGAATTTCCTTGTTACTTTCTTCTCAGCCCCTAAATCATTACCTCAGAAGCTTAAGTGCGGTACATGGTCTTCTCACCGGCCTCACCACATGGCTGACATGCTGCCTTCCGACTAATTCCTGGGGTGTAGCTAGTCATTTACATGGTCATGGAGTCTTTTGGGGCATTATTTAATAAATGATCACTAAGAGCAGGTTCCATGAGCAAAGGAGAGATAGTGTCTTAATAAAAGGGTTAATGAACCATACACCATAAAACTTTGCTGTTAGTGCATCGTAAGAATGCTCTGTCCATGAAATTAAAAGTGATAACTTACACGACCTACTCATGAATGAAAGGACCTGCCGGGACTACCAACAAACATGCTGGGAGCATGCTCCCTCACGGAAGGGTCCTCTGGGCTCCTGCTAGTCCTGCCTATGGCACTAATATTCTGCATGAACCAGCATGGCCATGCTCCGTAACAATAGCAAATTCCATTAATTCTCATAACAAGCCCTGTAATAAATATTGGCATGCCCACTTTATAAATGAGGGAACAGTCCCAGTAGTAATAACCTTTCCAAAGTCACATGGCCTATACATGGCTGAACCAAGGTCATTATTAGTCTGTACCCTTAGGCTCTCTCCACAGACCCTGATCCCAGAGCAGGGAAACACTGGCTGCCGGCTCTGAAGGGATGAAGGGAGGAGCACAAGCCCTCTCCAGGCAACACTACAGAATGTGAGAATGTGATTATCAGTGGCATGGGGTGTCTTTCATCTAAAAAGTACAATCATCTCTTCTAAGATATACATGTGCATGTGTGCACACCACACACACACACACACACACGCGCGCGCACACACATACACACACACACAGAGCACTCAGTTTTCTCTCATGCCAGGCCACCTGGTTAAGGACCCTTCTCATTGTGAGACATTTCAAAGCAGGATTCTTCCCACCATCTGTGCTCTGCACCATGCATGGCACTGATTCCACACCCTTCCTCACAGGGACAAACTTAAAATCAACTGCACTCACATCCAGTACCCGCTAAAGTCTGAGGGAATAGACAGCCTTTGTCACTGGCCCCAAAGCACTGGCCAAATATAAATATTTGACACTTCCCAGAACAGCTCAGGCCAGAGGGGGTAAGGGTGGAAGCCTCAGTTTTTTGATGCTGACCCTTCCTTCTCCAGGAAAATCCAAGCCAACAAGCACACTCTAGTCATGTGTGCTGGCCTAAAACATCACCTCTCCTGTCACCCGAGACTCTCACACAAGTTCAGAGCCATCTCCACGCGGCTCACCTCAAGTAAATGTTCCCCTCCAATTTACCAATGAAAATGAACCCTCTTTCGAGGCCCTCTTCTCAAGTCCATTCATGTTGATATAGTTTTCCTTCAAGAAAATGCTAGGTTCAACGCAATATCACAATGAAAAGCAGAATCAGTGTTCACACTAAGATGGCCTCTTGAACAGACCTAAATTCTTTTCCTGTTGTATTTCCCATGTTTCCCTGGAGTGCCTCGACTACCAGGAAGGAGCCCCCTGAACCCTCCACAAGGCATTTAGTACCATGCCACCTTCTCAGGTTATCCATCCCGACCCTGGGACGTTTAAACAGGCTACACCAGCAGTTCCTAACAGGAGGCCTTCATGCTGCCTGGCCTGCCCAACAGGCAAATCCGGCCACGGCACTGCCTTGCTTCGAATCCCTCCGTGGCTCCCCGTGCCCTTAGAGAAAAGTCCCAAAGGCTCTGTATGACCCAGGGGCTGCTTCTCTTTGCAGCATCACCCGATGCCATGCCCTCCTCTCCACCATGCCAAGCAGACCCACCATCCTCTCTCCTGCTTTGGGGCCTCCTGATACCTGCATCAGTCCTATCTCTCCCCTTCTCTCACCTAACTCCTCCTTGTCCTTTAGGTATCAGCTCAAATGTCAATGTCCTCAGGGAGGCAGTTCCCCCAGACTAAATGAGTTACACAGGACCATCACACACCCCTCACAGCCTGTTCCCCATATACCAGTTAAGACCTTTGAAACCAATCCTATCTAATAAAGAGGGGATATGTTAATTGACCCTCACACCGTCGCAAAGGTGGTGGTATTACAGCCAATAAGGAGGGAATATGCTAATTGACTGCCATGCCCTCAAAGATGGTGGCGCCCACAGCCACAATATGGCGGCGCCCAGTCCCCTCAGCCCCTCAGACGCCCAGGGCCGGCCCGAGGTGCAGGCAAGCCTCATATGTCGGCTGCCCAGCCACCCAGGGCTGGCCCGAGGTATAGGCAAGTCTCAGATGATGGCTGCTCGGCCGCCCAGGGCTGCCCGAGGCTCAGGTAACCAAGGCCGGCCGAGGCTTGCGCTGCCAGCAGTGGCAGCAGCAGAGGTGTGATGGGGCGTCACCTTCCCCTGATCGCCAGGTCGCCTCCCACCCCTGAGGGCTCCCAGACTGTGAGAGGCGGCAGGCCGGGCTGAGGGACCCCCCCCCCCCCCGCTTCCAGTGCATGAATTTTCATGCACCGGGCCTCTAGTTAATTAATAACCGTATGCTTAGCGACCATCACTCCCACTACACTGAAAGCTTTGTGAGGTCAAAACCATTGCTGTCTTGCCTGCCTTCGTGTCCTCAGTGCCCAGAGCTGACTGACTGATTTTCTGAACTCGTGACTCTTACGGAAGTAATGAGTCAAAAGCAGACTAAATAATAAATAGGCCAAGATTTATGCACGACTTTTTTTCTCAAAGTACATAGCTGCTGTGATTAATAAAACTCAAATTCAGTAAAAAGCTTTACTGAATTGATGGTTGTTTTTTACTATTTATCCTCTTAACCAGTGAGCACTAGAAATTCATCTACTGCATTACTATCACGTGAGAGACCCACACACATCCAAAATGATATTAGAAACAGTCCTCAAACTCCTTTTAATAGAACGGTTAAAAGGCAGCCCATAATTGTGCCAGTTGTTAATAAGGGACACTGTTTCCAAATGTATGCCAATAAAATAAGCCGTTTAGTGTAGCAGAGAGTAAAGGAGACACTCTATACTGAGTTGTAAATCCTTTCAACTACTAAGCCTTTTTTTCTGCCATTCTAATAATCCATGAAAGTTTCAAGTTCGAATACACAGTGAAAAGCAAAGTTAACACACAAGTCCCTTCACAGGCATTCTGAGTAGATCCTCGGGGATTTAACTTTGTTCACACATTTTCACTCTGATTGAGATGGTTTTTGTTTTGTTTTTTTAATAAAAGATCAAGAAGTTTAAGCAAAAATCACAATGGGCAAAGCAATTAAATACACACACAGTCACCCTTCCATCAAATGTGTAACTATATTCAAAGATGTCACTTTCTCCTCATCATTCAGCATATACTTACTGAGCCCCCACTAATGTATGAGAGGCACTGTGCCGGGCATACAGAAACAAACCCCCTGCCCTGAGTTCACTGACACACAGCAAATGGCACTGAGGATTTTATTCGTCACCACAGGGTTCTTTGGGAAGGGACAGGGCAGAGTGCCTAGAGCAAAGCTCCGAGATGTGGTCAGAGGAACAACAGTCCAATCCAGATTGTCCCAACTGTCAGAAACGCAGCCCACCACCCCTCAACACCCACAGACCCCAAATCCACAGGCTTCAGGAAGAAGTGCTAAAGTCAGATGAAGTTTATTTAAACAAAAAATCATGTGCCATCGCTAACTCTCACGTATTTGACATTAATTAAGTACATAAAACTACCACCTCCTTTTATTTGGCTTCACTTTCTTGCACTTCACAGATAATGCATTTTTTTACAAGTTGAAGACAAGACCCTCCACCAGCAAAAAGATTACCACTTGCTTTATTGTGGAAGTCTGGAACTGACCTTGTAAAATCTCCAGGTCTACTCATTTATCTATATATATAAAAGGCTAAGTGTCTGTCCAACCGGTAGCTATGACGCGCACTGACCACCAGGGAGTAGACACTCAACACAGGAGCTGCCATGATGCGCACTGGCCATTTAAAAATAAACGGCACCACGGACCTGGTGCCAACAAACCCCAAGTGGGACACAAGCCCCATCACCACCCTGGAGCCACACCCCACGAAATCACAGCCAACGCTGCCAAGACCCTGTGGCACAAAATGCAGCCCACAGCCCAGCCCAGTCCGGAAACAGTCGCTGTGGGTGCTGGGTAATGACGTCACAAAGCAATGCCCAGCTTCCACTTTCTAGTGACGACTAGCCTCCTTAGAGTTTCTTCAGCCCAGGAACACAACTTTCTTTATAGCCAGGTGCAAACATTTTACACTTTAACCAAATGTTTGTGAAGCATTTTCACGTGCCTCATCTCATTTGGTCCTCACAGAAGTCCTGGAGTAGGTAGATAGAAGACTCGGTAGAATTCTATTTTCATTAGCCAGAAAACAGAGATTTACAAAATTTAGAAACTTGACCCGACTGAAAAGAAGAAATGGTGGGCTTCAGGTTTTCTCACTGCGCAGAATATAGTCAAACACTGCTGCAGTTAAATATTTTACCTTTTGTTCTTCCTGTGTGATCTACAATAATAATCTGCTTTGTGTTGATATTTACTGCTGTGTTGCTGACAATTACCTGGAAGAGAAGTTGGGGTGCTTCACTGGGCTGAAAAAAGTTTAGTTAAATCAGAAAGCAGGTCTAATTAAGCAAGTTTATTCTATATATATAAAAGGCTAAGTTGACTCATGCATGCGCAATACATATAAAGTTCTCACTGGCACCAATTGCACGTGTGTTTCGATCTGCCATTGTCGATTGTGAATTTGGTTGACACTTCTATTATAGAGAAAGGGCGAATAGCAATATTAAAATATTTATTCTAATTAATTTCCTTTCAATGTGCATGAATCTGTGCACCGGGACACTAGTATTGTTTATAAGCACCAAAAGCTTAAAGGGCTGATTGAAGTCTACAAGACATTGTAAACTTACACAAATATTGACAGTAAAATAATATATAAAATTGGTCGAACAGTTAACATTACTAGATTTATTGAAAACAGCTTTAACAAAGTTGTCCAAAAAAGCTAGCACTGTACTAATATACTAGAAACTTGAATTTTGTGGCTTTATAAAATTCATGCAATAAGTTAGTGTAAAAATAACTTTGGAAAAACAATGACTCTCCCAAGTTAGACATAACAATTTTAAAAATCTAAATGAACCTCTTTGCATTTTATGGACTGTACTTAAACCTTTTAGTGCTTTTTACTCAGTGCCTTGCTATAATACAACCTGATACAAATAAAAACTGTTTCCCACCTTATCCTAATAAAATGGAAATAAACTGAATAGACAGCCTCAGGGTCTCTGAAAGTATACAGTAGATTAATTATGCATAAATAAAATAAGCCTGCCCAAGCTTATACTTCCATTTCACAAATTTTATCACAAATGAACTTGAAAAATTACTATTTACTTAGCACTCAATGCTATATGCTAGATATTGTGCTAGGATTAAATTAGATGGTGTGTATAAAATGTCTAGCAACTCTATTGCTATTATTCCCACTTAAGAGGTAAAAAAAAAAACTGGGGCTTATGTTAGTTGAATGATCCACAATCCCACATCTAGTTAAGGTGGTAGAGCTGAGAATCAAGCTGAGGTCTTTCACTGAACTGAAACCTGAAACTGAAACCTCTGGAATAGTGTGTGTTTTCTGAGCAGAGAGTGGAGAGCTTTCATTAGATTCCCGAAAGGCCCGCCTCCCAAAAGGTTATGAACCACTGCACCATACCATCACCATGTATGAACCAACAATGTGCACTGGACTTCAATCCCTTTCACCAAGACTATTACTTCCCTAAATCTGAGGGAGGTGAGGGGGGGACCTCACAGTTTTTTCACTTTAAAATTCTCAAAGCAAATCAAGATTTCCACTTCTGGACAATTTCCCCGCACCCCCTGCTACAGGTTACCATAAGTTACACAATAAATTGCAACAGTGTATCAGTTTACATCCAATTCTGAGATCTCACAAATACTGACCAATGTCATTTTGTCATTCCACTTTCCAAAATGTGATTCAATCAACCAATCCTCACTTGCATTGCCTATGAAATAAGCTATCATGATGTTCACTTCCGGAAATGTAAAACTCTGTCACCCTGGGGCCAGGCAATAAATCAGAATCCAGGTCAAAAGTGGGAAGTTCCCGACTTCCCCTGCCTAGGATCCGCAAGACCATGGCGTGTACCAAGGAGCACCCTCCTAGCTACACAGAAAACAAAGCACAACTAACTCTACCATCTTCTCTACCAATGACAATAGTAAATTAAAATCTAGCGGTAAATCAATGTTAAAGCATACCACCAGCTACCCAGTGACAAGTGTGCTTATTTCTGAAAACTAAGGCAGGTGTCACAGGGCAAACAAATATAAAAAGCGTGAAAACACACGCCTGGCATCTTCAAAAGGAGATGCAACCACTAAGGAACCCTGGTTGAGTCCACGGTTTGCTCAGGTAGCTCTATGGTGGGTGTGGCACTCAGCCTAACTCCTGCCATCTGGTTCCAAGAATCAATCGGAACTTTGGATCCAAATTAAATTCCTGATCAGAAAATGGAGACATGTATGCGTATAAATGATTTTTACCTTGAAGTTCATTGGTCAAATTATTGAACTGAACTTCAGGGGAAGGAAACAACTCACCCAAAATGTCACAGCTCAGGAGCAGAGACAGTTCTAGAAAGCAGTCTCCACACCAGGATCCTTGCCCTCCTCCAGGGGAATCAGGGATGGGTCGTGGTTACTGCCAGAGACTGGGCTGGACCCACCACCGGCTCTAGGGTCTGCTCCGTCCCTGTCAGGCTAGGACTTGGACTCCTCACCTTGTGCTAGATCTAGTTTTTGCCTCCAGGCTGAGGTCTCAGGGGGCTACTGTCAGGGCAATGGCCTCCGCTTGCAGAATCTCTGAGAAAAAAGACATTTACTACAGCTAATCCCATCGGAGAGAAGGAAAATACCACTCTGGCACTGAGGAATTAACTTCACAAGGAGGCTGTGTTAGTGTGATGTTTTATTTATGGCTCTGCCTAATCAAGATGACTTCCCCGCAAGAAACGTCCAAAGCAAACAATCTTAAAGGCATGAAGAACCTTATGCTTCCTGAAGTGTCCTCCCTCCAAAGGCGAGGGGGAGGGGGCGAGAGGGCCTGGCGGGGGGAGGCCAGAGAAAGCAGGCAGAAGACACCAGTCACGTGCATTTCAATGTCTAGGATGCAACCCACAAGTTTTGGACGAACATCATTCCAAGGAAACTAGGATGGGCACAGTCCTGGGAAGAAGGTGGTCCCTATTAGTTTGGCGACCAGCACACATCTGGGCACCCTGAAACAAGTCCAAATGGAAGCTGCCGATGCGCCCCTCAGCGCCATGGGCCAAGGGCTGGGAGTCCGCAGGAGGGCCGCCGCGGGTACCAGCCAAAACCACCCGCGGGCGATCCCGGGCGGGTGGCGCCACTGAAACGCACCGCGCGGACGGCTCCACCCGCCCTCCACCCGCAACACCCATCTCTCCCTCTCACACCCATCCCGTCAACACACTCCCCCTCGACCCAAGCGCTCGGGTGGAAAGCCACACCCACTCGGAGAATGAGATGTTAGTTGTGGGGACAAGCCAGGTCTCCAGATCACATCCATTCGCAGACCCACGATAGCAAACACAGAATGTAAGAAGTTTGCTGCTCTGACGTTTTAAAAGCACACTATCAGGCAGCACCGGCCCACAGGGCGGCTCCAGTTATTGCCCCGCTCGGGACAGAGTGCCTGGGGTCCCTCCCCTCTCCATGCCCCAGTGAGCCCAGCCCACCACCCTGGTGCAGAGTGGAGAATAGGGTTCGCCGGGCAGCCGGGACCCCGAGGGCTGAAGGGGGAGGCGGCGCCCACCTCCTCGTCTTGCTCCTCCTGGGACGCGCTGCTGCCTCGGAGCGCGGGCGGCACGGCTCCTCCGGGCGGCGGCGCGGAGACTCCGAGCTCCAGCACCGCGCGGGTGGGAGCCCACGCGGCGGGCGGCCGGGTGCCCAGGGCGCCGCCCGGCGGCGGTGGCGGCGGCCGCTGGCAGGAGAAGCCGCCGGGCTCCCCTTCCTCCGACAGAGTTTCTGAGCCCGAGGAGGACTCGGGCGAGGAAGCGCCCTGCGAGGACGCGGCGGTTGTCGCAGGGGCGGGAGTCCGGGCGCCGTAGCCGCTGCAGCCGCGGGGCACCGGCTCGGGCGCCTCCGAAACTTTCTCCCCCATCTCCCTCTCCGGCCCAAAGTGCCACCCGAGGGGCGGCGGGGGCGCGGCGCGCACTCAGCGACTCTGGGGAAAGCCGCGGGCTTCTCGGCTCCGGCTCGCGGTCGTGGTCGCTCCCGGGCTGCGGGGAGCCGCGCCGGCGACTACATGGCCCCGGCACGGTCGCCGGAGCCCGCCGCCAAGTTAGCAGCCGCTCGGGCCCACGGGCCGGTGGGGGTTCCCGCGCGCGGGGACATGCCGGCTGGTGTCCGCGCTCGGCGCCGAACGGTCCTCCCGCGCTGCGCCCCAGCCGCCGGGACTGCGGCTTCCCCAGCAAACCTGCCTACGGGACCGTGCGGGGCGGGGAGACAGGCAGCCGGGGAAGCCAATGGCAGGGCGGGCGCGCCGGTGGGCGGGGGCTGCGGCGCCCGGGCCGCACGGGCGTCAGGTAGCGGGGCGGGGCCGAGGCAGAGGCGGCGGAGGCGGCGGGGTCCCGCCGGAGCGCTGGGTCCAGTTGGCTCGCTGGGGCCACGGCTGCTTGCCGAGGCGCGGGCCTCCGGGATCCGAGCCAAAGGCTGGGGTTCCGAACTTAGCGGAGGAGTGGCTGGCGGTCCTTGGAACGCCACCGGGAGATGGCCGAGGAGGCGGTGAGACCTTGGAGAACTGGACTTCGTTTAAAAAAAGTAGAACTGAGGAAACTGACCAGGAGAAGTAGCGCGACTTTGATGAGAAAAGGAAACACACACGCTGTCACGGGCGCGCACACGCACCCACCCGCATTTTGGGGAGAAAGGGGGAAACTTCGTGGTATAGTGAGTGGATCCAATCGGAACTGATCTCCAGTCCCGGATTCTTCATTTAAGTTCCTTGGACCTCAGTTTCCTTAACTGGAAATGGAGACATTGATACTAGTCTGACTATGGGCAGAATTAGAGCAAATATATATAAAGCTTCAGCAGACTGCCTGGCTTAGACACATGGAGAGTTTTCAAAAAGACATTTTTCTGTCTTTATTTCTGTTTACAGAATAAAAAGTTAAGTCCAAGACTTGTACCTTTGGGAAGGGGGGGGGGCGGGGAGAATGACCGATTATGCCCCTATATTTAATTAGGACCCAGCACTGTGCCAATACTAGACAATGATGAACGAGAAAGGGCTCCGTGGCTTCCCATGGCCTGTCTCCCCCACATCAGCTAAGCAGAGGATGGAAAAAGTTCACATTTCCCGTTTTCTTTCTCCTAGCCCTGGATATCAATCAGCAAGATGAAGAACTGGGTGCTTCATTTTCCTTCCTTCTCAGAATTAGGAGAAAGAACGCTCACCAAAGGCACCAATAGAATCATGTTAAGGCCCTTTCTGGGGCTGAAGGAGGCAGCTTTGGGGGTGATGGGATGACTTGAATTACTCAGAGGTGAGCCCTCAGCTCCGCAGTGGGAAATAAATGATTCCTCACTTGCTTTCAGCTCCAGTTCTATCCTGAGCTCTGGCAGTGTGACCCGGGATATAAATTCAAACAGATTCAATTCCACAGACGTTGATTGAGATGTGTGCCAGGTGCTTGCAAGGGATACAAAGATGAATAAGGCAGGTTCTCTGCCCTTGAGGAGCTTATGGTCAAGCAAGAGATTGATGCTGCATAATATAGCTCCATTTTCAATTTTTAAAAGCTGAGTAGTGCTATAGGAACAATGTGCCATGGAGAAGAGGAGAGAGTTACAGCAAAACAGTCACCAGGTCCTCTAGCTGAGTCCTTGAGAATCTTAGATTTCTCTTTGTCGGAACAGTTTTCCCAAAGGTCCTTAAGAACTGAAGGACTCGGGTTGAAATCCCCTTCAGCTAATGAGCCCTTTTATGCTATCACAGTATTTAAAAGTGATACATCATACAAAACGCTTCATCATATTGGACAGCATGCTTTGTCCTGATCAGTTTCCTCCCCAGAGATGAAGGGGGAGTGAATATGACGTGACCCCATGGCCATAGTAGTTGTACTGCAAAATGGACTTGGGCTCTCAGGCTTGCATTGTGACGCTTCAGAATTATCTGCGAGGCTGTGGAGACCTGCTGAGGCAAAAGGACGATTCTAAGTGACTTGGATTGCTTGTGAGAGCAAGGCTGAAGAGAGAGCACAGTGGGGCAGTCTGAGTCAACCCTAGGCTGCACAATTGCTTTTCCAGTCAGCAGTATCGGTCTTTATCTGAGCCCCTATGTGGCTGATTCGCCACAGCCTAAGTGAAATGAGTTAAGCAAGCCATTCACATGAAAGAGCAGGAGGGGAATAAGAAGCAATGACATGATCTGAACTACTAACAGGAAGAATGATAATAGCTTTTATAGTTTGAGCCCTAAGCATCGTCTATGGATGGTCTCATTTAATCCTGGCAACAACCTTATTAGAGTCTATTAGCTCCACTTTATAGATTGAGAAACCGAGGGTCTGCAAAGTCAAATAACTTGCCAATGGTCACACAGCAAGTGAGTGGTAGGACTGTGGTTAGAACCCAGCAGTCCCATTCTGAAGCACACTTTCTAAAACATTCCAGTATAATGCCACTCAGAACATAAAACTTTTTTAAATACATATGCATATGAATTATAAATATCTGTAAGGTAGGGACTTTGTTGTCTTGATTCAGTATGTAAAAGACTATAAAAGGATACTTGTGGAACAGATTTGCCACCACCCCCCCCCCCCGACACACACACACATGCTATTTACAAGGCACTTACTATGTACCAGGCAAGAGTTTAAGCACTATACAAATGTTAATTTTCTTTTTTTTAATCCTCGCCTGAAGATATGTTTTTATTGATTTCTTTTTGAGAGAGAGAGAGATCAATATGAGAAACAACTATCGGTTGCCTCTCACATGATCCACCCAGCTATTATTATTTTCATATTACATATGTGAAATGTGTGAAAACTATGGCACAGAGAAGTTAAGTAATTTTCCCAAAGTCACACAGCTGGCAAGAGATGGAGCCAGGATTCAAACTTAAACAGTAAGTATGCTTTTAAGCCCTACAGATCAAAGTCAAGTACTAGCTCAGTATTTCTTGAACTTTTTAAATGCTAACTCCAAATAAGCAATATATGACATTGCACTTCATGGCAATATATACATACATACAAATATAAATGAAATTCCATGAAACAATACTTACCCTTCCTATAAGCATTGCAGTCTAACATTTTTGTGATAGTTTAATGGAAAATAAAACTGCTAGTTATGATCAGCTAAATGGATGTCACTCTCCACTTTGGCACCAGGCAAAAGCAGTGTACTTGATCATCTCCACAGCTGACCCAGGAGGAAAATATGACTATGGTTTAGCTGGAGAGTTTCTAGGCCAGAACTGGGCAAACTCAAAGCGTGACTCTTAAATAGAAGATGATCAGAAGGTCAGACTAGTTCCCCAAAAGTATCCCCATTATACCTACAGACAAATGCTAGGGTATGGCCAAACCACTAGATCCAAGTCAGTTTTTATCTAAATCCAACAGCTCACCTTTCTTATTACTGTACTCCTAATATATAAAAACCCTGGGTCAAAACAACCAGTAACGACCAGAGGCTGACCAACCTGAAGTCAGTGCTGGCCCCACCCCCAAGCAAGCGGTAAGGGGCAATCAGGCAGGCAGGTAGAGTGGTCAGGGATGATCAGGTAGGCAGATGGCTCCTCAAAGGGCTGGCCCCGCTCCCCAGCAAAGAAAGAGGGAGGCCCAGGCCAACCAAGCCATTGCACCCCAGCCTGTTGCCTGTAGAGGGAGGCTACTGGTGGCAGGGGAGGGGGGTCAGTGCTGTACAGATGGCAAGCAGTGGCAGCAGCGGGGGTAGGGCCAGCTGTCTGAAGCCCAGGGAAGGAAAGCCCCGATAGGCCCTGATCTCAGGCCAGGCCTAAGGACCCTATCCGAGGGATCCCGGATTGTGAGAGGGTGCAGGCTGGGCTGAGGGACCCCCCCGAGTGCACGAATTTTCATGCACCAGGCCTCTAGTTAAGTTATAAATATCTTTCTCCATGGCCAGGCAGGCATCCCTCCAAGAGAACGTCTCATAAATGTCCCTAATGTTAGAACTTCTTATAATGTCCCTAATGTTGGAGAATTTGGGACCAGAGATGGGTATAAAAGCATGGCCTTTTTTTCTGCAGTGTCATTGTAGACAAGAGTCAGAAAAATAAAAAGGACTTAGTCATAGCTTCTGGGAAACCAATAGTGTAGCTTCACATGGCAGAACCAGATTAGCCTATAGACAAGGAAGGACAAGGTCAGCTTACTCCAAGGTAATGGGGTCCAGACTTTCTTTCAGACATACTCCCAGTTGTTTGGTTCAGGGACATGCACCCCTGGGCACTGACAACATGCTCACTATGTTTTGTGTAATCACTTGCCTCAGTTCTCCTAAGTGATGGGACACATTGCCTCGGGGAGTCTCTGTTGTCTCTACTACGTGTGTGCGGCTCAGAGAGAATGGCAAGCTCCTCTCTGAGAGATGGAGGGTGTTCAAAGACAAGTCATTACACCCTTAGTCTATTTCCAGTGTCATGGCCTTTCTCCCAGGGCTTAGATTTCAGAATTAATACAATTGAAATCAAATTATCTTTCTTTCTTACATACTTAAAATTAGAACATCAAAACTCAGAACGAACATTTTTGCAAAATTATCTACACTAATAAAAGAGAAACATGCAAATTGACCGTCACTTCGCGATGCCCACCAGCCAATCAGGAGTGAGTATGCAAATTAACCTGACAAAGATGACAATGGCCCTGCCCCCCAGCCGCTCCGGGCCTCTGGGCAGCACATATGCAGGTGCTGAGCGGGCGGGGGTGGGACACCTGCTATGAGGGGGAGGGTGGGGAGCAGAGGGAGCTACAGGAACGGTGCTCCAGCTGGAGCAAAGACTGAAGGCGGTGGCCCGAGTGAAGGCCTGGGTCCCGGGTGCCGAGGAAAACCAGTGCCGGCAGCCAGGGGAAGGAAGGCCTATTGCACAAATCTTCGTGCAACAGGCCTCTAGTAAGTAAATATGTTCCTATGTAATACATTAAAATATCCTAAATATGTTATCTTGGTTTATGAAGATGATGAAATTATTCACCCTTAGTAGGTTTTTTATTATGATTATCAGTGATGGATTTGCCTGCTGTCCATGACCAATGAAGTACAATTTTGAGAGAAGATGAACATTGATGAAAAGGTGGCCCTTGAGGCTGCCTAGATGGGGGTTTCTGATTTGCACGAGGGGGTGTAGCATCATACAGACCATGGTAGCTCTGACCATCCAGCCAGGAGGTAAAGCCCTCATAGCTTTTGTTTGCCTGAGGCTCTCAGAAAGGAAGGGTTACAGTACAAAGTTCCAGAAGAAAAGTAGAAAGATTTTTAAATGATTATTTAAAAGGATAGGGAAGGAGAGTAATAATGTGATTTGCAGCTGTTGGAGTCTTTGACGTAAAGGTTAAAAGGAATGGGAAACTAAGCTATGTTAGCAAATTAAAATCAGACTACAATGAGGCAAAGGGGAGGATGCTGCTGATCTCATCTCTTAGATCAATGTTCCTCGAAGTTCTGTATGTGGAACACCTCATCAGATCACCAGGATGCAAGCAAGGGATGATGGGGTGCTGTTTCCTGGTCCCACTCAAAGATTTGGGAATCAGTATATTTTAAGCCCCATAAGTAAGTGTCAATTATACTAAAGCTTGAGGATTCCTGAAGATGGTCCTAATTTGGAGATCAAAGAGCCATTTTATGAAGCAAATGTGCATGGCCCTGTAGGAGGAGACGAAAGAAGCTTGGCTGACTGTGGTTATGTCTCTTTGGGCCCCTTTGTTCTTATCTCCCAGAGAACAACTACCTAGGGAAGACCAAGGCAACGCAGCAGCTGGACAGGAACATGCACTAAAAACAGCTGGAAAAGCTGAACAAATACACAAAAAGAACCGAGGATAATGTTCCCTCGAGGATTCTGTTTAAACAAAATCCAAAATGGTGACCTATTTCCCACAGAAGATTCCAATCTTTTGTATTTGTCTTCCCAAGATGGGTAAGATGGATATTCACATCTGGTATTTTTTGTTGTTGTTGTTATGCTTCCAGCATGAAATGTTCTTTTATTATCACTCTTCATTTTTCAAGAAGATTTATTCAGTACTCTTTGCCTGTTTGGGAAATAGAAGACAAGCAAACACTTTCACTCATTTTCATTCATTCTAGTGGTTTGTTTTCAGAGTAGAGAGGTCTTCCATGTCCAATTCTTAGAGCAATCTCCATGACCCTGTCCACACTGCATGGCAAGCAGTTCCTTTCACCACTAACCCCAAGTAATTAGAAAATAAAATGATGCTGAATACTAACCTAGCAAGTAGCAACTCTCTCCACAACCATCAGCCAGTTTGTAGCCCTAGGGGTAATTTTTAAGATGTTTATTGTTGTTGTTGTTGTTCTTAAGGAAATTGTGTCTTCTAGTCCCTTACCCCTCAAAGAGTGGTTTGCCAGTAAGCCGTCCGAAGAGCTTCTTAGAAATGCAGACTCTCAGTCCCCACCCAACACCTACTCTACCAGATCCTTAACAAAATTCCCAGGAACCTCATAGCCACATTAAAGTTAGTAAAGTGCTGCTCTAGTTTGGTTCTCAAACGTGGCTGTGCATTGGAATTACCTGTGGAACTTTAAGATATACTGGTGTTCCATCCCCAGATCTTTTGATTTTACTGGTTAGGGTTGGGGCCTCCACACTAGGATTTAACAAATTCCCCAGCTGGAAAGTAGCTGATTTTAGGTCAGGGCAGGGATGAGCCTGAAACAACTCGTTAAGGAAATTCTCAAAGAAAGGTAGGACTTGTTAGAAAAACACAAGTGCCAGCCTAGAGGAACTCTCAATGGTCAAAGGTAGAACAATCTGAGCAACAAAGAAATCATGGTAGTGTTGGCTTTTCAACCATAGAATAAAAAAAAAAAAATCCATGAGTCCAAACTCATATAAATAGTGAAATAAAAAAAGTAAATGGAAGAGCAGAGATAACTCTTCCTCACAATTAATTCCAATTAATACTAGTAAATGTAGAAAGAAAGAGGGAAATAGAGAATAACTATTAGGCAAACATCAAAGGAATAACTGTTGCAGACAAGACCCAAAAATGTATGCTCAAATTAGCAAGCAGAAGAGGAAAGGATTTACATAGATTCAAAAAGTACTCTTCCCATGAAGTACTCTTACCAATATAGAGTAAAATACAGTAATTTTACAGCAGAGAAACCCCACAGACACCAACTTAACAATGTAAATATCACTGGTAATAAAACATCTCAACATCCTGAATCTCTTGCTATGATGTACAACATCATTTTTGTGGTATTCTTGATAAAAATGCATAATCTCACTCCAACTGTAACAAAACACAGAGACCCAAATTGGGAGACATTGTACAAAATTACTGATCAGTACTCTTCAACAAAATCAAGATTATGAAAGATGAGGAAAGTGGGAAAAACTGTTTCAGAACTAAAAAGTCACAACTAAATAAACTAAATACAATGTGGGATCCTAAATAGTATCCTTGAACAAAAAATATGTTAGTGTGTGTGGGGGGGGGGGGGGGGGAATGGTGACATTTGAATAAAATCTATAGCTTAGTTAATAAGATTTACCAATATTAATGCCTGTTCTTGATAATTCTAATATCTATATCCTATATAATAAAGAAGTAATATGCAAATTGACCATCAAGCTCTCACAAGATGGTTGCCTATGACCAGGCCAGCAGGGGAGTTAGTGAGGGACGACCAAACGACTGAACAAGCAGGCTGCATGGGGTGACCAGGCCAGCAGGGGTGGGGGGCAGTTGGGGGCAATCAGGCCAGTAGGGGGAACAGTTGGGGCGATTAGGCTGGCAGGGGGGACAGTGAGGGGCAACCAGGCCGGCGGTGGGGGGGGGCAGTTAGGGGCGACCAGGCCGGCAGTGGGGGGGGGGGGCAGTTGGGGGTGATTAGGCTGGTGGGGGGGCGGTTGGGGGCAACCTGGCCGGCAGCGGGGGCAGTTAGGGGCGATCAGGCCAGCATGCAAAGGCAGTGAGGGGCGATTGGGCCAGCAAGGGGGGGGGGGGGGGCAGTTAGGGGTGACCAGGCAGGCAGGCAGGTGAACAATTAGGAGCCAGTGGTCCAGGATTGTGAGAGGGATGTCCAACTGCTGGTTTAGGCCCTGGTCAGTACTCTTCAACAAAATCTAAACCAGCAGTCGGACATCCCCCCAGGGGTCCCAGATTGGAGAGGGTGCAGGCTGGGCTGAGGGGACCTCCCCCTCTGTGTACAAATTTCATGCACCGGGCCTCTAGTGTATGTATAAAAGCCCAGTGACTGGAATGGCAGAACAACCAGCCTGATCCAGGCCCCGATCGCCCCCCTGCCAGCCGGCCCGGCCCTCGATTGGCCCCTAACACCCCAATAGGGGGCGGGTCCAGCTGGCCAACCACCCATGGCCCCTCCTCCCTGCTGGCCTGGCCTAATGGGCCCCCATTGCAGGGGGGTTGACCAGACCTCACCTGTGCACAAATTCATGCACCAGGCCTCTAGTGGTTATATAAGATGTTATCATCAGAGGAAACAGGGGAAGGGATATTAGGAAACTCTTTGTGCTATTTTTCAAATTTTCTGTAAATCTAAAATTAGTTCAAAATAAAATGAATTTTTACAAAGCAGAAATCCCTAGGTGAATCTAATGGTAGCCGAGGTTGAAAACTACTATTCCAGAAGTCAGTGTCTGGACTCCTTCCCTCCCTTCTTACTCAAGGAAAATCAGTTTTTCTTATCTTTCCCTCATCAAGTGGAATAGCTTAAGGTGGATGGATAAGGAGCAATGCTGTAAGTAACAACATCAATGCTACATCCAGAAAAACATTTATGGGGACCACACACTTAGAGCATAAAATCATGGTAGACATATTTGGTATCTGGATTCCCTATTTTTATTCTGCCTTCTTTTGGTAAGAGCAGAATTTATTTTTAAGGAGTTACCTACTTCCTTTTGAGTAATCTTGATGACCTTCCCCCAGGAGTGGGCTATCCTTAAACTCTGAATCTTGAGAAAAGTAATACAGGGATGGAGTGTCTGGACAGAGCTATTGATTAGCTCCCGTTGACTTGATTCATAGCTACTGTGGTTCCAGTACTATTCCAAGTCACATTCTCTGGCTTTCCTTTGATTCTCTGAGCTACCAGTAAAATTTCCTTCTGGTTGAATTAGTTAAAATCAGCTATTGCTTGCCACCAAGGAACCCTAAGAAACATAAGTATGCTGACCTGACTCCACTGGCCTCCCAGACCAGGTGGGAAAAAGACATCTGAATGCCATCCAAAAGCTATCATTGATACTAAACAGAAAGATACAGTATTCCTGACCTCAATAACAGTGCTGCTTCCATCACATTTTACAAAATCATTATTGTTTCAGTTATAAGTAGGGATCTCTCTTACTAAAATATTTGAGTAAAAGAGTGCCCTGGTAAAAAAACAAACAAAAAAAACACACCCATATTTGCAGTTATGGAAGAAACAGATTCCAGCTCCGCACTCAGCTGGAATTATCAGTCTGTCTTTATATTAGGTTATGAGATTCTTAAGGGTGAAAGCTGATAGATCCTCGCTTCCCCCAACTGGTGGGCGGAGTATGACATAACCTGCATCTGCAGCCGGTACATTCCCAAGACATTAAACCACCAATCAGCGCGTGCCGAGTGCCCTGGGCCCCAGCCCTTCCCATTCCTCCCTGGGCCCCACCCCTTCCTCTTCCTCCCCTCAAAAGGCATGTTCACCTCTGCACATGTTACTGTTCTCCCCTTCGAGACAGCCTGGCTGGGTCGTCCTTTTCCTCTAATCCTGGTTTTTTTACCCTCTTTCGTAATGAATCTCGCTCATTAGTGCGGAATAAACTTCCTCTTTTAACTTGTCTTAGTCTCCGACTCCATTTCCTGCGCCTTGAACCTTACATTTGGTGCCGAAGACCCGGGAGGGTGCGAGCACTCCATCTGACCATTCACGGTCCGGGGTGCCCCCCTCTCCTCTCTCTCTAGGATCTTCCTGCCTCTCCCCCCGGCTCAGCAGCATCAGTGGTAAGTTCCAGCCCATGCTGATTCCTGGCAGTCATTTTTCTGGCGTCTCTGTCCGTAAACCACGGCCTGTGTCAGAGATTGCCTTCTGGGCATAGGCCTCTGGGCTCCTCCAGGAGGGGTTCCGAACTGTGGGAGGCAGTGGAGATGTTCCTGCCGCCCCTCGGTTCTCTGGCCTTTTGGCCTCCGTTTTCCGGACCCCCTTCCAGGAAGGGGTTCCCAGACCCCGGGAGGTAGTGGAGACGTCCCTGTCATCCCTCGGGTCTCTCCGTCCATAGCCTCGGCTGAATGACTGGGACGCTGGTCCTTTAGCCCCGGCTACTGACCCAGGTATTAGACATGGGTAATAAAAAAATCTAAACCGGATCCTAGCACACCTCTAGGGTGTCTCCTCACCAATCTGGCTAAGCTAGGTCTGTCCCAGGATCTGCGTCTTCATTTACTTCTGTAACGTGGCATGGCCTCAGTATGAATTGGAATGGGTTCAGATGGCCTGAAAATGGGACTTTTGATTTTAACATCCTCACTGACCTCAGTAATTTCTGCTGGCAAACCGGGAAGTGGCCCTTCGCTCCCGCCCCTCGCTTTACTCCTCATGTTCCACTCATCAGGTCCTCCTCACAAAGTCTTCTTCACCCCCTCAAACCGGTCCTCAGCCCCTTTCTCTGTCTTCTGACTCTTTCAACCCAGCCGATCTTTCATCTCCACCTCTCCCGCTCCCACCGCCCCGCCTTCTGCTCCCTCTCTTCCTCCTCCTCCTCCTCCTCCTTCTTCTTCGCCACAGCTGTCCCTTTTCTAGCCGGTGGCCGCTGCTACGGGAACCACCATCGCCGCCTTGGGCCGCAAGCCGAGCAGAGGCCGTCGCACAGCACGAGAGCCACCCGCCCGCCGCCCCGCCGGCTGCTCCAAACAGCTAAGTGAGATTTCTGTTTGTCTGTAGAAAGTTTGGTTTGCTCTTCCCTTGTGTATTGTGAGCAGCCGCCATGTTGGCCGCATGGCTTGCCGTTCCCATGGGGGCCGCCATCTTGAAACAGCAAGGCCCACCCCTCTCTTTGAATAAAGTTACTGAGATCTCCCACAGCCCACCCCCACGGGCCCGGCCTGGTGTGGCCGCCCGCTGCCACGCTCCTCCTTCTCCTCCGGCCTACGGCCCGCCGCCTGCTCCGCCACCCCCCTCCCCTAACGCCTTCTCAGGCCCTGGTCCAAGATCTAGTGAGTACAGCTTTTAAGGTTTTAAAACCCATGAGGAGCAGGCAGAGTCAGATCGGGAAGCCTGCCTTCAACAGAAGGTGAACCTGCAAACCCAAGCGTTGGTTGCAGCTCTGAGGCTGATGACAGCCACGCATGGTCCCAAGGGGACTGTGTGGTGGGGGTGCAACGAGAGGACGAACGCCACCTGGAGGATGCTTCAAGTGCGGAAATGAAGGCCACTGGGCAAAGCAGTGCCCCCAGCCTTGGGCTCCAACCAAGCCCTGCCCGGCGTGCGGTCAAAGCGGCCACTGGAAAAATGACTGCCCCTGGAAAAGTGACGGGCCCTCTGCGTCTCAGCATAGAGGGGCCGCCCTTCCAGGTCATGACCCGCTGCTGACAATGACTGAAGACTGGATGAAGACTGAAGATGCCCGGACTCGACAACCCCCATCACCCTCGCCGAGCCCAGGGTAATGCTCAAGGTAGCAGGTAAGCCAGTCTCCTTCTTGGTCGATACGGGGGCTACCTTCTCTGTCCTTCCCTCCTTTTCAGGGCCCCTTTTTTTCCTTCCACGATCTCGGTCATGGGTATTGATGGCAAATCACCCTTTAATGCTCTGAAAACTGCTCTGGCCTCAGCGCCTTCTCATCCCACCCTTTCCTCCACTCCACCCTTCCTAAAGAATAACTTTCTTGCTGGCACAGGCTTATCAGAAACTTAGATCTTTATCTCTAGGAAAAAAGTGGCAGTTTTAAAATTCAAGCAGCTAGAGGCCTGGAAACAGGCTGCAGGGCCTGCTCCCTCCGCCCCCTGCCTTTCCTAAATATTTTAAACTAGTGACCCGATGCACGAAATTCGTGCACATTAAAAGGGGATTACTTAGAGGAAATAATTTATATTGCTATTTGCCCTTTCTCTATAATAGAAGTGTCAGAGATGAAAGAAAATTAGTAAAATGTATATGAAAACCTTCCTCCTGTCAGAGTCTGGGGCTCACCACGGGACCCAGAGTCAAGTCCCCGCCCACAACATGCACCTCAAAATCGCGTGAGACCCAGACCCAGCCGCCCCCCCCGCCCCAGCCACTGGGCTAGATCCAGACCTGGCCAGTCCCACCCTTGTCAAGCCCGCCAGGCAGAGGACATAGCCTCAGGTCCCCTGACCTGGCACCAGGACGGGGGGTGTGGCCTGATGTCCCCCAGCCCAGACCAGGGTGGGGGGCATGCCTTGAGGTCCCCCGTCAAGCCTCGCCAGGGCGGGGGGGGACATGGCCTGAGATCCACTGTTAAGCCCCGTTGGGTGGGGAGCATGGCCTGAGGCCCCGCCAAGCAGGGGGGCATAGCCTCAGGTCCCCTGACCTGGCACCAGGAGGGGGGCACAGCCTCAGATCCCCTGTCAAGCCCCACCAGCAGGGGGGGTGCAGCTTCAGGTCCCCTGCCAAGCCCTGCTGGGTGGGGGTCATGGCCTGAGTTCTCCCCACCCAGCACTGGGGGTGTACCTTGAGGTCTCTGTCAAGCCCCACTGGGTGGGGAACATGGCCTGAGGTCCCCTGTCAAGCCCTGCCAGGCAGGGGGGCGCAGCCTCAGGTCCTCTGGCCCGGTGCTGGGGTGGGGGTGCGGCCTGAAGTCCCCTCTCAAGCCCCACCTGGTAGAGGTTGCAGCCTGAGGTCCCCCTGCCCGGTGCTGGGACAGGGGGAGCAGCCTGAGGTCCCCTAGCCCAGCACCAGGATGGGAAGAGCACCTTGAGGTCCCCTGTCAAGTCCCACCTGGTGGGGGGTGCGGCCTGAGGTCCCCCGGCCTGGCGTTGGGGTGGGGGGAGCAGCATGAGGTCCCCTGTCAAGCCCTGTTGGATGGGGGGTGCGGCCTGAGGTCCCCTGTCAAGCTCCACAGGGGCAGGGGAGGGTGTAGCCTCAGGTCCCTGATGATTGCTCATTAAGGCTCCTATGGGAACTTGGCCTCAGCTGTGGGTGCAGCCATCTTTGTGACTGAGTGATGGTCAATTAGCATATTCCCTCTATTAGATAGGATAGCATACAATACTGAAACATTAATTGCTAGACATGTTTAGAAATATTTAATGGAAGGTGTGTTGAAAGAAAGAAAGAGAAAGGAAGGAAGAAAGAAAGAAAGAAAGAAAGAAAGAAAGAAAGAAAGAAAGAAAGAAAGAAAGGAAGGAAGGAAGGAAGGAAGGAAGGAAGGAAGGAAGGAAGGAAGGAAGGAAGGAAGAAAGAAAGAAAGAAAGAAAGAAAGAAAGAAAGAAAGAAAGAAAGAAAGAAAGAAAGAAAGAAAGAAAGAAGTTCTAAAGTTAACTGTTGACAAGAATTGTAAAAGAACCCAGACGAGCAGGTATCCCACCAACTCACCTGGGCGGTCCTGCCCCAGGGGTTCAGAGACAGTCCTCATCTGTTTGGCCAGGCCTTACCCAGAGACCTCGACAATGCTCGTTAGAACCCAGCACTCTTCACCAGTATGTAGATGATCTCCTTCTCTGCAGCCCCTCCCAGGACATGTCTCAGAGGCATACAGCTGGCCTCCTCAACTTTCTAGGGGACAAACGATACCATGTGTCCCCTGCCAAGGTGCAACTGTCGGCCCGCACCGTCACTTACTTGGGGATCTGTCTGATGCCCAATTGCCGAGGACTGACAGTTGACCAAACGTAAGCAATACGAGACCTAAAGCCTCCCACTTCTGTGGAACAGATCTTGTCCTTTCTAGGGCTGGTAGGATTCTTCCACTATTGGGTCCCAAACTTTGCCCTCCTAGCTAAGCCCCTATACCAGGGCGCTAAAGAAAGACCAGTAGGGCCCCTCTCCTCACCCTCCCTCATTCGCCAGGCTTTTTCTAAGCTCCGGGATGCCCTTCTGGCATCTCTCTCCTCCCCCCCACCCCACCCCCCGTCTCCTGGACATCTCTAAGCCTTTCTAACTATTTACTGATGAGAAACAGGGAATAGCTATGGGGGTCCTCACCCAGCCCCTAGGGCCAGCCTTCACCCCCGTAGCCTACCTGTCCACACAACTTGATCCCATGGTTTGGGGATGGCAGCCCTGTCTCCGGGCTCTGGCTGCAGCCACCGCTCTCACCAAGGAGGCCCAGAAGATCTGCCTCCAGCAACCGTTACAGGTCTTCTCCACCCATAGGCTACAGGATCTTCTGTCCCACCAATCCTTATCTCTCCTTGCCCCCTCTCACATGCAGGAACTCCATCTCCTATTCCTCGAGAGTCCTGACATCTCCCTAACTCAGTCCCCAGCCCTGAACCTGGCCACTCTCCTTCCCGCTGCCCCCACCCAACCTATGGCAATGCACTTCTGCCCCGAGGTCGTTGAGGCCCTCATCAACCTTGGGCGGGACTCTCAGATTTTCCTCCCTTTAATCCTGACTTAACTAAACTGCACATACCCTACCACCCACAATCATCAGGTAAGATCGAGAGGATCAACGGCCTCCTTAAAGACCATATAACTAAACTCTCTCCAGGAATTCATAGCTCCTGGCCATACCTCCTGTCCATGACCCTGACCGGAATCCGGACTACACCAAGGAGCCCCACCTTCTTAAGCCTTTTTGAACTCCTACATGGAAGACCCTTCTTGCTCAACCATCGTCTACCTACTGACCCTCCTCTCCTGGCTACTTATCTTCCATACCTGCCCTTACTCAGGCAACTGCTCTGGGAACACACTGAAAGATTTCTGCCCAGGCCAGAACCAGCTGACCAAGACTCCCGAGGACCAGTCCTCCAGCCGGGGGACTCAGTCCTCCTCAAGAACCTTACCGTCCCCCACCCCCCAGGTTGTATTTCAGCTCCAGGCCCAGAAAAGCAGCAAAACCAGACAAGTGATGCTGTGGAAGCCTCAGGACCAGCTTTTACCTCCCAAATGACTCAACAGGATCGCTCTCGAGACTTCACCAACCAGTCCCTTGGGGAAATCATGCTGCTGCACCCCTCGTCCAGCACGGAAAACACTCCCTGTTTTTCGCTCACTTACCCCATGGCTCCTCCCATCATTAGGCCCACTGGTATCCCTTTAATTTTGCTCTTTAGCCCCTGTCTCATGCGCTGTTTCACTAGTTTTTTGCAGAAGAGAATGCAGGCATTCACCAACTAGAAGGTGGGAGAGATCTATCTGGCCTTGAATTCAGAACCTAGAAACACCTATGTCACCAGAATCCTTGAGACCCCGGGTAGACGCACCTGATGACGCCCCCTCTCAGCAGGAAGTAGCTATGGAAAATGGACCTTCACCCCCTGACCTTGCCCAAACTCTCAATTTTTTTAATATCACCAAAAGCCTGGAATGATAGATCCTCCCTTCCCCCAACTGGTGGGCAGAGTATGACGTAACCTGCATCTGCGGCCGGTACATTCCCCAAGACACTGAACCACCAATCAGCGCGTGCTGAGTGCCCTGGGCCCCACTCCTTCCCGTTCCTCCCCTCAAAAGGCATGTTCACCTCTGCACGTGTTGCTGTTCTCCCCTTCGAGAGAGCCCAGCTGGGTCCTCCTTCTCCTCTAATCCTGGTTTTTCTACCCTCTTTCGTAATGAATCTCTCTCGTTAGTGCAGAATAAACTTCCTCTTTTAAATTGTCTTGGTCTCCAACTCCATTTCCTACACCTCGAACCTTACAAAAGCATACCTAATCTTATTTATCTAGTACCTTATTTTGCTAACACCTATCACAATGTCTGACATAGAGTAGTTCATGATACTTATTGAATGAATGCATAAGATATTACCACCACATGGCTTTAAAATAAAAAAAATTGTTATTGGCTCCAGAAAGAGAGAGATAGAAACATCATTCAGTTGTGTACTGCATGTGCCCCAATCAGGGACGGAACACACAACCTGATTGGGAATTGAACCTGCCACCTTTTGGTATATGAAATGGCACTACAACCAACGGAGCCACACCGGCCAAGGCACCACCACATGACATTAAAGCAGCTTTACTAAAACTCTATTTATCTGAAGTTTGTTTAGTCTAAAACATGTATAGGTTGATTAAAAGAATCAAAAAGTATTTTAGGAGGAAAAATCTGTTTATGTAACAAGGTGGCCTCATTCCTGAAGAGTCCCTCATTTTAATAAAATAATTGCCTAAAATCTTCCGCTCAAACTACTATTACTGTCATGCTCACAGAAGTTTCTTCCCAATCCTTTGCCTTCCTAAAACAGCCAAAAGAGGAAGAACTGTCTGCTTGTAATGAGAATAGGGTGAAGAAAAAAAAAAAAAAAAAAAAAACTTGAGGAGCCATTGAGACAATTTGGTCCAGCCTCTTGAGAGGCTATTGTGAGCTACAAAAACCTCCCTGCACGCAGCCCAGACACCACTCAGGATCCTAGTCAGGGTGAGAAGAGTCTGTGCCTTACTTATAGAAAGCCCCATTCTTATGGAAATTCCATTCTTATGGAAATATATTAGGGTCCTTTATTACATTAGGTTATGCTGCAAAATTAATGCAAAGAAATTGTGTGGCAGGGAGGGAGATGAAATGAAATAGACATTTCAGCATTGTTAAAATCAGGGTTCTTAGTTGCCAACCACAGAACCTATTCTATCTGGTTAAAGTAGGAAGTAATTTAATAAAGATTTAGAATATTTACAGTCTTTGGAAGAAGTGAAGAAACAGGCTCTGAAGTGAGCCTCCAGGAACAATCCCCAGAACCTCCGTGCAGAGCTGGCTGGGAAGGAATTCTCTGCTCCTGATGATTCCAGAACCACACTGCCTCTTCCTGCCATCTGTGCCTGCAGAACGGATGCCCTGCATCCCACCTGCTTCTTCACATAACTCACTTCTGTATCTAAATCTCTGTATGTGCATCTGATTAGCAGAACCTGAGTCACATGGCTGCATCAGGGAGGCAAAGGAAAGTGAGAAATGTGGGAGCTTTGTGTTCTATCTTGGGAAGATGGGATTCACACCATGGGGAACCATCGCAATATAGAAAGAATGTCAAAAGATTTGACTAACAGGGTCAACCAGGATGATTTGGACTTTAAAAGGCTCCAGCTCTTGATTCGCTGTATTAATCTGACCCCTGGCATAATATTTGCAGCCATCAGGTAGAAGTGGGCCAGAGTGTCAGCTTCAGGATGCCTGTGCCAACATCAGTCATTCCCTGCTAAATATCTCATAAGAGAAAAGAATGCTCGTGTATGGAGCACATTCTTTATGCTAGGCACTGTGCTAAGTGCTTTACATGCACTAAGTGCTTCATTTCCTCAATCCCAATTCAAGGGTACAATTCTTATTTTATAGATAACTAGTGACCTGGTGCATGAATTCGTGCACATTGAAAGGATATTAGTTAGAAGGTGGCCAGCAGGACTGGGCGAGAGGGGCCAGACACGTCCAGGAGCCAACCTCCCATGGTCCCTCCCCTGTGTTTGCAGAGTGAGCGGGGTCCCTCCCGCAGGTGGGGGTCCCTTGGTCTGACCTGCGGGGATTGGGCCAAAACCAGCTCTCCAACATTCTCTGAGGGGTCCTGGAATGTGAGAGGGCACTCTGCAAAGTTGCTGTTGTGTAGCATGTGAAATGCAAATGCAAGTGTGCAGTAAACCAGATTTGCGGCCAACAGTGCCCCAGCAAAAACATAACCCACAACCAAAGGTGGAATCGCGTGGCCCTGTGAGGAATCAGGCTCCCTCCTTTCTGGTTTCAGGGTGTGTCACCTGAGAACCGCTGCTGCCAAGTCACTGCAGCTCAGCAGCTTCTGTGTTGAGCATCCGCCCCCTGGTGGTCAGTGCACATCATAGCGACTGGTCGGAAGGTAGGAGTATATTAACATATTAGCCTTTTATATATATAGAAGAAATCGTTTTTCTTAAAGTCAATAGGAAGGTGGGGTTAGGATTTAATCTAAGTTCTCTCCTAAGTTATGTTCTTTCTATTCTATTGGGTTCTTAACCAGGGCCTTCATGGACTTACTGAGGTAGTTCTGGCTTCAGAAGCCCTTGTAATTATGGATATACATCTCTCTGGGGAGGTCATCTATAGCTTTTATCAGCTTTCCAAAGGGGCATATATGACTCCCAAGCACTAGTGGACAACTGCACTACCCAAAGTTACAGATCAGTTTATAATCATAAAGTGTTGGGAAGGGGTGTGTACTCCAGTTAATTATTTTTATTTTTTATATTTGCACTTATTGACTATGATATCATTTTGCAATATAAGATTCAAATTTTAAATATAAGTCAAGAGAACTATTTCAGGGTGAAGGGGGATACATGTCTGTGTAGGAATGAGCAAGAGTTAAAAAGTTGCTCTCTGAATGATGAGGAAGGGCTGAGCAAAATAGGGACATATTTTTCATTTAACTACTGAAGTATTAGCCATATATCAGAAGGCCTAGCATCTATTTGTGACTTTGTCACCAACACCATTTATCCGGGCTTCCATCACCTGTGTGATGGGAGTAATATAAAACCTGCCATCATTTCCTCCATCACAATGTTATAAGATTGTTTTGGAAGTACTTTCATTTCTCCAACAGAAAGGTACCATAGATCTGTATATATACCTGTTATGAGCGCTTTGGGGAAAAGAAAAGCACCTCAGAAAAGACTAGGTTTACAACTTCTAGGACTGAGTGATTTTTGAAGCTCACAGGCATCCATACACAGGATGTTCTTTGTGAAAAACATGTTTATTTCTTATTTTTTTTATTTCTAGTAGGTTGCTTCTTTCTCCTTTCCATTTTTTTTTAAAATTTCAGTATAGATACGTGTCTCAAATTGTGTTAGCTAGCTGGAATGTTGCTTTAGATGGTTCATTATTTATGTCTTGCTGTCAACATGCATATTATTTTCACAGAACACAAAAGCTTTACTCCAGAAACAAGATAACGACTGTTTTAAAACAAGAAGATGCAAAGAAACCCAGGAGAGTTCGCCTGGCCCACTAGAAGTAGCGGTACACACCATAAATATAGAAGAATGTCTAAATGTAGCATTTTATGAACAGGGCCAACCATCTGTGTGTGAAATGTCCCCTGCTTTGCCATCTAGTCCCCAAGCAATCAGTTTTTAAAATGGCATTTTAGAAAGGTAATGAATATCTACTAACACCGGATGTAAAGTTAATTTCAAAACTGTGGTATAGGCCATAAATAAAACCACTGAGTAATTTCCATAGCTCAGACTGTTCATACCAATGGAAATATGGATTATCAACAAGGGAAGCGGAGAGCACCTCTCAAATAGGGTGAAACTCGAGGTAGTGTGAAGTTCAATTATTGATGGTTGTTCTTGCTGTTATAGTTGTATTGTGTTTTTTTTCTTCAGTGGTTTTCATAAAGAAAAGTATAAAGAAGTGAACAATTATGGTGGTATCTATTATAAGAGAACTCAACATGTGATGTTTATTAAGCAGGCGGCATGGAGGAGAGACCAAGGAGAAATTTTGAAAACTGCTTTTCCCATGATGTTTCTTCCAACTTAGCCACTTCTAATTCCAAAGTAGGTTTTTGTTACACATTATATTGCTTGGATGAAGATTAATTGTACTTGTTCAATCAGATGCTACCTCCCACCCTGGGAGTTAAAGAATTCTTCAGATTGCCACTGGCACGGAAACCTGCTCTATATTGTTTTTCCTCTGTAGGAAGCAGACAGCGCACCAGCTCTCATGATCCCTTCCCTACCCGGTTGGTCATCAAGTCTTGTTGCTTTTCCTTCACATAACTCTCCCATTTGTCCCTTCTTTTCCATGTCAAATTCGGCTTCCCTAACTAAGTTTCATCACCTCCAAGATTACTGCAACAGCCCTCTGAATGAGTTCCTAGTTGATAGTCCAGCCCTTCCCATTTATCTTGCAGCCTGTGTCAGATTAACCTTCCAGGTATACTCCCCTGCATGTCAATAGAGAAAGGCCAAAACCCTTAGCTTAGCACGCAAGGCCCCACTATCTATCTAGATCCACCTCCCAGACCTCCCTCCACAAACATCATGCTCAGGCCCAACTGTTCTCTCTAAGGTCACAACTGTTCTGCTAGTCACTCCTTTGCCCTCCTCTCAGCCACTCACCTTATTCTCCACTCTGGTGGGCAGAATCCTGGGCCCCTGCACAGCTCCCTCAGTCATGCCCACGCTACTACCCACTGACCAAAGTGGACACAGAGCTTCTTCAGAGCTCATGGTGTAAATTCTCTAAGTTTACACACACACAAAGAAGAACACTTATAGATTTCTTATTATGTCACAACACCAAGGCAGGGCATAAACTCTCATGCACAAAGCCAAGTTTTCAGAATCTAAACCTATTCTCTCTTAAGAACCTTAAGAGCTCTTGAAAATCAAACCTGGTTTTGCTTTCAGACTACTTTTCTTTACTCTGGACTTGAATAACTTTTTTGAAAGTGCAAATTGCTTTATTTTAGATGGTCCTTGCCATTTCTAAATGCTATTGATATAATGGGGAGAAATCAGGACAATTAAGAACTTCCAGGAACAAAAAAATTATCAGATAATATTTTAAAACTATTATCCAATTAATTATACAGGGTCGGTCAAAAGTAGGTTTACAGTTATTCATATGAAAAATAATACAGATTAATAAATAGTAATATATAAGAATAAACCTACTTTTGACCCACCCTGTATTGGTTATGCACATAGTTAGTAATCAAATAATATGTAATTTAAAACATTGCTATGAATTTTTGTTATGAAAAAGGCAACTTAGTTGGCCTAAGATTTGCTACCATTTTCCAAATTTGGGTTTCCAAGGTCAATTCTTAAAGGACTCTTTATTCTATGACAAGAACTTAAACTATAAACATTTAGACTATAAATAGTGTCAGTTGTCAGAGTGTTATTGTTGGTTATGACTTTGCTTCCTCCCAAAATGGTATCCCATAGGCATTATTAAATGATAAATAAAGATTAGTATGTTTCCCCCTGTCTTTATGCTTCTTTACAAGAAAGTAAAACTCTTTATTAAAATAGACAAGCCCACATTTTTGTTAACATTACTAATTGCTCTGTTTAAAAAGGACATATAATTAGGATGTAAGATTCTTGATACAATTACATCCTTCTTTCCCATAATTTTTGTTGTTAATCACTGCTTAATATAATCCTGGGTTTATTATAAGTTTAAATAGAATTAATTATCCTTTACCTTCCCAAGAATCAAACCCCAAGTTTCTGGACCATTTTCCAGAACTGACACACCTTCGGCTATTTCTGATTAAGGAATATTCTTCTAATTGCTTATTTTCCCAGGCTTCTGCAAAAGCAGTTTTTCACAAGATCTAACTCTTTTTCTGTTTATAGCAAACCCTTGTTCTTTTTTTCTGTTCTGTTCTTTTCTTTTTTTAGAAATCTTAGTGGAAATTGAGAGGGGAGAGAGAGAGAGAGAGAGAGAGAGAGAGAGAGAGAGAGAGAGAGAGAGAAAGAGAGAGGGAGAGAGAGAGGAAGAGAAAAGATGAGAGAGAGAATATAGGCCTGTAGCAGCTCTGCAATCACAGCATGAGTGCCCTGGAACACTCTGCCCTGAGCTAGAAGCTGTCCATTCTACAACCTCTCCAACTCTGTCTTTCTCTTTGGAGGAAACCTGACTCTCCTATTCAGCAATCAATCCAGCATGATTTCATGTAAAACTGCTTTCCAAATGGGCTATGGTTACAAAGCAAAGCTTATCAAAAGTTACCCTTTCTAGTTAGAACATATGGTTTTTAAAAAGAAATAGAGAATGATGTCACCTTAATTGGGTGAATGTTCCACTTGTAGGAAAGGAAAGCGATAATCTCAGAGGTAAAAACAGACTGATTGGAAGGTAAGAACCAACCAAATCTTATGTGGCGACCTGGGAATGCAGCAAAGTTGGAAAAATAAAATTGTTGAAAATAAATAAATGGTGAGAGAAATAAATAAGAAAATAAAAAGCTACTAAAGAAAACAAGAAAAGAAAAGAAGGCTAAACTGATTGCTTCAAAGAGAGATTGGGGTGCTTCAAGTCAATTAAAGAAGAAAGAAGAAAACAGTAAGAAAAAAAAACAGAACAGGGGAAATAATTGGTCCTATGGTCAGAAAAAAAATAATTTTGATATGATATTTATGAGTGAAAGGACTTAATAGCAAATGCCTAATACCTTACTGGGTCCCCTTTGAGAAACTAATACTTGTTTGTTGACTAACAAAAGGTAGGAAAAGAGGTTCTTTAGATGGAGTGGGAGAGTGTAGATGAGGGAGGAGCTGGCAGTTTTTTGTATGAGATAATACAGATGGTTTACAAGAAAGGGCGTGTCTTTTACTGATACCTGATTTAGGACTACCTAAGTATTTTAGGGATGCGTTTGCAGCTTTACTCTCCTGCTCACGCTCAAAGTGGGTGGGTCTATGGCACACGACACTCTACAAACCCTTACTGACTTTACAGAGGACCAGACCGGCTGGGGAAGTATGTGGGGGAGACAAACAAAAAACCCTATACACAACTGGGTATTTAGAAATATATTGAAATTTATTTCTGGAAACTTGTTACCTGAATTTTTATATTGAGAATTTGTAAAAATAATTTTCTACTATTAACATGTTTTTAGAAAATAAATGGAATGTGAAAAGTTGTACTTTTCTCATCTACTGGGAGATGTATGTGTGCGTGCGTGTGTGTGTGTGTGTGTGTGTGTGTACGTGTGTATTTGCCACTAAGATTTTCTAGGTTGGAAACTAAACTCAGTTATCACTGATAATGACTGTCCATTCATTTCACCTGCTCAGACTGGGTGTGTTTGGAAACTCGCCCTGTAAATCATGTGTGCTAACAGTCTTTCATGACGCCTTCGTGATAGCTCCCTGTGCATTCCAATGTGCAGAAGTAGTTATCCTAGTCGCTTTGGTTACCAGTGTTACAAAGGCAACAACACAAAAATTAATGGGGAGAATGAAAATTTTGAAGCTGCACTCCAGATTCCTCCGGACGTCACCAGCCTTCCATTCCCCAGCCTTCCAAACAGAGCCCTGCAGTAACCTCGGAGACTGGAATGGAGCTGGGGGCCTACACATTCTGTCAACATGAGCCTCACATGTCCTAGAAAGTACAAGGAAGAATGCCCAGCCCCTCCCTGGAGCCCAGTGGTCTGAGGACAGCTGGCCCCGGGAAGCTGTTTGGTCAAACAGCTGCGATTCTACGTGGCTCCACTCCACAGGCCTTAAGTACGTAGCTGTACTTCTGAGTTATAATGATTTCCACAATCAAGATACATAACATCATGAAGGAGGAAAAGAGACTGTGGGTGGTGGGTGGGGAATAGTTCAGGCTCTTCACTCAGTGTGGTGATCTTAAAAATGTTATTGGGTTATGTCACTCTCTTCAAGATTTATTACACACATTGTTAATACCTTCTGAAGACAACATCAAACTCTGAAATGAAAACATAAATTTATATATTTGACCTAGCAAATGCTCTTCTAGAAAATTATAAGGAAATAATCAGTGCACAAATATTTATGTACAACGGTACTCACCAAAGTGTTGTTTATAATGCCAAAGTATGAGAAACAACCTATGAAGTTTGATTAAATAAATGATGGTGTATATTTATATGGTAATATAATATTAGTCATTAAATACTAAATCAGTCATATTTATTTTTAACTTAGAAAGAGGTCGATATTTTATTAAATGAAAATTTTAAGTGAAAAACAATGCATAGTCTGATGCCATTAAATTTGAACATGTACATGGAAAAGAGACTAGAAGATTCTACAGCAATATTTTCTAGGGAAGTATTATAAGTCAATACCACTCTCTTCTTCATACCTTTGTATATTGACTGAACAAAGTATAAAATCAAGCAAGTAAAAAAGAATCTACCCTTGCCTTCTAGGACACAGGACAATTTTTATTAGACTGATAATTCAGACCATCTCATAGTCCATTTTTTTTTCCTGAATAACATCCTGTTTGTGCCTGCACTGGGAGGCATTATGGTTCTATGCTTACATTGGAATCAAGCAGTAGATGCACAGATCCAACATACTTTATTCTTCAACATATTGGCTCTGGCAAGTCAGGAAATCATTCTGACGACTAGTTGAATAAAATCAGCCCAAATACCATTAGCATCTTATCTCTATGCTGTCAGAATATGCCCATACTCTTCCAAGTAAAATCTGGCAGCCTCATGGATGAACAGTTCTATTCACCAGGAGATTCTTATTCAAGGATTAAAAATACATGGCATGGCTACCATTGCTACCCCCTCTCACAGCCGTGGCAGACATCATTAATCACACTTTGTCCTGTGAACCCAGATGTGGCCTGAAAATCTTTTCCAACACAGCTGTGCTCCAGGCAGCCCCTATCAATCATTTATTTCAACTCAAGTTGAAACCTATTAGCCATATCTGCTCTGATTACTCTGGCTGGAACATTATTATTCCTCTGACTGGTTCCCAGGACTATGGAGTCGAGAAGCATGACCTCTTCCTTTCTTTAAAGTTCTCTCTCCCCCTAAAATGTTCAGAGGTTACAAAGGTGTTGCTGACATAAGGTTAAGTCTCTAGGCAGCATGTTTTAAAAAGCCCCCTACCTCCAGCCCTGAACCGCATAAAAGGAACATTGCATTCCAAGATCTTGAAAAATTACAAAATGAAAACTTGAACCTGATGAAGACTACATGTATATTCCATATAAAATAATGGAATATTAAGAATAGTCACAACTATTAACAGAAAGCAGAACCCAAAAAGCAACATGGCAGACTAGAATGGAACCAATAAAAGAATAATTTTTTCATTCTATGCCCACAAAAATCATACTTCTTCCTAAAGTTCATCTGGGGGAGGCATTACAAAATCCTAAAATATGGAACTTCCACATGTGAGACAGACAGGACCCAGCCTTAAAGAAATGGTCACCTGGAAACCTGGATCAATATGGCATTTTAGTCACATAGTTCTAATCTGAGCTTCAAATCACAACAAATTCACACACATACACACTGTTCATCCTTAAAAGTTAGTGTGTTATCAGCAACCCAGAAATTTTGAAGAAACCCTGTAATATTCAAAGATGATGTGATCACATTGGTAACAAAAACCATAGCCAAAATCAAGTAGAAAAAATACAAGGGAGTGGGAATGGTTTAAGAGGATCTCCAGAATGGGAGAATAATAAAAATGAAGAGGCAGAAATCAAAGAAAGTATACAAAAAAATTCTCAAAGCCAAAGAATGACACATGTTTCAGATTGAAAGAATCCACAGAATGCCAAGCAGATCTTAACAAAATTGCAGAATACCAGAATAAAGAGAAAGTTTCCATCGAGAGAAAGAGAGAAAAGATGACTCAGAATGAGAATCAATTTGGCATCAGACTTATCAGAAACACTGGATGCTAACAGACACTAGGAAACCTCAAAATTTTAAGGGGAAAATATTTTTTTTCAATTGCAGTTGAAATACAACATTATATTAGTTTCATGTGTACAGCATATTGATTAGACACTTATATACCTTACAAAGTGATCACCCTGATAAGTCTAATATCCATCTGACACCACACATAGTTATTACAATATTATTGACTATATTCCCTATGCTGTAAGGGAGGAACATTTTGAATGGAGTATTTTTTACTAGAAAAAATAATATCCAAGTTAAAGGGTAACAAGAAACTACAATTTTAAGTACAAGAAGAACTTGTCACATTATTGAATTTTTAAGGGAATTAAAGTTTTACAATGTTGAGGCAGTTGGGAAATTGTATTTTAGTTTGAGAAGGAGAGGATTTTGATTGATTTTGAAAAAATTATCAAGAGAACATCCAGCAAAGTTGCACATTTTAAAAAGAGAAAGAATAAAGAAAAGATAGTCTTTTCAACAAATGGTGCTAGAACAACTTCAACATCCACATGCAAAAAAAAAGAATCTACACACAGACTTTATACCTTCACAAAAATTAACTCAAAATAAATCATAGGCCTAAGTGTAAAATGCAAAACTATAAAACTTCTATAACATAGATAAAAACCCAAATGACCCTGAGTATTGTGGTAACTTTTTAGATACAACACTAAAGGCGCAATCCATGAAAGAAACAATTGATTAGCTCAACTTCATTAAAATTAAAAACTTCTGCTCTGCGAAAGATAATACCAAGAGAAAGAGAAGACAAGCTGCGGACTGGGAGAAAGTAAGCGACTAGATGTGTCTTTTGCAAATATACAAAGAACTCTTAAAACTCAACAAGGAAAAAAAAAAACAAGATTTTAAAATGAGCCAGAGACCTGAACCTAGAAAGACGTCCAGATTTTGTTATATCTCAGCAAAGAAGCTATACCGAAGGCAAACAAGCATATGAAAAGATGTTTCACATCATAGGTCATCGGGGAAATCCAAATGAAAACAACAGTGTGATACAACTCATTCCTTTCAGAAGGGCCAAAATTCAGAGCACTGATATCCAGTGCTGGTGAGGCTGTGGAGTAACAGAAACTCTCATTTACTGCTGGTGGGAATGCAAAATGGTACAGCCACTTTGGAAGACAGTTCGGTGGTTTTAACAAAACTAAACATACTCTTACCACATATCCAGCTATTGCACTCAGAGGAGTTGAAAATTTATGTCCACAAAAACCTGTACATAAAAATTTAGTGCACTTTTTTTCATAATTGGCAAAACTTGGAAGCAACAAAGGTGTCCTTGAATAGATGAACAGATAAATAAACTGTGGTGCATTCACACAAGGAAATATTATTCAGTGATAAAAAAGAAAGGAGCTATCAAGCCATAAAATGAGGAGGAGGAGTGTTAAATGCAAAAAGAAGCTAATCTGAAAAGGTTACATACTATATATGATTCCATCTATATGACATCCTGGAAAAGACAAAACTATGAAGACAGTAAAAACATCAGAGGAGATAAACAGGCAGAGTACAGAGGATTTCTAGAACAATGCAAATTCCCTGTATGATACTTCAATGATTGATACAGGTCATTATACATTTGTCTAAACCCATAGAATATACAACACCAAGAGTGAACCTTAATGTAAACTATGGACTTTGGCTGATTATGATGTGTTCAAATGCAGATTCAAATTCTGATGTTGATAATAGGGTAGGCTATGCATGTGTGGGTATAAGGATTATATGGGAACTCTCCATATCTCCTTTTTAATTTTGCTGTGAAAATAAAACTGCTCTGAATAAATTGTCTTAAAAATAATATTATGGAAGGAAGGAAGGAAGGAAGGAAGAAAGGAAGAAAGGAAGAGAGGTGAGGATAACTTCTTATTCGGCAGCTTAGTTAGGGGCCATGAAAAGTTGTTACCCTCTGCATATTCATTTAGCAACTTACGTGAAATAATCCAGTTCTGAAGTCCAGTTTCTTGTATTTGGAATCTGGGGTTTTATTCTCTCAGCAAATACAGCAAATGCTCTGTCCTTGTCCCCCTTTCCATGGCAAGGGCAATGGACAACAAACAGATCTACTTCCCTACAGATTGCTCATTGTCACCAGAAGAATAGATGGTTTCCTATGAGGCTGCATGAGGTCCTCTTTCACTTACAGAATCAGAGACATTGTGTTCCTTACACAGCAGTAGAGCATTGGTTTCCTTGAACAACCACTATTCTATGCTTTGTCTCACTTATCCCAGTGTATACAGAGTGTACAACTCAGTCATTAATTTATAGTATTTTCTTGACCTCAGCATATGTAAACAGAAGGATGGTCCCAAGGAACCATGAGCTAATCCTCTTAGGAAAATAATAGCAGTAAGCTCTGTGTCCAAAGTGCTTCCACATAAATTCTGAACTAGCCCTCAAAGACAGTCCAGGAGGCAAAAGCACAGACATAATTATTATTTATTATTTTTGCAGAAGAAAAGTTTGAGAAAATTTCAGGCACTGCCATAAAGAGAATAAGCAAGTAGTGTTGACAGGATGACTTGGGCTACATCAGGTGGGTGGCTGCTTCGGCTCACATGGAGTTGGGGTTGATTTCTGAATTGAGTCCTGAATGTTGAAAAGGAGGCAAGCCTGTGAAAGTCTGAGGGACTAGCAACCCGAGCAGAGGAACAAATGCCTGAAAATAGAAATGCACTTGGCATGTTAGAGCAGTAGACTAAAGGAACATCGCAGCTGCTGGGCGCTATGAACAAAGAAGCCAGTAGAAAACGAGGTCTGAGTAATAAAGGTCAACCACCTAGGGCATGTGGACCACGGCAAGGAGTCTGGGTTTTATTCTAAGTGTAATGGGAAGTTTTTGTGCATTTTTTAAAATCTTTATTAAGGGATATTTTACATATCATAAAATTAATCTATTTCAAGTGAGCAATTCAATTAATGTTTATTGCAGGTAACATTATTATATTTAAAAGCATTTTTCTTGAAATATTAATGTTTATTACATGTAAATGGCTAATTATTTTGTATCTACAATCTGGTAATAGATTTATTTTGTATATTGTAAAAAGATAAAATAAGTAAAATTAAAAAAAATCTTTATTAAGGGATATCCTATCTAATAAAAGAGTAATATGCAAATTAACCATCACTCCACCACACCCACCATCCACGCCCACCAGCCAATCAGGAGCGAATATGCAAATAAACCAAACCAAGATGGCTACGGCCACAGAGAGCAGGAGGGAAGCTTGGGTTTCCCCGGCAATGGAGGAAGCCAAGCTTTCCGCCTGCCCTTGCTGGCCTAGGCCTCCACTCAAGGCTACAAAGTTTCAATGATAGAAGATACACAAACCCAAACATAAATGGTGGCAGCCACCGAGCTGGAAAGAGCAGGAGGCTAGGGTTGCCCCCGGCAATGGAGGAAGCCAAGATTTCCACACACCCTGGCCGGCCCAGGCCTGGCTTAAGGCTACAAAGTTTCAATTATAGAAGATACATAAATCCCCCCCATAATGGCTGCCACCACGGAGCAAGGAGAAGGCTTGGCTCCACTCCAGGCTACAAAGTTTCAATTGTAGAAGATAAATAAACCCCAGATACCAGGGCCTCTGCTTGGGTCACCGGGGGCGTGGCCAGCCTGCAAACCACCACAGGCCCCTCACCCCAAGGGAACCCCCACCCTGATCCGGGACACCCTTCAGGGCAAACCAGCTGGCCCCCACCCGTGCACCAGGCCTCTATCCTATCTAATAAAAGAGTAATAGGCAGATTGACCATCACTCCAACACACAAGATGGCTGCCCCCATGTGGTCAAAGATTCTGCCCCCATGTGGACACAAGATAGCCACCACAAGATGGCCAGCAGGGGAGGGCAGTTGGGAGGGACCAGGCCTGCAAGGGAGGGCAGTTGTGGGTGATCAGGCCAGCAGGGGAGGGCAGTTAGGGGTGACCAAGCCAGCAGAGGAGGAAAGTTGGGGGCGACCAGGCCTGCAGGGAAAGGCAGTTGGGAGGGACCTAGGCCTGCAGGGGAGGGCAGTTAGGGGTGACCAGGCCTGCAGAGGAGGGCAGTTGGGGGGGACCCAGGCCTGCAGGGGAGAGAAGTTGGGGGGGACCAGGCCTGCAGGGGAGGGCAGTTAGGGGTGACCAGGCCTGCAAAGGAGGGCAGTTGGGGGGGGGGGACCCAGGCCTGCAGGGGAAAGAAGTTGGGGGGGACAAGGCCTGCAGGGGAGGGCAGTTAGGGGTGGCCAGGCCTGCAGGGGAGGGCAGTTATGGGAAAACAGGCTGGCAGGGGAGCAGTTAGGCATCAATCAGGCTGGCAGGGGAGTGGTTAGGGGGTGATCAGGCTGGCAGGCAGAAGTGGTTAGGGGCAATCAGGCAGGCAAGCAGGTGAGCAGTTGGGAGCCAGCAGTCCTGGATTGTGAGAAGGATGTCCCAGATTGGAGGGGGTGCAGGCTGGGCTGAGGGACACACTCTCCCCGCCCCACACACACACCCCATGCACGAATTTCATGCACCAGGCCTCTAGTCTCATATGAATGGAATCACCCAATACATGGTCTCCTATTTCTGGCTTCTTTCACTTGGCATAATGTTTTTGAGGTTCCATAGCATGCCAGTAGGTTGTTCCTTTTTATTGTGGAATAGTGTTCCATTGTGTGGCTGTGCCACTATTTGTTTATCCATTTACCTGTTGATGAACAGGTAGGTTGCTCCAGATTTTGGCTACTATGAATGATGGTGCTATGCACACCTGCATGCAAGTCTCCATGTGACTATGTTTTCATTCCTCGTGGGTAGATATCTAAAAGTGGAAATGCCAGGTGGTATGGTAGTTTTATGTTTAACGTTTTGAGAAACTGCCAAACTGTTCTCCAAAGTGGCTACACCATTTTACATTCCCACCAGCTGTGTATGAGGGTTCCCATTACTCAACATACTCACCATTGGTGGTTGTGTGTGATTTAGGAAAGCCATTCTAGTGGGTGCAAAATGGCATCTCATTGTGGACTTCACTTGCATTTTTAATGACTAATGATGTTGAGTATCTTTTCATGTCCTATTACCAATGGAGACGTTGTAAGCAAGGGAGAGATATGATGACTTATGCTTTAAAGCTCAATCTGGCTGATAAATGGAGACTAGGCCATGGGCAGTTGACTAGTTAAAAGAGGGTTGTAGTAATCCAGAGGGAGATAATGGCATCCTGGACTCGGGTTATAATAGTGGAATTGAGAGAAGGAGTTTGAAAACAGATATATTATGGAGGAAGTCAACAGAGTTGGCTGATGGACTGCGTGTGGGTGAATGGGAAAAAGAAGTATTAAGCTGAACAACTGTGTAGGCAGTGGTACCATTAAGAAGGCTTAAGGGAGAGCAAATATGGTGATTATGCTGGGAGTTGCTAATCAATACTTACTCTGGTCACATTACATTTTTGGTGTTTATGATAGATCCAAGGGGAAATGTTGAGTATTTAGTTGGATAATGAGGGTCTAGAGATCAAAGGAGAGGTTTGGGCTGGAGGTATAAATTTGGGAGGCATCTGCATTTAAATAAAGCCTTAAAAACTAAGGAGAGAAAATGGAGAAAAAATAATAGGGTAAAGAATGAGACCTTGAGGCATTTCAAAAGAGTTATTATAGAGATCTGAGGGTAAGGCTGACCATTTGAAATTTAAGATTGGGGTGAAGATAGGCTAGGAAGGCATCTAGAAATATGTTCAGTTTACTAGTAAGTCTATCCCTGTGCTGTCAAAGGCTATTGGACATTGGGAATGCAGCTTGTCAAACTGAGATATGTATAAGTATAAAATGCACACTGTATTTCAAATAATTAATACAGGAAGAATGTAAATTCTCATTACTAATTTTTATATTGATTACATGTTGAAATAATATTTGGGATATAGAGAAAACCAAGATGGCGGCATAGGTAAGCACCTAAACTGCTGCCTCGCACAACAATTTCAAAACTACAACTAAAAGACAGAATGGACACCATCCAGAACCACAGGAAAGCTGGCTGAGTGAAAATTCTACAACTAGAAGGAAAGAGAAAAGCTCACAGAGAACTGGAGGTACGGCAAAGGGTCTTTGTGCACGCAGAGAGGAAGGGCGGCTGAGAGCCTGGCTGACTTTCTCTGGCAGAAGGGAGTCAGAAGCTCCTGACTGCACTGAGCCCTAGTTCTGACTGCACTGAACCCCAGTTCCAGATGAGCCCCTGGGGACCCACACTCTTGTGGGGGTAATCTGGACTCTCGGGCGGAGACTCGGGAGCCGGGGAATGTAGAGGTCTGAAGGCACGCGCGCGCAAGGACAAGGCTGACTGGAAGCCAAGACTGTCTGCTCCGCCATGAGACTCCACCCCATCCAAGCTGAGCACAGAGGTTATTGCAATTTGGCAAGTCTAATCCTATAAGGCTGTCTCCAGCACCGAACTTCTCCCAGCATAGACACAGCTGATCCTTACAGCCAACTGGCCTGGAGGTCAATTCCTCCCAGTGATACCAACAACAATCAAGACTTAACTACAACAAGGCTGTACACACAGTCCACAAAGGGGTGCACCAAGAGTGTCCACCTCAGGTTAACTGGGGAGGCCGACCCAATGGGCCATATAGGAAACCTAGCACACAAATCTACCCTACCAACTTAGGGAAGCAGTGAAAATGCGGCGTCAAAGAAACAGATCACAAACAAAAGAAATGGAGGAAAGCAAACGACTGGATATAGAATTCAAAACCACGGTTATAAGGCTTTTCAAGAATATCCTAAAAAAGGCCGATAAATATAACGAGACCCTCGAAGATATGAAAAAGGACCAACTAGAAATTAAACATACACTGACTGAAATAAAAAATATTATACAGAGACCCAAAAACAGACTAGAGGAACACAAGAATCAAGTCAAAGAATTGAAATACAAAGAAGCAAAAAACACTCAACTGAAAAAGTAAAAAGCAAAAAAAAATCCAAAAAGTTGAAGATAGTGTAAGAAGACTCTGGGACAATTTCAAGCGTACCAACATCAGAATTATGGGGGTGCCAGAAGAAGAGAGAGAGCAAGATACTGGAAACCTATTGGAAGAAATAATGACTGAAAACTTCCCCCACCTGGTGAAAGAAATAGACTTACAAGTCCAGGAAGCCCACAGAACCCCAAACAAAAGGAATCCAAAGAGGACCACACCAAGACACATCATAATTAAAATGCCAAGAGCAAAAGACAAAGAGAGAATATTAAAAGCAGCAAGAGAAAAACAGTTAATTACCTACAAGGGAGCACCCATACAACTGTCAGCTGATTTCTCAACAGAAACTATGCAGGCCAAACGGGAGTGGCAAGAAATTTTCAAAGTGATGAATAGCAAGAACCTACAACCAAGATTACTCTACCCAGCAAAGCTATCATTCAGAATTGAAGGGCAGATAAAGAACTTCACAGATAAGAAAAAGCTAAAGGAGTTCATCACCACCAAACCAGTATTATATGAAATGCTGAAAGGTATTCTTAAAGAAGAGGAAGAAGAAAAAAGTAAAGATAAAAATTATGAACAACAAATACATATCTATCAACAAGTGAACCTAAAAATCAAGTGAATTAAAAACCTGAGGAACAGAATAATCTGGTGAATATAATAGAATCAGGGGCATAGAAAGGGAGTGGACTGATAATTCTCAGGGGGAAAGGCGTATGGGGGGGTTCAGGAAGAGACTGGACAAAAATCATACACCTATGGATGAGGACAGTGTGGGGGGAGGTAAGGGCAGAAGGTGGGGTGGGAACCGGGTGGAGGGGAGCTATGGGGGGAAAAAGGAGAAACAATTGTAATAATCTGAACAATAAAGATTTATTTAAAAAAATATTTGGTATATAGTGGGATAAATAAAAACTATCTTACCTAATAAAAGAGAAACATGCAAATTAACCATCACTCCACTACCCCCACAGCCAATCAGAGTGCACATGCAAATTAACCCAACAAAGATGGAGGTTAATTTGCATATGCAGGCACTAAGCGGCGTGAAGCCTGCTGTGAGGGGAAGGGGGGCGACGGAGGGAGCTACTGGAGTGGTGCTCCAGACAGAAGCAAGGACTTGCCGGCTCCCGGTAGGAGCAGGGAGTGCCGGCTTCCGGGCAGCCCCGGGCGGCTGGGAGTGAAGCCAGGGGAAGGAAGGCCTATTCTTACACGAATATCGTGCAACAGGCCTCTAGTTATTAAATTAATTTCACTTGTTTCTTTGTACTTTTTTTATGATGTGGCTACTAGAAAATTTTAAGTTACATATGTGGTTCACATTCTATTTCTATTTCTATTGGGTTGACTTTAATGCTCTGCCCACGGTCTCATGCTAGTTTTCCAGAAATGTCATTGTGACATATTACAGTATCCTTGAATTTATATGCAAATTCCAAAGGTATTTGCTACAAGCCTCTCTTAAAGCATCGATCATGTCCACAACTTAAAGTGCCAATGTCTTTTGTATTTTAGCTACACGTTTACGTTGTACAGACAGACCTATATTTTAGTAAAGACAATGCCTCATGGATCATTTGCTCCTTGCTGAACTGGGAAACTGTTAAAATAAAAGTATCATATCCTCGGTAGTAATAAGACTCAAGATGTCCTTGAAAAAAGTTCAGTCAAATAAATCCCTTCTTCCATCTGGTGATATACGACCTGATTAAATGAAGAGAAACTTAATTATTTAATAAGGGCACAATATGAGTTAGAGATGACTAGATTTTTTATCATCTATGAGATTCTTAATAAAGTACAAAAA